>NC_137435.1:5932500-6262500 GCF_964374335.1 Astatotilapia calliptera
ATTTCACGAGCACAATGTCTGCAGTGTTTTATAATGGGATCAGCAGCAGCTTTGAGGTTAGAGAGGCAGCTCTCTGACCGTAAAGTTGCAGGATCAGGCCAGGCCTCAAGAATAGTTGGCTGGACCGAGGTCCTACATGCCGGCCTAGCAATCATGTGAATATTTTATTTATTAGCCATATAATATCATATTACATAATGCAGGTAAGTGTATGGTGTCAGTACTGACTTGTACATGAGCACGATAGAAAATAAGATGAAGAGTTTAACTGGAAAGATGCTGGTTTGGGCTTGATGGAAATGGTCTCTGCAAGTGTGTTTATGCTAACTAGAGTCACAACAGGCTGTACGGACAGAGTAACATCCAGTGTTGAGCAGAATGCAGTTTGGAATGGAATAATGTAAGACTGTATTTCTGTACCACAGCTGACACTCGAGAGCAAGAGTCTGAAAAACATTTGAAAACACTTTTGTCTTTAACAATATGGTAATGAATTTATCCGCATTTCTTTGAGCTTGTCACAAAACAAAACAGATGCAAACACATTCTTGACTATTAATTATTCACAATTGTTTTATCTAGAAAAATATAAAAACATTCATACATTTAGCTTCTCAAATTGTTATTTTATATCACTTAAATCAAATGGCCCACACATACATGAAAAACTTAAGAAATCTTTTTGCTAGGCCTTTCCACTATATTTTGAATAATAAATAACTGTTTAACACAGACAATATAAAATATTCTTTTATTTATGTGTAAGAACATTGCAGTATAAGCATTGTTTTATTCCTACAACTCATTAAGGAGTAACTTAGTCTGAACTCTAACCTAATTTTGCTGATTACCTTTAAATCCACACGAGGAACAAAATATTTCTGAATTAGTTTGCCTTACTTAACGTCTGATAAATTTGTCACCACTATGTTTTGACAACATTTCTGAAAACCTCAAAGAAAATCTGCTTGGGGCATACACACAGGATCAGTAAATTCTGTTTGGACTGAGCTTTGAGTGGCCAGCCAGCCGTTCTCAGCCAAAGCTGGTAGCAGCCAGAGAAAAAGTCCCAAATGCCAGCAATGTTAGTACAAGCAGTAGAAGCATAGTCCAGAAAATGGGAGTACAAATAGGTTTAAATCTTTGATTTCCAATTACTAACTTAGATACCTCAAATGTTGATAAGTTTTAAGAAAATAGAGAGTGGAGTTGTTACAAACAGGAGGTGGAAATCAAAGATTGCATGCACTGTCTGTCTGTGGATCTGCGATTGAAAAGTGATTTATGAGCGAGGAAAGCAACAATGTGATGAAACAGCTCATCAGCCCCACAGATCATCAGCACTTGCATGTGAACTTTACTTCATTAAGTTTAAAAGAATTCATAAGTTCCAAGCTGAAGACCTTAAGGAGAAAAAGTGCAAAATGGCTTATTCTTGCACACTTTTGTGACTATGTTCATTTTAACAAAGATGATGAACACTTTCAAGCATAAGCATAAGTAAACAGACAAATAGCCAGACAGACATTTAGAAAAAACATGCATGTTGTTGTTCATGTTTGCATGTGTCACCTGCTCAAAGCCTAACCTCTGAATTGTCGAATCATGTTCTGGTGCTTTTCCAGGGCATCCTCCAAGATTTTCTCTGCAGGATCCATTTTCCAGCGCCATTCAGTGCCGACAGGGTTGGTATGATGTCTGTTAGTGGAGCACAAACATGAATAAATAGGAACTAACAGCAGTCAAGATGTAACTGCTTCAGCAAGCACCAACCAAATGTAGCAATACAGCAAACTAAATATTAATCAAAGAGCAACCACTGTAGCCTTAGAGATGGTATTACCTTCTTTGGAGACATGCTTCTGGAGCATAAAAGGGAAAATGAACACTGCTTGTGGCTACAAATGGAATAAATGGCCTAAACAAACTGTAAATATGGGCTCCAAACCAGCTTCAGTACAAACAAAGGACATTACACCTCATCGGTGGTATTACTCCATGGTAATTCTGATTTAGAAAGTCCAAGACTATTAGACCGTTTGTTCAACACAAACATCACTTAAAAAGTTAAAGACACATTTCACTAGAATAAAAGGAGCATTTAACGAGGTGCCAAATGCTAAGACTCAAGTTATTTACTCACAGATTGAAAGTGAATTATGTGGGCGTGTGTATTATCACCCTATAAAAACATATTAAGTGAAAGAATGCATGCTCTCCCTTTGGGTGTTAATAACACGTTCCAACTATCCAAGTGTGATGTCTATGTGCAACACCAAATCCTGGGGCATCACAAATTTCTGTCAGATAAGTATGCACACTCTAACGTGACATATATTGATGGCGTCCATGAAAATCTTGATCCACCTGTTGCCACAAAGAGGTGGATGGTGGGGGCAGCAAGGAACAAAGCAACTGTGCCCCAAAATTGCTTATTTCCTGTCATCCCACATAGCTGTAGTAAGGGAGACGGGCAGATCTGTGTTGACAGGGCAGCAGTTCACCACAGCACATTCTGACAGCGACCTTTCAGTGCTCAACACAGTCGCCTTTTCAAATGGAACTTGAAGTTGGTAAAAGGCCCAATCTCTCACTAATGCCATGATGAATCAGTGTCCACATTTAGGCCTTGCAGCTATGCAGACCATTATCCATCTGCACATAAAACATGAACTTCTATGGAACAGCGAGATCATCAACAGTGACTGGACTAAACCCTAAATGGGTTTGGTTTAAAAAAAACAAAAAACCCTACAAGTTAGTAACCAAACAGGCTAAAACTAGTTAATATATAGCAAAATAAAAACACTCCTAAAAACAGGAAAACACATGTTGGAGTTATACCTTATATACAGTTGTGTAGCAATGGACAGTTAAAGTGATGGGAATAGGGCTGTTCGATATAACGATATATATCGGATGACGATATAAAAACGTCTATCGTTTCATTTTACGCTATTGTTTGTTTCGTGGTGTCGCAAAATAAACTGTTTACGGCAATATTTTTTCATCGTTTTGATGGTCACTGTATATTAATTTCTTAAAGTTCTCTCTTTCTCTTACATTTAATATAACCACACTACAGACGGACAAGCGCCGTTTTTAATGCGTTGTCGTTAGCAACAACGACGGTAACAGCATCGCGTGTCCGCTTGTTTATGTTCCACATAAACCTTTCACAATAAAGCTCAAGATCCTGTTGAGACTTTTCAAAATAATCGCGTGAAAGAGCAGATTATTTACAGATGAGAATTAAAAAAAGAGCCGCCAGGTGCTAAAAAATAAACCTTAGACTCAAACGTTAGAACAGGCTTTTCCCCGCAGCACGCCGTGTAATAAACACTCACAAAGAAAACGGCGGCCTTTACAACTTATGTCTAAAAATGTATAGTTTCATGCATCGGTTAAAACACTCGACTCCAGCTACATGACGCGCAGCTGGAAACACTTCACGCAAGTGGAGCTGCCCGAGATTCACAGAATTTACAGAAAATGTTATATTTTTGTGATTCATATGGTTATCGGGACGATAAAATTCTTATATCGGGATATGAGATTTTGGTCATATTGCACAGCCCTAGATGGGAAGCATAAAGCCTGTACCCAGAAGGACTAGCATCTTAATTAAATCACAGTATAAATAAGACATGTACTCTACTAGGGTATTAATATTGATAGGCTGAAAGATTAACTTTTATTTGGATCACTTAAGATTCTCCTTAATGATGTCAAACTAAAAGAGAAGAAGTTGAGAAGCACATACCTCCAGCAGAAGACACACTTGTTAGCACATGCGAGGCTGGGGGTAGTCTCCATGCACCGGTGGGACTCAATACCGTAGAAAGTGTGCTTGTAACAACCTCCCCTTCCTCTCAACATAGACTAAAATAAATAAATGAATTACAATTCATGCATTCAGTTTGTCAAAGCTGTAATAGAAATTTGAGATAATTTAAAGGAAGTGTTTTAACGGTTTATTTAAAAGGGTTGATTTCGTTACCTTAGTCCATCGACAAAGCTTCACTCCTGAGTGACTCCCAATCAGTTTATATCCTTCACAAAAAGGTAAAAACACAACGTGTTATAAATACGGCATCAAATCAGTGAAACACTTCACAATGCAGAACTGCACAAGTCAAATTAAGCTGAAAGAAACATGGACTTCAGTAAAGCCTTTCAACATTCACAAAGTCTGATTTTTTAATGGCCCCATGCTAACAGCCACTGAACATCTCCAGCAAAGTGTCTACTGGCAGCTTGAAGCCATGTCATTGGGAGAAAGGAGAGAATGTTTCAGATTCCCTTTTTGCACAAAAAGGTCTGTGAGGAAAGTGTTTCAAATGCCCCTGAGGTGGGCCTCTCTATCCCTTTTAACACCATGGCCTCAAACCACTATGAACAGCCGGATGTGGATTTCTCCTCATTCTCCCTCATTAAAAAAAATTGAAAAGAAAAAAATCCGTCCCGCTCTATAATATCTGTCAGATGGAATCCTTTTATCCTCATGACTTGACGCATTCATGAAATCCCAGGAAAAAACACAAACAAACAAAAAAACGTGATAGATTAAAGAAGAAGGGCTGCCTTTCCTTTTCAAAATCATTTAAAATAGCTTTCTAGTAAGTACAGCAGTACAAAGCCACACAAAGAATGTAGGCAGCAAGTTTAAAAAACAAAGCCTCCTATTTTGGAAGCTTGTGTGTGCTGTAGCTGCTATTAAAACCTTCATGAAATATCTAAAACACAAAAACACAGCAGGACATCTGTACCGGGGTGTGTTTGTGCTCGAACTGCTCCCACAGATCTCAGATTTGATGCAAGATTAGTCAAATACAAAATGTTCCTCATCGAGGCTGTTTGTGGGTATATTTGCAGGAAAGGCTGAATGAATGAAATACACTTTTTTGATTTTTACACTTCAATGTAACAGCTTACCACTGAATCATCTTTTCACAAGTAACAAAAAAAACTGAGTGCAGGTCTACAAGACTCTGGACAACACAGTACTGAATCGGACCTGCTATTAGTGACTTTAACAAGAACAATGATTATCTTTGTGTTTGTGTGTCTCCATGCACTGTATATAAAAGATGGACATGTCTTCTGAATATGAAAAATGAAGTGATGCCATGTGTGCAGCGTCTCTCAGTTCTTCCGGTGAGAGCCTCCCCTCGCCATCATGTCAGGTTTAAAACACAAGATGACGACAATGAATATGCTCAATTCACATTAGACTTCACAAACCAACAGTTGATGTCACTGAGAATGTGTCCGTCTTTTTAATACACTCTATGATAACTGCACCATTTCAGAGAAACAGCATCGGAGAATATGAAAATTATAAAAACAGTTTACACTCATGTGATACTCTGTCTTTCACTCTTGAGCTGCTTGAGGGGAATGAAAGGAGCAGGGAGACAATGTCCTAACTGGTCTTCCACCAAGTAATGAAAGAGACGACTGCCAATTTACATATTAGAGTGACAATTTAAGCACAAAGATACCACAGATATCACCCCCACAACAGGTTTCACACTCTTGACTTTGTGCTTTTCTTGTCTGAACCAAACAGGAAAGCTTTACCTGGTGTGTGGCACAAAGAAGAAGCCAAACTCTGTGTGTTGCACACTACCGGAACTGACTGAAAGTGACATTGGTAAGCTACTTTAATAATTAACTAGAAAGTGCATTTTCTGAAGAAACTGCAGTGTGAATGCTTGAATCTGAATGTATGCACTGAAATGAATTAATTGCTGAATTTTGAGTTAAAAATATTGAATGAAATTAAAAAAAAAATCAAAAAATCAAATTTAACCTGAAAACAAAGGTGCTGAACTGCTAAAAGCTGAAGGTTACACAGAAGATGGAGTTGGAAAAAAACTGAAAATGTTTTAAATGTAAATTAGAAAACCCTAAGAAATGAGAAAAGAACATTTAGAGTCAGAAAACATCTGAATAAATATTAAAAGGTCATATTCTTTGAATCACTGAATGACTCAAATGTGATCCCTCCACTTTGATCCACACAGTTTAAAAAGTTTAAATGCCTGAGCTTTGAAAGATACGGTGTTGGAAAGAGAACAATAATGGCGACAATTTGAGGGTAAAATGATGGCTGTAACACTGTGGACACAGCAGCAGTTGAAAGAGAAGTGTTTAAGATGAATCTTGGTACAGTGGCAGGCAGAGCTCGTTAAGCAGGCAGGTGTGAGCCTGGTTGCTATAGTGACCGCACCCAATGGCTCCATACACACGTACACAGACATGCGCCTCACTTTTGCTGCTTAAAATGAACAGAAAAGTCAGGCCGAAACAAATCGTTCCCAAATGAAAAGTAAAAGTCGTATTGACAAAATTCTTTCACCGTGAGCGACAGCAGCTTCTAGTCTACTGAATTCTCAGTTTTCATGCCTGTAGAGTTTATTATATGGACGTGGTGACAGTGGAAAGACACCATGCTCTTCTGATTTTCAAACGAACCTTCTGAGCCATTTTAACATTAGAGTCTATGGAAGAGTTGGAGGGAGGAGGCTGTGCATTGGTGACATTTACGAAAGAACCATAACACCTAGGACAATAGTAAACACATTGGATGAAAGAGGACAGCCATGGCTACGTTTTGAGGGTAAAATCATACCTGTAGAGCAAACGCTGCGGACACAGCAGCAGTTTTAAAAAAGATTTTAAGATTAATTTTTTTGCTCCTCTCACTCTAGCAGTTGAGCTGCCTCACTCTAGCCCCAACATTCCGTCCCATACACACCCATTATAAACTCTGAAACGGGTGAAAAAACATCATGAAACTTAAACTGGAACTGAAGAAAAAGTATAATAGATATTGAAAAGATAAATACAAGTTGAATAGTTGAATGTCTTGTCTTCGTTTTAAAGTTTGAATGGTGGCTCTATGTGAACGTATGTTGAAGTAGTAAGAGTTTAAAAATGAGTAAGTTGAATGAGAATTTGAAGGGTCTCCCCATTGAAATACATGGGAAATTTTTGTTGAATAAAGTTGAATAAAATTAAAAATATAAATGTTAAAAATGAGAAAAATACAAGCAATGTTGTCCAAAATAATAGGAATCTAACGATGTTTGAATGGTTTTTCTAAGTTGAATGGTTTTGAAGGAGTAGGCTTTCAAAAAACGTACGGAATAGATAAAATATAACTAGAAAGTGCATTTTCTGAAGAAACTGCAGTGTGAATGCTTGAATCTGAATGTATGCACTGAAATGAATTAATTGCTGAATTTTGAGTTAAAAATATTAAATGAAATTTTAAAAAAACAAACAAAAAACCCCCGAATTTAACCTGAAAACAAAGGTGCTGAACTGCTAAAAGCTGAAGGTTACACAGAAGAAGGAGTTGGAAAAAAACTGAAAATGTTTTAAATGTAAATTAGAAAACCCTAAGAAATGAGAAAAGAACATTTAGAGTCAGAAAACATCTGAATGAATATTAAAAGGTCATATTCTTTGAATCACTGAATGACTCAAATGTGATCCCTCCACTTTGATCCACACAGTTTAAAAAGTTTAAATGCCTGAGCTTTGAAAGATACGGTGTTGGAAAGAGAACAATAATGGCGACAATTTGAGGGTAAAATGATGGCTGTAACACTGTGGACACAGCAGCAGTTGAAAGAGAAGTGCTTAAGATGAATCTTGGCACAGTGGCAGGCAGAGCTCGTTAAGCAGGCAGGTGTGAGCCTGGTTGCTATAGTGACCGCACCCAATGGCTCCATACACACGTACACAGACATGCACCTCACTTTTGCTGCTTAAAATGAACAGAAAAGTCAGGCCGAAACAAATCGTTCCCAAATGAAAAGTAAAAGTCGTATTGACAAAATTCTTTCACCGTGAGCGACAGCCATGTCTAGTCTACCTAATTCTCAGTTTTCATGCCTGTGGAGCTTATTATATGGACGTGGTGACAGTGTAAAGACACCATGCTCTTCTGATTTTCAAACGAACCTTCTGAGCCATTTTAACATTAGAGTCTATGGAAGAGTTGGAGGGAGGAGGCTGTGCATTGGTGACATTTATGAAAGAACCACAACACCTAGGACAATAGTAAACACATTGGATGAAAGAGGACAGCCATGGCTACGTTTTGAGGGTAAAATCATACCTGTAGAGCAAACGCTGCGGACACAGCAGCAGTTTTAAAAAAGATTTTAAGATTAATTTTTTTGCTCCTCTCACTCTAGCAGTTGAGCTGCCTCACTCTAGCCCCAACATTCCGTCCCATACACACCCATTATAAACTCTGAAACGGGTGAAAAAACATCATGAAACTTAAACTGGAACTGAAGAAAAAGTATAATAGATATTGAAAAGATAAATACAAGTTGAATAGTTGAATGTCTTGTCTTCGTTTTAAAGTTTGAATGGTGGCTCTATGTCAATGTATGTGGAAGTAGATACAGTTTAAAGAGGAGGAAGTTGAATGAGAATTTGAAGGGTCTCCCCATTGAAATACATGGGAAATTTTTGTTGAAAAAAGTTGAATAAAATTAAAAATATAAATGTTAAAAATGAGAAAAATAGAAGCAGTCATGTCCAAAAGAATAGGAATCTAATGGTGTTTGAATGGTTTTTCTAAGTTGAACGGTTTTGAAGGAGATAGAGTACAAAAAACGTACGGAATCCATAATAATAAAATAGAATAAAGATTCGAATAACAATACTGTGAATGCTTTTCAAGCATTCACACTAATAACTAGAAAGTGCATTTTCTGAAGAAACTGCAGTGTGAATGCTTGAATCTGAATGTATGCACTGAAATGAATTAATTGCTGAATTTTGAGTTAAAAATATTGAATGAGATTAAAAAAAAAACAAAAAAAAAAAAACGAATTTAACCTGAAAACAAAGGTGCTGAACTGCTAAAAGCTGAAGGTTACACAGAAGAAGGAGTTGGAAAAAAACTGAAAATGTTTTAAATGTAAATTAGAAAACCCTAAGAAATGAGAAAAGAACATTTAGAGTCAGAAAACATCTGAATGAATATTAAAAGGTCATATTCTTTGAATCACTGAATGACTCAAATGTGATCCCTCCACTTTGATCCACACAGTTTAAAAAGTTTAAATGCCTGAGCTTTGAAAGATACGGTGTTGGAAAGAGAACAATAATGGCGACAATTTGAGGGTAAAATGATGGCTGTAACACTGTGGACACAGCAGCAGTTGAAAGAGAAGTGTTTAAGATGAATCTTGGTACAGTGGCAGGCAGAGCTCGTTAAGCAGGCAGGTGTGAGCCTGGTTGCTATAGTGACCGCACCCAATGGCTCCATACACACGTACACAGACATGCGCCTCACTTTTGCTGCTTAAAATGAACAGAAAAGTCAGGCCGAAACAAATCGTTCCCAAATGAAAAGTAAAAGTCGTATTGACAAAATTCTTTCACCGTGAGCGACAGCAGCTTCTAGTCTACTGAATTCTCAGTTTTCATGCCTGTGGAGCTTATTATATGGACGTGGTGACAGTGGAAAGACACCATGCTCTTCTGATTTTCAAACGAACCTTCTGAGCCATTTTAACATTAGAGTCTATGGAAGAGTTGGAAGGAGGAGGCTGTGCATTGGTGACATTTATGAAAGAACCGTAACACCTAGGACAATAGTAAACACATTGGATGAAAGAGGACAGCCATGGCTACGTTTTGAGGGTAAAATGATGGCTGTAGAGCAAACGCTGTGGACACAGCAGCAGTTTTAAAAAAGATTTTAAGATTAATTTTTTTGCTCCTCTCACTCTAGCAGTTGAGCTGCCTCACTCTAGCCCCAACATTCCGTCCCATACACACCCATTATAAACTCTGAAACGGGTGAAAAAACATCATGAAACTTAAACTGGAACTGAAGAAAAAGTATAATAGATATTGAAAAGATAAATACAAGTTGAATAGTTGAATGTCTTGTCTTCGTTTTAAAGTTTGAATGGTGGCTCTATGTGAACGTATGTTGAAGTAGTAAGAGTTTAAAAATGAGTAAGTTGAATGAGAATTTGAAGGGTCTCCCCATTGAAATACATGGGAAATTTTTGTTGAATAAAGTTGAATAAAATTAAAAATATAAATGTTAAAAATATGAAAAATAGAAGCAGTGTTGTCCAAAAGAATAGGAATCTAACGGTGTTTGAATGGTTTTTCTAAGTTGAACGGTTTTGAAGGAGTAGGCTTACAAAAAACGTACGGAATAGATAATAATAATAATAAAATATAATAATAAAGATTCGAATAACAATACTGTGAATGCTTTTCAAGCATTCACACTAATAACTAGAAAGTGCATTTTCTGAAGAAACTGCAGTGTGAATGCTTGAATCTGAATGTATGCACTGAAATGAATTAATTGCTGAATTTTGAGTTAAAAATTTTGTATGAGATAAAAAAAAATCCGAATTTAACGTGAAAACAAAAGTGCTGAACTGCTAAAAGCTGAAGGTTACACAGAAGAAGAAGTTGGAAAAAAGCTGAAAATGTTTTAATTGTAAATTAGAAAAACCTCAGAACTGAGAAAAGAAAATTCAGAGTCAGAAAACATCTGAAAGAACATTAAAAGTTCATATACTTTGAATCACTGAATGACTAAAATGTGATCCCTCCGCTTGGATCCACACAGTTTAAAAAATGTAAAAGTCTGAGCTTTGAAAGACAATGTTGGAAAAAGAACAACGATGGTGACATTTTGAGGGTAAAATGATGGCTGTAACACTGTGGACACAGCAGCAGTTGAAAGAGAAGTGCTTAAGATGAATCTTGGTACAGTGGCAGGCAGAGCTCGTTAAGCAGGCAGGTGTGAGCCTGGTTGCTATAGTGACCGCACCCAATGGCTCCATACACACGTACACAGACATGCACCTCACTTTTGCTGCTTAAAATGAACAGAAAAGTCAGGCCGAAACAAATCGTTCCCAAATGAAAAGTAAAAGTCGTATTGACAAAATTCTTTCACCGTGAGCGACAGCAGCTTCTAGTCTACTGAATTCTCAGTTTTCATGCCTGTGGAGTTTATTATATGGACGTGGTGACAGTGGAAAGACACCATGCTCTTCTGATTTTCAAACGAACCTTCTGAGCCATTTTAACATTAGAGTCTATGGAAGAGTTGGAGGGAGGAGGCTGTGCATTGGTGACATTTATGAAAGAACCATAACACCTAGTACAATAGTAAACACATTGGATGAAAGAGGACAGCCATGGCTACGTTTTGAGGGTAAAATCATACCTGTAGAGCAAACGCTGTGGACACAGCAGCAGTTTTAAAAAAGATTTTAAGATTAATTTTTTTGCTCCTCTCACTCTAGCAGTTGAGCTGCCTCACTCTAGCCCCAACATTCCGTCCCATACACACCCATTATAAACTCTGAAACGGGTGAAAAAACATCATGAAACTTAAACTGGAACTGAAGAAAAAGTATAATAGATATTGAAAAGATAAATACAAGTTGAATAGTTGAATGTCTTGTCTTCGTTTTAAAGTTTGAATGGTGGCTCTATGTCAACGTATGTGGAAGTAGTAAGAGTTTAAAAATGAGTAAGTTGAATGAGAATTTGAAGGGTCTCCCCATTGAAATACATTATAAATTTTTGTTGAATAAATTTGAATAAAATTAAAAATATAAATGTTAAAAATGAGAAAAGTAGAAGCATTCATGTCCAAAAGAATAGGAATCTAACGGTGTTTGAATGGTTTTTCTAAGTTGAGCGGTTTTGAAGGAGTGAGATGCCAAAAAACGTACGGAATATATAATAATAATAACTAGAAAGTGCATTTTCTGAAGAAACTGCAGTGTGAATGCTTGAATCTGAATGTATGCACTGAAATGAATTAATTGCTGAATTTTGAGTTAAAAATATTGAATGAAATTTAAAAAAAAACAAAAAAAAACCAACCAAATTTAACCTGAAAACAAAGGTGCTGAACTGCTAAAAGCTGAAGGTTACACAGAAGCAGAAGTTGGAAAAAAGCTGAAAATGTTTTAAATGTAAATTAGAAAACCCTAAGAAATGAGAAAAGAACATTTAGAGTCAGAAAACATCTGAAAGAATATTAAAAGGTCATATTCTTTGAATCACTGAATGACTCAAATGTGATCCCTCCACTTTGATCCACACAGTTTAAAAAGTTTAAATGCCTGAGCTTTGAAATATACGGTGTTGGAAAGAGAACAATAATGGCGACAATTTGAGGGTAAAATGATGGCTGTAACACTGTGGACACAGCAGCAGTTGAAAGAGAAGTGCTTAAGATGAATCTTGGTACAGTGGCAGGCAGAGCTCGTTAAGCAGGCAGGTGTGAGCCTGGTTGCTATAGTGACCGCACCCAATGGCTCCATACACACGTACACAGACATGCACCTCACTTTTGCTGCTTAAAATGAACAGAAAAGTCAGGCCGAAACAAATCGTTCCCATATGAAGAGTACAAGTCGTATTGACGAAATTCTTTCACCGTGAGCGACAGCAGCTTCTAGTCTACTGAATTCTCAGTTTTCATGCCTGTGGAGTTTATTATATGGACGTGGTGACAGTGTAAAGACACCATGCTCTTCTGATTTTCAAACGAACCTTCTGAGCCATTTTAACATTAGAGTCTATGGAAGAGTTTGAGGGAGGAGGCTGTGCATTGGTGACATTTATGAAAGAACCATAACACCTAGTACAATAGTAAACACATTGGATGAAAGAGGACAGCCATGGCTACGTTTTGAGGGTAAAATCATACCTGTAGAGCAAACGCTGCGGACACAGCAGCAGTTTTAAAAAAGATTTTAAGATTATTTTTTTTGCTCCTCTCACTCTAGCAGTTGAGCTGCCTCACTCTAGCCCCAACATTCCGTCCCATACACACCCATTATAAACTCTGAAACGGGTGAAAAAACATCATGAAACTTAAACTGGAACTGAAGAAAAAGTATAATAGATATTGAAAAGATAAATACAAGTTGAATAGTTGAATGTCTTGTCTTCGTTTTAAAGTTTGAATGGTGGCTCTATGTGAACGTATGTTGAAGTAGTAAGAGTTTAAAAATGAGTAAGTTGAATGAGAATTTGAAGGGTCTCCCCATTGAAATACATTGGAAATTTTTGTTGAATAAAGTTGAATAAAATTAAAAATATGAATGTTAAAAATGAGAAAAATAGAAGCAGTCATGTCCAAAAGAATAGGAATCTAACGGTGTTTGAATGGTTTTTCTAAGTTGAACGGTTTTGAAGGAGTTAGATGCCAAAAAACGTACGGAAGATGATATAATAACTAGAAAGTGCATTTTCTGAAGAAACTGCAGTGTGAATGCTTGAATCTGAATGTATGCACTGAAATGAATTAATTTCTGAATTTTGAGTTAAAAATTTTTAATGAGATAAAAAAAAAACAAAAAAAACAACAACCTGAATTTAACCTGAAAACAAAAGTGCTGAACTGCTAAAAGCTGAAGGTTACACAGAAGAAGAAGTTGGAAAAAAGCTGAAAATGTTTTAATTGTAAATTAGAAAAACCTAAGAAATGAGAAAAGAACATTTAGAGTCAGAAAACATCTGAAAGAATATTAAAAGGTCATATTCTTTGAATCACTGAATGACTAAAATGTGATCCCTCCACTTGGACCCACACAGTTTAAAAAGTTTACATCTCTGAGCTTTGAAAGACAAGATGTTGGAAAAAGAACAACGATGGCGACGTTTTGAGGGTAAAAATGATGGCTTTAACACTGTGGACACAGCAGCAGTTGAAAGAGAAGTGCTTAAGATGAATCTTGGCAGAGTGGCAGAGAGAGCTCGTTAAGCAGGCAGGTGTGAGCCTGGTTGCTATAGTGACCGCACCCAAGGGCTCCATACACACGGACACAGACATGCGCCTCACTTTTGCTGCTTAAAATGAACAGAAAAGTCAGGCCGAAACAAATCGTTCCCAAATGAAAAGTAAAAGTCGTACTGACAAAATTCTTTCACCGTGAGCGACAGCCATGTCTAGTCTACCAAATTCTCAGTTTTCATGCCTGTGGAGTTTATTATATGGACGTGGTGACAGTGTAAAGACACCATGCTCTTCTGATTTTCAAACGAACCTTCTGAGCCATTTTAACATTAGAGTCTATGGAAGAGTTGGAGGGAGGAGGCTGTGCATTGGTGACATTTATGAAAGAACCATAACACCTAGTACAATAGTAAACACATTGGATGAAAGAGGACAGCGATGGCTACGTTTTGAGGGTAAAATCATACCTGTAGAGCAAACGCTGCGGACACAGCAGCAGTTTTAAAAAAGATTTTATGATTAATTTTTTTGCTCCTCTCACTCTAGCAGTTGAGCTGTCTCACTCTAGCCCCAACATTCCGTCCCATAGACACCCATTATAAACTCTGAAACGGGTGAAAAAACATCATGAAACTTAAACTGGAGCTGAAGAAAAAGTATAATAGATATTGAAAAGATAAATACAAGTTGAATAGTTGAATGTCTTGTCTTCGTTTTAAAGTTTGAATGGTGGCTCTATGTCAATGTATGTGGAAGTAGATACAGTTTAAAGAGGAGTAATTTGAATGAGAATTTGAAGGGTCTCTCCATTGAAATACATTATAAATTTTTGTTAAATAAAGTTGAATAAAATTAAAAATATAAATGTTAAAAATGAGAAAAATAGAAGCAGTCATGTCCAAAAGAATAGGAATCTAACGGTGTTTGAATGGTTTTTCTAAGTTGAACGGTTTTGAAGGAGTTAGATGCCAAAAAACGTACGGAATATGGAATAATAGATAATAAGAAAGATTCGAATAACAATACTGTGAATGCTTTTCAAGCATTCACACTAACTAGAAAGTGCATTTTCTGAAGAAACTGCAGTGTGAATGCTTGAATCTGAATGTATGCACTGAAATGAATTAATTGCTGAATTTTGAGTTAAAAATATTGAATGAGATAAAAAACAAAACAAAAAAAACAACCGAATTTAACCTGAAAACAAAGGTGCTGAACTGCTAAAAGCTGAAGGTTAGACAGAAGAAGAAGTTGGAAAAAAGCTGAAAATGTTTTAATTGTAAATTAGAAAACCCTAAGAAATGAGAAAAGAACATTTAGAGTCAGAAAACATCTGAAAGAATATTAAAAGTTCATATTCTTTGAATCACTGAATGACTAAAATGTGATCCCTCCACTTGGATCCACACAGTTTAAAAAGTTTACATCTCTGAGCTTTGAAAGACAAGATGTTGGAAAGAGAACAACGTTTTGAGGGTAAAATGATGGCTTTAACACTGTGGACACAGCAGCAGTTGAAAGAGAAGTGTTTAAGATGAATCTTGGCAGAGTGAGAGAGAGAGCTCGTTAAGCAGGCAGGTGTGAGCCTGGTTGCTATAGTGACCGCACCCAAGGGCTCCATACACACGTACACAGACATGCACCTCACTTTTGCTGCTTAAAATGAATAGAAAAGTCAGGCCGAAACAAATCGCTCCCAAATGAAAAGTAAAAGTCGTATTGACAAAATTCTTTCACCGTGAGCGACAGCAATGTCTAGTCTACCTAATTCTCAGTTTTCATGCCTGTGGAGCTTATTATATGGACGTGGTGACAGTGTAAAGACACCATGCTCTTCTGATTTTCAAACCAACCTTCTGAGACATTTTAACATTGGAGTCTATGGAAGAGTTGGAGGGAGGAGGCTGTGCATTGGTGAGATTTATGAAAGAACCATAACACCTAGTACATTAGTAAACACATTGGATGAAAGAGGACAGCGATGGCTACGTTTTGAGGGTAAAATCATACCTGTAGAGCAAACGCTGTGGACACAGCAGCAGTTTTAAAAAAGATTTTAAGATTAATTTTTTTGCTCCTCTCACTCTAGCAGTTGAGCTGCCTCACTCTAGCCCCAACATTCCGTCCCATACACACCCATTATAAACTCTGAAACGGGTGAAAAAACATCATGAAACTTAAACTGGAACTGAAGAAAAAGTATAATAGATATTGAAAAGATAAATACAAGTTGAATAGTTGAATGTCTTGTCTTCGTTTTAAAGTTTGAATGGTGGCTCTATGTCAATGTATGTGGAAGTAGTAAGAGTTTAAAAATGAGTAAGTTGAATGAGGATTTGAAGGGTCTCCCCATTGAAATACATTATAAATTTTTGTTGAATAAAGTTGAATAAAATTAAAAATATAAATGTTAAAAATATGAAAAATAGAAGCAGTGTTGTCCAAAAGAATAGGAATCTAACGGTGTTTGAATGGTTTTTCTAAGTTGAACGGTTTTGAAGGAGTGAGATGCCAAAAAACGTACGGAATATATAATAATAATAATAATAACTAGAAAGTGCATTTTCTGAAGAAACTGCAGTGTGAATGCTTGAATCTGAATGTATGCATTGAAATGAAATAATTACTGAATTTAAGTTAAAAATTTTGAATGAGATTTAAAAAAAAACCCCGAATTTAACCTGAAAACAAAAGTGCTGAACTGCTAAAAGCTGAAGGTTACACAGAAGAAGAAGTTGGAAAAAAGCTGAAAATGTTTTAATTGCAAATTAGAAAAACCTAAGAAATGAGAAAAGAACATTTAGAGTCAGAAAACATCTGAAAGAATATTAAAAGGTCATATTCTTTGAATCACTGAATGACTAAAATGTGATCCCTCCACTTGGATCCACACAGTTTAAAAAGTTTAAATGTCTGAGCTTTGAAAGACAAGATGTTGGAAAGAGAACAACGATGGCGACGTTTTGAGGGTAAAATGATGGCTTTAACACTGTGGACACAGCAGCAGTTGAAAGAGAAGTGTTTAAGATGAATTTTGGCAGAGTGGCAGAGAGAGCTCGTTAAGCAGGCAGGTGTGAGCCTGGTTGCTATAGTGACTGCACCCAATGGCTCCATACACACGTACACAGACATGCGCCTCACTTTTGCTGCTTAAAATGAACAGAAAAGTCAGGCCGAAACAAATCGTTCCCAAATGAAAAGTAAAAGTCGTATTGACGAAATTCTTTCACCGTGAGCGACAGCAATGTCTAGTCTACCTAATTCTCAGTTTTCATGCCTGTGGAGTTTATTATATGGACGTGGTGACAGTGGAAAGACACCATGCTCTTCTGATTTTCAAACGAACCTTCTGAGCCATTTTAACATTAGAGTCTATGGAAGAGTTGGAGGGAGGAGGCTGTGCATTGGTGACATTTATGAAAGAACCATAACACCTAGGACAATAGTAAACACATTGGATGAAAGAGGACAGCCATGGCTACGTTTTGAGGGTAAAATCATACCTGTAGAGCAAACGCTGCGGACACAGCAGCAGTTTTAAAAAAGATTTTAAGATTAATTTTTTTGCTCCTCTCACTCTAGCAGTTGAGCTGCCTCACTCTAGCCCCAACATTCCGTCCCATACACACCCATTATAAACTCTGAAACGGGTGAAAAAACATCATGAAACTTAAACTGGAACTGAAGAAAAAGTATAATAGATATTGAAAAGATAAATACAAGTTGAATAGTTGAATGTCTTGTCTTCGTTTTAAAGTTTGAATGGTGGCTCTATGTCAAAGTATGTGGAAGTAGTAAGGGTTTAAAAATGAGTGAATTGAATGAGAATTTGAAGGGTCTCTCCATTGAAATACATTATAAATTTTTGTTAAATAAAGTTGAATAAAATTAAAAATATAAATGTTAAAAATGAGAAAAGTAGAAGCATTCATGTCCAAAAGAATAGGAATCTAACGGTGTTTGAATGGTTTTTCTAAGTTGAGCGGTTTTGAAGGAGTGAGATGCCAAAAAACGTACGGAATATATAATAATAATAATAATAATAATAAAGATTCGAATAACAATACTGTGAATGCTTTTCAAGCATTCACACTAATAAAGATTCGAATAACAATACTGTGAATGCTTTTCAAGCATTCACACTAATAATAACTAGAAAGTGCATTTTCTGAAGAAACTGCAGTGTGAATGCTTGAATCTGAATGTATGCACTGAAATGAATTAATTACTGAATTTAAGTTAAAAATCTTGAATGAGATTAAAAAAAAACCCGAATTTAACCTGAAAACAAAAGTGCTGAACTGCTAAAAGCTGAAGGTTACACAGAAGAAGAAGTTGGAAAAAAGCTGAAAATGTTTTAATTGTAAATTAGAAAACCCTAAGAAATGAGAAAAGAACATTTAGAATCAGAAAACATCTGAAAGAATATTAAAAGGTCATATTCTTTGAATCACTGAATGACTAAAATGTGATCCCTCCACTTGGACCCACACAGTTTAAAAAGTTTACATCTCTGAGCTTTGAAAGACAAGATGTTGGAAAAAGAACAACGATGGCGACGTTTTGAGGGTAAAATGATGGCTTTAACACTGTGGACACAGCAGCAGTTGAAAGAGAAGTGTTTAAGATGAATCTTGGCAGAGTGGCAGGCAGAGCTCGTTAAGCAGGCAGGTGTGAGCCTGGTTGCTATAGTGACCGCACCCAATGGCTCCATACACACGCACACAGACATGCGCCTCACTTTTGCTGCTTAAAATGAACAGAAAAGTCAGGCCGAAACAAATCGTTCCCAAATGAAAAGTAAAAGTCGTATTGACAAAATTCTTTCACTGTGAGCGACAGCAGCTTCTAGTCTACCGAATTCTCAGTTTTCATGCCTGTGGAGTTTATTATATGGACGTGGTGACAGTGTAAAGACACCATGCTCTTCTGATTTTCAAACGAACCTTCTGAGCCATTTTAACATTAGAGTCTATGGAAGAGTTGGAGGGAGGAGGCTGTGCATTGGTGACATTTATGAAAGAACCATAACACCTAGTACAATAGTAAACACATTGGATGAAAGAGGACAGCCATGGCTACGTTTTGAGGGTAAAATCATACCTGTAGAGCAAACGCTGTGGACACAGCAGCAGTTTTAAAAAAGATTTTAAGATTAATTTTTTTGCTCCTCTCACTCTAGCAGTTGAGCTGTCTCACTCTAGCCCCAACATTCCGTCCCATACACACCCATTATAAACTCTGAAACGGGTGAAAAAACATCATGAAACTTAAACTGGAACTGAAGAAAAAGTATAATAGATATTGAAAAGATAAATACAAGTTGAATAGTTGAATGTCTTGTCTTCGTTTTAAAGTTTGAATGGTGGCTCTATGTCAATGTATGTGGAAGTAGTAAGAGTTTAAAAATGAGTAAGTTGAATGAGGATTTGAAGGGTCTCCCCATTGAAATACATTATAAATTTTTGTTGAATAAAGTTGAATAAAATTAAAAATATAAATGTTAAAAATATGAAAAATAGAAGCAGTGTTGTCCAAAAGAATAGGAATCTAACGGTGTTTGAATGGTTTTTCTAAGTTGAACGGTTTTGAAGTTATAGGATTACAAAAAACGTACGGAATACAGAATAAAATATAATAATAATAACTAGAAAGTGCATTTTCTGAAGAAACTGCAGTGTGAATGCTTGAATCTGAATGTATGCACTGAAATGAATTAATTGCTGAATTTTGAGTTAAAAATATTGAATGAAATTTAAAAAAAAACAAAAAAAAACCAACCAAATTTAACCTGAAAACAAAGGTGCTGAACTGCTAAAAGCTGAAGGTTACACAGAAGCAGAAGTTGGAAAAAAGCTGAAAATGTTTTAAATGTAAATTAGAAAACCCTAAGAAATGAGAAAAGAACATTTAGAGTCAGAAAACATCTGAAAGAATATTAAAAGGTCATATTCTTTGAATCACTGAATGACTCAAATGTGATCCCTCCACTTTGATCCACACAGTTTAAAAAGTTTAAATGCCTGAGCTTTGAAAGATACGGTGTTGGAAAGAGAACAATAATGGCGACAATTTGAGGGTAAAATGATGGCTGTAACACTGTGGACACAGCAGCAGTTGAAAGAGAAGTGCTTAAGATGAATCTTGGTACAGTGGCAGGCAGAGCTCGTTAAGCAGGCAGGTGTGAGCCTGGTTGCTATAGTGACCGCACCCAATGGCTCCATACACACGTACACAGACATGCACCTCACTTTTGCTGCTTAAAATGAACAGAAAAGTCAGGCCGAAACAAATCGTTCCCATATGAAGAGTACAAGTCATATTGACGAAATTCTTTCACCGTGAGCGACAGCAGCTTCTAGTCTACTGAATTCTCAGTTTTCATGCCTGTTGAGTTTATTATATGGACATGGTGACAGTGTAAAGACACCATGCTCTTCTGATTTTCAAACGAACCTTCTGAGCCATTTTAACATTAGAGTCTATGGAAGAGTTTGAGGGAGGAGGCTGTGCATTGGTGACATTTATGAAAGAACCATAACACCTAGTACAATAGTAAACACATTGGATGAAAGAGGACAGCCATGGCTACGTTTTGAGGGTAAAATCATACCTGTAGAGCAAACGCTGCGGACACAGCAGCAGTTTTAAAAAAGATTTTAAGATTATTTTTTTTGCTCCTCTCACTCTAGCAGTTGAGCTGCCTCACTCTAGCCCCAACATTCCGTCCCATACACACCCATTATAAACTCTGAAACGGGTGAAAAAACATCATGAAACTTAAACTGGAACTGAAGAAAAAGTATAATAGATATTGAAAAGATAAATACAAGTTGAATAGTTGAATGTCTTGTCTTCGTTTTAAAGTTTGAATGGTGGCTCTATGTGAACGTATGTTGAAGTAGTAAGAGTTTAAAAATGAGTAAGTTGAATGAGAATTTGAAGGGTCTCCCCATTGAAATACATTGGAAATTTTTGTTGAATAAAGTTGAATAAAATTAAAAATATGAATGTTAAAAATGAGAAAAATAGAAGCAGTCATGTCCAAAAGAATAGGAATCTAACGGTGTTTGAATGGTTTTTCTAAGTTGAACGGTTTTGAAGGAGTTAGATGCCAAAAAACGTACGGAAGATGATATAATAATAAAGATTCGAATAACAATACTGTGAATGCTTTTCAAGCATTCACACTAATAATAATAATAAAGATTCGAATAACAATACTGTGAATGCTTTTCAAGCATTCACACTAATAATAATAATAATAAAGATTCGAATAACAATACTGTGAATGCTTTTCAAGCATTCACACTAACTAGAAAGTGCATTTTCTGAAGAAACTGCAGTGTGAATGCTTGAATCTGAATGTATGCATTGAAATGAAATAATTACTGAATTTAAGTTAAAAATTTTGAATGAGATAAAAAAAAAAAACCCGAATTTAACCTGAAAACAAAAGTGCTGAACTGCTAAAAGCTGAAGGTTACACAGAAGAAGAAGTTGGAAAAAAGCTGAAAATGTTTTAATTGTAAATTAGAAAACCCTAAGAAATGAGAAAAGAACATTTAGAGTCAGAAAACATCTGAAAGAATATTAAAAGGTCATATTCTTTGAATCACTGAATGACTAAAATGTGATCCCTCCACTTGGACCCACACAGTTTAAAAAGTTTACATCTCTGAGCTTTGAAAGACAAGATGTTGGAAAAAGAACAACGATGGCGACGTTTTGAGGGTAAAATGATGGCTTTAACACTGTGGACACAGCAGCAGTTGAAAGAGAAGTGTTTAAGATGAATCTTGGCAGAGTGAGAGAGAGAGCTCGTTAAGCAGGCAGGTGTGAGCCTGGTTGCTATAGTGACTGCACCCAATGGCTCCATACACACGGACACAGACATGCACCTCACTTTTGCTGCTTAAAATGAACAGAAAAGTCAGGCCGAAACAAATCGCTCCCAAATGAAAAGTAAAAGTCGTATTGACAAAATTCTTTCACTGTGAGCGACAGCAATGTCTAGTCTACCAAATTCTCAGTTTTCATGTCTGTGGAGTTTATTATATGGACGTGGTGACAGTGGAAAGACACCATGCTCTTCTGATTTTCAAACGAACCTTCTGAGCCATTTTAACATTAGAGTCTATGGAAGAGTTGGAGGGAGGAGGCTGTGCATTGGTGACATTTATGAAAGAACCATAACACCTAGTACAATAGTAAACACATTGGATGAAAGAGGACAGCCATGGCTACGTTTTGAGGGTAAAATCATACCTGTAGAGCAAACGCTGCGGACACAGCAGCAGTTTTAAAAAAGATTTTAAGATTATTTTTTTTGCTCCTCTCACTCTAGCAGTTGAGCTGCCTCACTCTAGCCCCAACATTCCGTCCCATACACACCCATTATAAACTCTGAAACGGGTGAAAAAACATCATGAAACTTAAACTGGAACTGAAGAAAAAGTATAATAGATATTGAAAAGATAAATACAAGTTGAATAGTTGAATGTCTTGTCTTCGTTTTAAAGTTTGAATGGTGGCTCTATGTGAACGTATGTTGAAGTAGTAAGAGTTTAAAAATGAGTAAGTTGAATGAGAATTTGAAGGGTCTCCCCATTGAAATACATGGGAAATTTTTGTTGAATAAAGTTGAATAAAATTAAAAATATAAATGTTAAAAATGAGAAAAATACAAGCAATCATGTCCAAAAGAATAGGAATCTAATGGTGTTTGAATGGTTTTTCTAAGTTGAACGGTTTTGAAGGAGTAGGCTTTCAAAAAACGTACGGAATAGATAATAAAATATTATAACTAGAAAGTGCATTTTCTGAAGAAACTGCAGTGTGAATGCTTGAATCTGAATGTATGCATTGAAATGAAATAATTACTGAATTTAAGTTAAAAATTTTGAATGAGATAAAAAAAAAAAACCCGAATTTAACCTGAAAACAAAAGTGCTGAACTGCTAAAAGCTGAAGGTTACACAGAAGAAGAAGTTGGAAAAAAGCTGAAAATGTTTTAATTGTAAATTAGAAAACCCTAAGAAATGAGAAAAGAACATTTAGAGTCAGAAAACATCTGAAAGAATATTAAAAGGTCATATTCTTTGAATCACTGAATGACTAAAATGTGATCCCTCCACTTGGACCCACACAGTTTAAAAAGTTTACATCTCTGAGCTTTGAAAGACAAGATGTTGGAAAAAGAACAACGATGGCGACGTTTTGAGGGTAAAATGATGGCTTTAACACTGTGGACACAGCAGCAGTTGAAAGAGAAGTGTTTAAGATGAATCTTGGCAGAGTGAGAGAGAGAGCTCGTTAAGCAGGCAGGTGTGAGCCTGGTTGCTATAGTGACTGCACCCAATGGCTCCATACACACGGACACAGACATGCACCTCACTTTTGCTGCTTAAAATGAACAGAAAAGTCAGGCCGAAACAAATCGCTCCCAAATGAAAAGTAAAAGTCGTATTGACAAAATTCTTTCACTGTGAGCGACAGCAATGTCTAGTCTACCAAATTCTCAGTTTTCATGTCTGTGGAGTTTATTATATGGACGTGGTGACAGTGGAAAGACACCATGCTCTTCTGATTTTCAAACGAACCTTCTGAGCCATTTTAACATTAGAGTCTATGGAAGAGTTGGAGGGAGGAGGCTGTGCATTGGTGACATTTATGAAAGAACCATAACACCTAGTACAATAGTAAACACATTGGATGAAAGAGGACAGCCATGGCTACGTTTTGAGGGTAAAATCATACCTGTAGAGCAAACGCTGCGGACACAGCAGCAGTTTTAAAAAAGATTTTAAGATTATTTTTTTTGCTCCTCTCACTCTAGCAGTTGAGCTGCCTCACTCTAGCCCCAACATTCCGTCCCATACACACCCATTATAAACTCTGAAACGGGTGAAAAAACATCATGAAACTTAAACTGGAACTGAAGAAAAAGTATAATAGATATTGAAAAGATAAATACAAGTTGAATAGTTGAATGTCTTGTCTTCGTTTTAAAGTTTGAATGGTGGCTCTATGTGAACGTATGTTGAAGTAGTAAGAGTTTAAAAATGAGTAAGTTGAATGAGAATTTGAAGGGTCTCCCCATTGAAATACATGGGAAATTTTTGTTGAATAAAGTTGAATAAAATTAAAAATATAAATGTTAAAAATGAGAAAAATACAAGCAATCATGTCCAAAAGAATAGGAATCTAATGGTGTTTGAATGGTTTTTCTAAGTTGAACGGTTTTGAAGGAGTAGGCTTTCAAAAAACGTACGGAATAGATAATAAAATATTATAACTAGAAAGTGCATTTTCTGAAGAAACTGCAGTGTGAATGCTTGAATCTGAATGTATGCACTGAAATGAATTAATTGCTGAATTTTGAGTTAAAAATATTGAATGAAATTAAAAAAAAACAAAAAAAAAGAAAACGAATTTAACCTGAAAACAAAGGTGCTGAACTGCTAAAAGCTGAAGGTTACACAGAAGAAGGAGTTGGAAAAAAACTGAAAATGTTTTAAATGTAAATTAGAAAACCCTAAGAAATGAGAAAAGAACATTTAGAGTCAGAAAACATCTGAATGAATATTAAAAGGTCATATTCTTTGAATCACTGAATGACTCAAATCTGATCCCTCCACTTTGATCCACACAGTTTAAAAAGTTTAAATGCCTGAGCTTTGAAAGATACGGTGTTGGAAAGAGAACAATAATGGCGACAATTTGAGGGTAAAATGATGGCTGTAACACTGTGGACACAGCAGCAGTTGAAAGAGAAGTGTTTAAGATGAATCTTGGTACAGTGGCAGGCAGAGCTCGTTAAGCAGGCAGGTGTGAGCCTGGTTGCTATAGTGACCGCACCCAATGGCTCCATACACACGTACACAGACATGCGCCTCACTTTTGCTGCTTAAAATGAACAGAAAAGTCAGGCCGAAACAAATCGCTCCCAAATGAAAAGTAAAAGTCGTATTGACAAAATTCTTTCACCGTGAGCGACAGCAATGTCTAGTCTACCTAATTCTCAGTTTTCATGCCTGTGGAGCTTATTATATGGACGTGGTGACAGTGGAAAGACACCATGCTCTTCTGATTTTCAAACGAACCTTCTGAGCCATTTTAACATTAGAGTCTATGGAAGAGTTGGAGGGAGGAGGCTGTGCATTGGTGACATTTATGAAAGAACCATAACACCTAGGACAATAGTAAACACATTGGATGAAAGAGGACAGCCATGGCTACGTTTTGAGGGTAAAATCATACCTGTAGAGCAAACGCTGCGGACACAGCAGCAGTTTTAAAAAAGATTTTAAGATTAATTTTTTTGCTCCTCTCACTCTAGCAGTTGAGCTGCCTCACTCTAGCCCCAACATTCCGTCCCATACACACCCATTATAAACTCTGAAACGGGTGAAAAAACATCATGAAACTTAAACTGGAACTGAAGAAAAAGTATAATAGATATTGAAAAGATAAATACAAGTTGAATAGTTGAATGTCTTGTCTTCGTTTTAAAGTTTGAATGGTGGCTCTATGTGAACGTATGTTGAAGTAGTAAGAGTTTAAAAATGAGTAAGTTGAATGAGAATTTGAAGGGTCTCCCCATTGAAATACATGGGAAATTTTTGTTGAATAAAGTTGAATAAAATTAAAAATATAAATGTTAAAAATGAGAAAAATACAAGCAACAGTGTCCAAAAGAATAGGAATCTAATGGTGTTTGAATGGTTTTTCTAAGTTGAACGGTTTTGAAGGAGTAGGCTTTCAAAAAACGTACGGAATAGATAATAATAAAATAGAACTAGAAAGTGCATTTTCTGAAGAAACTGCAGTGTGAATGCTTGAATCTGAATGTATGCATTGAAATGAAATAATTACTGAATTTAAGTTAAAAATTTTGAATGAGATAAAAAAAAAAAACCCGAATTTAACCTGAAAACAAAAGTGCTGAACTGCTAAAAGCTGAAGGTTACACAGAAGAAGAAGTTGGAAAAAAGCTGAAAATGTTTTAATTGTAAATTAGAAAACCCTAAGAAATGAGAAAAGAACATTTAGAGTCAGAAAACATCTGAAAGAATATTAAAAGGTCATATTCTTTGAATCACTGAATGACTAAAATGTGATCCCTCCACTTGGACCCACACAGTTTAAAAAGTTTACATCTCTGAGCTTTGAAAGACAAGATGTTGGAAAAAGAACAACGATGGCGACGTTTTGAGGGTAAAATGATGGCTTTAACACTGTGGACACAGCAGCAGTTGAAAGAGAAGTGTTTAAGATGAATCTTGGCAGAGTGAGAGAGAGAGCTCGTTAAGCAGGCAGGTGTGAGCCTGGTTGCTATAGTGACTGCACCCAATGGCTCCATACACACGGACACAGACATGCACCTCACTTTTGCTGCTTAAAATGAACAGAAAAGTCAGGCCGAAACAAATCGCTCCCAAATGAAAAGTAAAAGTCGTATTGACAAAATTCTTTCACTGTGAGCGACAGCAATGTCTAGTCTACCAAATTCTCAGTTTTCATGTCTGTGGAGTTTATTATATGGACGTGGTGACAGTGGAAAGACACCATGCTCTTCTGATTTTCAAACGAACCTTCTGAGCCATTTTAACATTAGAGTCTATGGAAGAGTTGGAGGGAGGAGGCTGTGCATTGGTGACATTTATGAAAGAACCATAACACCTAGTACAATAGTAAACACATTGGATGAAAGAGGACAGCCATGGCTACGTTTTGAGGGTAAAATCATACCTGTAGAGCAAACGCTGCGGACACAGCAGCAGTTTTAAAAAAGATTTTAAGATTATTTTTTTTGCTCCTCTCACTCTAGCAGTTGAGCTGCCTCACTCTAGCCCCAACATTCCGTCCCATACACACCCATTATAAACTCTGAAACGGGTGAAAAAACATCATGAAACTTAAACTGGAACTGAAGAAAAAGTATAATAGATATTGAAAAGATAAATACAAGTTGAATAGTTGAATGTCTTGTCTTCGTTTTAAAGTTTGAATGGTGGCTCTATGTCAACGTATGTTGAAGTAGTAAGAGTTTAAAAATGAGTAAGTTGAATGAGAATTTGAAGGGTCTCCCCATTGAAATACATGGGAAATTTTTGTTGAATAAAGTTGAATAAAATTAAAAATATAAATGTTAAAAATGAGAAAAATACAAGCAATCATGTCCAAAAGAATAGGAATCTAATGGTGTTTGAATGGTTTTTCTAAGTTGAACGGTTTTGAAGGAGTAGGCTTTCAAAAAACGTACGGAATAGATAATAAAATATTATAACTAGAAAGTGCATTTTCTGAAGAAACTGCAGTGTGAATGCTTGAATCTGAATGTATGCACTGAAATGAATTAATTGCTGAATTTTGAGTTAAAAATATTGAATGAGATTAAAAAAAAAAAAAAAAAAAAAACGAATTTAACCTGAAAACAAAGGTGCTGAACTGCTAAAAGCTGAAGGTTACACAGAAGAAGGAGTTGGAAAAAAACTGAAAATGTTTTAAATGTAAATTAGAAAACCCTAAGAAATGAGAAAAGAACATTTAGAGTCAGAAAACATCTGAATGAATATTAAAAGGTCATATTCTTTGAATCACTGAATGACTCAAATGTGATCCCTCCACTTTGATACACACAGTTTAAAAAGTTTAAATGCCTGAGCTTTGAAAGATACGGTGTTGGAAAGAGAACAACGATGGCGACGTTTTGAGGGTAAAATGATGGCTGTAACACTGTGGACACAGCAGCAGTTGAAAGAGAAGTGCTTAAGATGAATCTTGGTACAGTGGCAGGCAGAGCTCGTTAAGCAGGCAGGTGTGAGCCTGGTTGCTATAGTGACCGCACCCAATGGCTCCATACACACGTACACAGACATGCGCCTCACTTTTGCTGCTTAAAATGAACAGAAAAGTCAGGCCGAAACAAATCGTTCCCAAATGAAAAGTAAAAGTCGTATTGACAAAATTCTTTCACCGTGAGCGACAGCAGCTTCTAGTCTACTGAATTCTCAGTTTTCATGCCTGTGGAGTTTATTATATGGACGTGGTGACAGTGGAAAGACACCATGCTCTTCTGATTTTCAAACGAACCTTCTGAGCCATTTTAACATTAGAGTCTATGGAAGAGTTGGAGGGAGGAGGCTGTGCATTGGTGACATTTATGAAAGAACCATAACACCTAGTACAATAGTAAACACATTGGATGAAAGAGAACAGCCATGGCTACGTTTTGAGGGTAAAATCATACCTGTAGAGCAAACGCTGCAGACACAGCAGCAGTTTTAAAAAATATTTTAAGATTAATTTTTTTGCTCCTCTCACTCTAGCAGTTGAGCTGCCTCACTCTAGCCCCAACATTCCGTCCCATACACACCCATTATAAACTCTGAAACGGGTGAAAAAACATCATGAAACTTAAACTGGAACTGAAGAAAAAGTATAATAGATATTGAAAAGATAAATACAAGTTGAATAGTTGAATGTCTTGTCTTCGTTTTAAAGTTTGAATGGTGGCTCTATGTCAACGTATGTTGAAGTAGTAAGAGTTTAAAAATGAGTAAGTTGAATGAGAATTTGAAGGGTCTCCCCATTGAAATACATGGGAAATTTTTGTTGAATAAAGTTGAATAAAATTAAAAATATAAATGTTAAAAATGAGAAAAATAGAAGCAATGTTGTCCAAAATAATAGGAATCTAACGATGTTTGAATGGTTTTTCTAAGTTGAACGGTTTTGAAGGAGTAGGCTTTCAAAAAACGTACGGAAAAATAAAATATAACTAGAAAGTGCATTTTCTGAAGAAACTGCAGTGTGAATGCTTGAATCTGAATGTATGCACTGAAATGAATTAATTTCTGAATTTTGAGTTAAAAATTTTTAATGAGATAAAAAAAAAACAAAAAAAACAACAACCTGAATTTAACCTGAAAACAAAAGTGCTGAACTGCTAAAAGCTGAAGGTTACACAGAAGAAGAAGTTGGAAAAAAGCTGAAAATGTTTTAATTGTAAATTAGAAAAACCTAAGAAATGAGAAAAGAACATTTAGAGTCAGAAAACATCTGAAAGAATATTAAAAGGTCATATTCTTTGAATCACTGAATGACTAAAATGTGATCCCTCCACTTGGACCCACACAGTTTAAAAAGTTTACATCTCTGAGCTTTGAAAGACAAGATGTTGGAAAAAGAACAACGATGGCGACGTTTTGAGGGTAAAAATGATGGCTTTAACACTGTGGACACAGCAGCAGTTGAAAGAGAAGTGCTTAAGATGAATCTTGGCAGAGTGGCAGAGAGAGCTCGTTAAGCAGGCAGGTGTGAGCCTGGTTGCTATAGTGACCGCACCCAAGGGCTCCATACACACGGACACAGACATGCGCCTCACTTTTGCTGCTTAAAATGAACAGAAAAGTCAGGCCGAAACAAATCGTTCCCAAATGAAAAGTAAAAGTCGTACTGACAAAATTCTTTCACCGTGAGCGACAGCCATGTCTAGTCTACCAAATTCTCAGTTTTCATGCCTGTGGAGTTTATTATATGGACGTGGTGACAGTGTAAAGACACCATGCTCTTCTGATTTTCAAACGAACCTTCTGAGCCATTTTAACATTAGAGTCTATGGAAGAGTTGGAGGGAGGAGGCTGTGCATTGGTGACATTTATGAAAGAACCATAACACCTAGTACAATAGTAAACACATTGGATGAAAGAGGACAGCGATGGCTACGTTTTGAGGGTAAAATCATACCTGTAGAGCAAACGCTGCGGACACAGCAGCAGTTTTAAAAAAGATTTTATGATTAATTTTTTTGCTCCTCTCACTCTAGCAGTTGAGCTGTCTCACTCTAGCCCCAACATTCCGTCCCATAGACACCCATTATAAACTCTGAAACGGGTGAAAAAACATCATGAAACTTAAACTGGAGCTGAAGAAAAAGTATAATAGATATTGAAAAGATAAATACAAGTTGAATAGTTGAATGTCTTGTCTTCGTTTTAAAGTTTGAATGGTGGCTCTATGTCAATGTATGTGGAAGTAGATACAGTTTAAAGAGGAGTAATTTGAATGAGAATTTGAAGGGTCTCTCCATTGAAATACATTATAAATTTTTGTTAAATAAAGTTGAATAAAATTAAAAATATAAATGTTAAAAATGAGAAAAATAGAAGCAGTCATGTCCAAAAGAATAGGAATCTAACGGTGTTTGAATGGTTTTTCTAAGTTGAACGGTTTTGAAGGAGTTAGATGCCAAAAAACGTACGGAATATGGAATAATAGATAATAAGAAAGATTCGAATAACAATACTGTGAATGCTTTTCAAGCATTCACACTAATAATAAAGATTACAACAACAATACTGTGAATGCTTTTCAAGCATTCACACTAATAATAAAGATTACAACAACAATACTGTGAATGCTTTTCAAGCATTCACACTAATAATAAAGATTACAACAACAATACTGTGAATGCTTTTCAAGCATTCACACTAACTAGAAAGTGCATTTTCTGAAGAAACTGCAGTGTGAATGCTTGAATCTGAATGTATGCACTGAAATGAATTAATTGCTGAATTTTGAGTTAAAAATATTGAATGAGATAAAAAAAAAACAAAAAAAAAAACGAATTTAACCTGAAAACAAAGGTGCTGAACTGCTAAAAGCTGAAGGTTACACAGAAGAAGGAGTTGGAAAAAAACTGAAAATGTTTTAAATGTAAATTAGAAAACCCTAAGAAATGAGAAAAGAACATTTAGAGTCAGAAAACATCTGAATGAATATTAAAAGGTCATATTCTTTGAATCACTGAATGACTCAAATGTGATCCCTCCACTTTGATCCACACAGTTTAAAAAGTTTAAATGCCTGAGCTTTGAAAGATACGGTATTGGAAAGAGAACAATAATGGCGACAATTTGACGGTAAAATGATGGCTGTAACACTGTGGACACAGCAGCAGTTGAAAGAGAAGTGCTTAAGATGAATCTTGGTACAGTGGCAGGCAGAGCTCGTTAAGCAGGCAGGTGTGAGCCTGGTTGCTATAGTGACCGCACCCAATGGCTCCATACACACGTACACAGACATGCACCTCACTTTTGCTGCTTAAAATGAACAGAAAAGTCAGGCCGAAACAAATCGTTCCCAAATGAAAAGTAAAAGTCGTATTGACAAAATTCTTTCACCGTGAGCGACAGCAGCTTCTAGTCTACTGAATTCTCAGTTTTCATGCCTGTGGAGTTTATTATATGGACGTGGTGACAGTGGAAAGACACCATGCTCTTCTGATTTTCAAACGAACCTTCTGAGCCAATTTAACATTAGAGTCTATGGAAGAGTTGGAGGGAGGAGGCTGTGCATTGGTGACATTTATGAAAGAACCATAACACCTAGGACAATAGTAAACACATTGGATGAAAGAGGACAGCCATGGCTACGTTTTGAGGGTAAAATCATACCTGTAGAGCAAACGCTGTGGACACAGCAGCAGTTTTAAAAAAGATTTTAAGATTAATTTTTTTGCTCCTCTCACTCTAGCAGTTGAGCTGCCTCACTCTAGCCCCAACATTCCGTCCCATACACACCCATTATAAACTCTGAAACGGGTGAAAAAACATCATGAAACTTAAACTGGAACTGAAGAAAAAGTATAATAGATATTGAAAAGATAAATACAAGTTGAATAGTTGAATGTCTTGTCTTCGTTTTAAAGTTTGAATGGTGGCTCTATGTCAATGTATGTGGAAGTAGTAAGAGTTTAAAAATGAGTAAGTTGAATGAGGATTTGAAGGGTCTCCCCATTGAAATACATTATAAATTTTTGTTGAATAAAGTTGAATAAAATTAAAAATATAAATGTTAAAAATATGAAAAATAGAAGCAGTGTTGTCCAAAAGAATAGGAATCTAATGGTGTTTGAATGGTTTTTCTAAGTTGAACGGTTTTGAAGTTATAGGATTACAAAAAACGTACGGAATACAGAATAAAATATAATAATAACTAGAAAGTGCATTTTCTGAAGAAACTGCAGTGTGAATGCTTGAATCTGAATGTATGCACTGAAATGAATTAATTGCTGAATTTTGAGTTAAAAATATTGAATGAGATTAAAAAAAAAAAAAAAAAAAAAAATGAATTTAACCTGAAAACAAAAGTGCTGAACTGCTAAAAGCTGAAGGTTACACAGAAGAAGGAGTTGGAAAAAAACTGAAAATGTTTTAAATGTAAATTAGAAAACCCTAAGAAATGAGAAAAGAACATTTAGAGTCAGAAAACATCTGAATGAATATTAAAAGGTCATATTCTTTGAATCACTGAATGACTCAAATGTGATCCCTCCACTTTGATCCACACAGTTTAAAAAGTTTAAATGCCTGAGCTTTGAAAGATACGGTGTTGGAAAGAGAACAATAATGGCGACAATTTGAGGGTAAAATGATGGCTGTAACACTGTGGACACAGCAGCAGTTGAAAGAGAAGTGTTTAAGATGAATCTTGGCAGAGTGAGAGAGAGAGCTCGTTAAGCAGGCAGGTGTGAGCCTGGTTGCTATAGTGACCGCACCCAAGGGCTCCATACACACGGACACAGACATGCACCTCACTTTTGCTGCTTAAAATGAACAGAAAAGTCAGGCCCAAACAAATCGCTCCCAAATGAAAAGTAAAAGTCGTATTGACAAAATTCTTTCACCGTGAGCGACAGCAATGTCTAGTCTACCTAATTCTCAGTTTTCATGCCTGTGGAGCTTATTATATGGACATGGTGACAGTGGAAAGACACCATGCTCTTCTGATTTTCAAACGAACCTTCTGAGCCATTTTAACATTAGAGTCTATGGAAGAGTTGGAGGGAGGAGGCTGTGCATTGGTGGCATTTATGAAAGAACCATAACACCTAGTACAATAGTAAACACATTGGATGAAAGAGGACAGCCATGGCTACGTTTTGAGGGTAAAATCATACCTGTAGAGCAAACGCTGTGGACACAGCAGCAGTTTTAAAAAAGATTTTAAGATTAATTTTTTTGCTCCTCTCACTCTAGCAGTTGAGCTGTCTCACTCTAGCCCCAACATTCCGTCCCATACACACCCATTATAAACTCTGAAACGGGTGAAAAAACATCATGAAACTTAAACTGGAACTGAAGAAAAAGTATAATAGATATTGAAAAGATAAATACAAGTTGAATAGTTGAATGTCTTGTCTTCGTTTTAAAGTTTGAATGGTGGCTCTATGTCAATGTATGTGGAAGTAGTAAGAGTTTAAAAATGAGTAAGTTGAATGAGGATTTGAAGGGTCTCCCCATTGAAATACATGGGAAATTTTGGGAAATTTTTGTTGAATAAAGTTGAATAAAATTAAAAATATAAATGTTAAAAATGAGAAAAATAGAAGCAGTCATGTCCAAAAGAAGAGGAATCTAATGGTGTTTGAATGGTTTTTCTAAGTTGAACGGTTTTGAAGGAGTAGGAGTACAAAAAACGTACGGAATACAGAATAAAATAGAATAAAGATTAGAAGAACAATACTGTGAATGCTTTTCAAGCATTCACACTAATAATAACTAGAAAGTGCATTTTCTGAAGAAACTGCAGTGTGAATGCTTGAATCTGAATGTATGCACTGAAATGAATTAATTGCTGAATTTTGAGTTAAAAATATTGAATGAGATAAAAAAAAACAAAAAAAAAAAAACGAATTTAACCTGAAAACAAAGGTGCTGAACTGCTAAAAGCTGAAGGTTACACAGAAGAAGGAGTTGGAAAAAAACTGAAAATGTTTTAAATGTAAATTAGAAAACCCTAAGAAATGAGAAAAGAACATTTAGAGTCAGAAAACATCTGAATGAATATTAAAAGGTCATATTCTTTGAATCACTGAATGACTCAAATGTGATCCCTCCACTTTGATCCACACAGTTTAAAAAGTTTAAATGCCTGAGCTTTGAAAGATACGGTGTTGGAAAGAGAACAATAATGGCGACGTTTTGAGGGTAAAATGATGGCTGTAACACTGTGGACACAGCAGCAGTTGAAAGAGAAGTGCTTAAGATGAATCTTGGTACAGTGGCAGGCAGAGCTCGTTAAGCAGGCAGGTGTGAGCCTGGTTGCTATAGTGACCGCACCCAATGGCTCCATACACACGTACACAGACATGCGCCTCACTTTTGCTGCTTAAAATGAACAGAAAAGTCAGGCCGAAACAAATCGTTCCCAAATGAAAAGTAAAAGTCGTATTGACAAAATTCTTTCACCGTGAGTGACAGCAATGTCTAGTCTACTGAATTCTCAGTTTTCATGCCTGTGGAGTTTATTATATGGACGTGGTGACAGTGGAAAGACACCATGCTCTTCTGATTTTCAAACGAACCTTCTGAGCCATTTTAACATTAGAGTCTATGGAAGAGTTGGAAGGAGGAGGCTGTGCATTGGTGACATTTATGAAAGAACCGTAACACCTAGGACAATAGTAAACACATTGGATGAAAGAGGACAGCCATGGCTACGTTTTGAGGGTAAAATCATACCTGTAGAGCAAACGCTGCGGACACAGCAGCAGTTTTAAAAAATATTTTAAGATTAATTTTTTTGCTCCTCTCACTCTAGCAGTTGAGCTGCCTCACTCTAGCCCCAACATTCCGTCCCATACACACCCATTATAAACTCTGAAACGGCTGAAAAAACATCATGAAACTTAAACTGGAACTGAAGAAAAAGTATAATAGATATTGAAAAGATAAATACAAGTTGAATAGTTGAATGTCTTGTCTTCGTTTTAAAGTTTGAATGGTGGCTCTATGTCAATGTATGTGGAAGTAGTAAGAGTTTAAAAATGAGTAAATTGAATGAGAATTTGAAGGGTCTCCCCATTGAAATACATGGGAAATTTTTGTTGAATAAAGTTGAATAAAATTAAAAATATAAATGTTAAAAATGAGAAAAATAGAAGCAGTCATGTCCAAAATAATAGGAATCTAACGATGTTTGAATGGTTTTTCTAAGTTGAACGGTTTTGAAGGAGTAGGCTTTCAAAAAACGTACGGAAAAAGAAAATATAATAACTAGAAAGTGCATTTTCTGAAGAAACTGCAGTGTGAATGCTTGAATCTGAATGTATGCATTGAAATGAAATAATTACTGAATTTAAGTTAAAAATTTTGAATGAGATAAAAAAAAAAAACCCGAATTTAACCTGAAAACAAAAGTGCTGAACTGCTAAAAGCTGAAGGTTACACAGAAGAAGAAGTTGGAAAAAAGCTGAAAATGTTTTAATTGTAAATTAGAAAACCCTAAGAAATGAGAAAAGAACATTTAGAGTCAGAAAACATCTGAAAGAATATTAAAAGGTCATATTCTTTGAATCACTGAATGACTAAAATGTGATCCCTCCACTTGGACCCACACAGTTTAAAAAGTTTACATCTCTGAGCTTTGAAAGACAAGATGTTGGAAAAAGAACAACGATGGCGACGTTTTGAGGGTAAAATGATGGCTTTAACACTGTGGACACAGCAGCAGTTGAAAGAGAAGTGTTTAAGATGAATCTTGGCAGAGTGAGAGAGAGAGCTCGTTAAGCAGGCAGGTGTGAGCCTGGTTGCTATAGTGACTGCACCCAATGGCTCCATACACACGGACACAGACATGCACCTCACTTTTGCTGCTTAAAATGAACAGAAAAGTCAGGCCGAAACAAATCGCTCCCAAATGAAAAGTAAAAGTCGTATTGACAAAATTCTTTCACTGTGAGCGACAGCAATGTCTAGTCTACCAAATTCTCAGTTTTCATGTCTGTGGAGTTTATTATATGGACGTGGTGACAGTGGAAAGACACCATGCTCTTCTGATTTTCAAACGAACCTTCTGAGCCATTTTAACATTAGAGTCTATGGAAGAGTTGGAGGGAGGAGGCTGTGCATTGGTGACATTTATGAAAGAACCATAACACCTAGTACAATAGTAAACACATTGGATGAAAGAGGACAGCCATGGCTACGTTTTGAGGGTAAAATCATACCTGTAGAGCAAACGCTGCGGACACAGCAGCAGTTTTAAAAAAGATTTTAAGATTATTTTTTTTGCTCCTCTCACTCTAGCAGTTGAGCTGCCTCACTCTAGCCCCAACATTCCGTCCCATACACACCCATTATAAACTCTGAAACGGGTGAAAAAACATCATGAAACTTAAACTGGAACTGAAGAAAAAGTATAATAGATATTGAAAAGATAAATACAAGTTGAATAGTTGAATGTCTTGTCTTCGTTTTAAAGTTTGAATGGTGGCTCTATGTGAACGTATGTTGAAGTAGTAAGAGTTTAAAAATGAGTAAGTTGAATGAGAATTTGAAGGGTCTCCCCATTGAAATACATGGGAAATTTTTGTTGAATAAAGTTGAATAAAATTAAAAATATAAATGTTAAAAATGAGAAAAATACAAGCAATCATGTCCAAAAGAATAGGAATCTAATGGTGTTTGAATGGTTTTTCTAAGTTGAACGGTTTTGAAGGAGTAGGCTTTCAAAAAACGTACGGAATAGATAATAAAATATTATAACTAGAAAGTGCATTTTCTGAAGAAACTGCAGTGTGAATGCTTGAATCTGAATGTATGCACTGAAATGAATTAATTGCTGAATTTTGAGTTAAAAATATTGAATGAAATTAAAAAAAAACAAAAAAAAAGAAAACGAATTTAACCTGAAAACAAAGGTGCTGAACTGCTAAAAGCTGAAGGTTACACAGAAGAAGGAGTTGGAAAAAAACTGAAAATGTTTTAAATGTAAATTAGAAAACCCTAAGAAATGAGAAAAGAACATTTAGAGTCAGAAAACATCTGAATGAATATTAAAAGGTCATATTCTTTGAATCACTGAATGACTCAAATCTGATCCCTCCACTTTGATCCACACAGTTTAAAAAGTTTAAATGCCTGAGCTTTGAAAGATACGGTGTTGGAAAGAGAACAATAATGGCGACAATTTGAGGGTAAAATGATGGCTGTAACACTGTGGACACAGCAGCAGTTGAAAGAGAAGTGTTTAAGATGAATCTTGGTACAGTGGCAGGCAGAGCTCGTTAAGCAGGCAGGTGTGAGCCTGGTTGCTATAGTGACCGCACCCAATGGCTCCATACACACGTACACAGACATGCGCCTCACTTTTGCTGCTTAAAATGAACAGAAAAGTCAGGCCGAAACAAATCGCTCCCAAATGAAAAGTAAAAGTCGTATTGACAAAATTCTTTCACCGTGAGCGACAGCAATGTCTAGTCTACCTAATTCTCAGTTTTCATGCCTGTGGAGCTTATTATATGGACGTGGTGACAGTGGAAAGACACCATGCTCTTCTGATTTTCAAACGAACCTTCTGAGCCATTTTAACATTAGAGTCTATGGAAGAGTTGGAGGGAGGAGGCTGTGCATTGGTGACATTTATGAAAGAACCATAACACCTAGGACAATAGTAAACACATTGGATGAAAGAGGACAGCCATGGCTACGTTTTGAGGGTAAAATCATACCTGTAGAGCAAACGCTGCAGACACAGCAGCAGTTTTAAAAAAGATTTTAAGATTAATTTTTTTGCTCCTCTCACTCTAGCAGTTGAGCTGCCTCACTCTAGCCCCAACATTCCGTCCCATACACACCCATTATAAACTCTGAAATGGGTGAAAAAACATCATGAAACTTAAACTGGAACTGAAGAAAAAGTATAATAGATATTGAAAAGATAAATACAAGTTGAATAGTTGAATGTCTTGTCTTCGTTTTAAAGTTTGAATGGTGGCTCTATGTCAATGTATGTGGAAGTAGTAAGAGTTTAAAAATGAGTAAGTTGAATGAGGATTTGAAGGGTCTCCCCATTGAAATACATTATAAATTTTTGTTGAATAAAGTTGAATAAAATTAAAAATATAAATGTTAAAAATATGAAAAATAGAAGCAGTGTTGTCCAAAAGAATAGGAATCTAACGGTGTTTGAATGGTTTTTCTAAGTTGAACGGTTTTGAAGTTATAGGATTACAAAAAACGTACGGAATAGATAAAATATAATAATAATAATAACTAGAAAGTGCATTTTCTGAAGAAACTGCAGTGTGAATGCTTGAATCTGAATGTATGCACTGAAATGAATTAATTACTGAATTTAAGTTAAAAATCTTGAATGAGATAAAAAAAAAAACCCGAATTTAACCTGAAAACAAAAGTGCTGAACTGCTAAAAGCTGAAGGTTACACAGAAGAAGAAGTTGGAAAAAAGCTGAAAATGTTTTAATTGTAAATTAGAAAAACCTAAGAAATGAGAAAAGAACATTTAGAGTCAGAAAACATCTGAATAAATATTAAAAGGTCATATTCTTTGAATCACTGAATGACTCAAATGTGATCCCTCCACTTTGATCCACACAGTTTAAAAAGTTTAAATGCCTGAGCTTTGAAAGATACGGTGTTGGAAAGAGAACAATAATGGCGACAATTTGAGGGTAAAATGATGGCTGTAACACTGTGGACACAGCAGCAGTTGAAAGAGAAGTGCTTAAGATGAATCTTGGTACAGTGGCAGGCAGAGCTCGTTAAGCAGGCAGGTGTGAGCCTGGTTGCTATAGTGACCGCACCCAATGGCTCCATACACACGTACACAGACATGCGCCTCACTTTTGCTGCTTAAAATGAACAGAAAAGTCAGGCCGAAACAAATCGCTCCCAAATGAAAAGTAAAAGTCGTATTGACAAAATTCTTTCACCGTGAGCGACAGCAATGTCTAGTCTACCTAATTCTCAGTTTTCATGCCTGTGGAGTTTATTATATGGACGTGGTGACAGTGGAAAGACACCATGCTCTTCTGATTTTCAAACGAACCTTCTGAGCCATTTTAACATTAGAGTCTATGGAAGAGTTGGAGGGAGGAGGCTGTGCATTGGTGACATTTACGAAAGAACCATAACACCTAGGACAATAGTAAACACATTGGATGAAAGAGGACAGCGATGGCTACGTTTTGAGGGTAAAATCATACCTGTAGAGCAAACGCTGCGGACACAGCAGCAGTTTTAAAAAAGATTTTAAGATTAATTTTTTTGCTCCTCTCACTCTAGCAGTTGAGCTGCCTCACTCTAGCTCCAACATTCCGTCCCATACACACCCATTATAAACTCTGAAACGGGTGAAAAAACATCATGAAACTTAAACTGGAACTGAAGAAAAAGTACAATAGATATTGAAAAGATAAATACAAGTTGAATAGTTGAATGTCTTGTCTTCGTTTTAAAGTTTGAATGGTGGCTCTATGTCAATGTATGTGGAAGTAGTAAGAGTTTAAAAATGAGTAAGTTGAATGAGGATTTGAAGGGTCTCCCCATTGAAATACATTATAAATTTTTGTTGAATAAAGTTGAATAAAATTAAAAATATAAATGTTAAAAATATGAAAAATAGAAGCAGTGTTGTCCAAAAGAATAGGAATCTAACGGTGTTTGAATGGTTTTTCTAAGTTGAACGGTTTTGAAGGAGTAGGCTTACAAAAAACGTACGGAATACAGAATAAAATATAATAACTAGAAAGTGCATTTTCTGAAGAAACTGCAGTGTGAATGCTTGAATCTGAATGTATGCACTGAAATGAATTAATTGCTGAATTTTGAGTTAAAAATTTTGAATGAGATAAAAAAAAATCCGAATTTAACGTGAAAACAAAAGTGCTGAACTGCTAAAAGCTGAAGGTTACACAGAAGAAGAAGTTGGAAAAAAGCTGAAAATGTTTTAATTGTAAATTACAAAAACCTCAGAACTGAGAAAAGAAAATTCAGAGTCAGAAAACATCTGAAAGAACATTAAAAGTTCATATTCTTTGAATCACTGAATGACTAAAATGTGATCCCTCCGCTTGGATCCACACAGTTTAAAAAATGTAAAAGTCTGAGCTTTGAAAGACAATGTTGGAAAGAGAACAACGATGGTGACATTTTGAGGGTAAAATGATGGCTGTAACACTGTGGACACAGCAGCAGTTGAAAGAGAAGTGCTTAAGATGAATCTTGGCAGAGTGAGAGAGAGAGCTCGTTAAGCAGGCAGGTGTGAGCCTGGTTGCTATAGTGACCGCACCCAATGGCTCCATACACACGTACACAGACATGCGCCTCACTTTTGCTGCTTAAAATGAACAGAAACGTCAGCCCTAAACAAATCGCTCCCAAATGAAAAGTATAGGTCGTATTGACAAAATTCTTTCACCGTGAGCGGCAGCAATGTCCAGTCTACCAAATTCTCAGTTTTCATGCCTGTGGAGTTTATTATATGGACGTGGTGACAGTGTAAAGACACCATGCTCTTCTGATTTTCAAACGAACCTTCTGAGCCATTTTAACATTAGAGTCTATGGAAGAGTTGGAGGGAGGAGGCTGTGCATTGGTGACATTTATGAAAGAACCATAACACCTAGTACAATAGTAAACACATTGGATGAAAGAGGACAGCCATGGCTACGTTTTGAGGGTAAAATCATACCTGTAGAGCAAACGCTGCGGACACAGCAGCAGTTTTAAAAAAGATTTTAAGATTAATTTTTTTGCTCCTCTCACTCTAGCAGTTGAGCTGTCTCACTCTAGCCCCAACATTCCGTCCCATACACACCCATTATAAACTCTGAAACGGGTGAAAAAACATCATGAAACTTAAACTGGAACTGAAGAAAAAGTATAATAGATATTGAAAAGATAAATACAAGTTGAATAGTTGAATGTCTTGTCTTCGTTTTAAAGTTTGAATGGAGGCTCTATGTGAACGTATGTTGAAGTAGATACAGTTTAAAGAGGAGGAATTTGAATGAGAATTTGAAGGGTCTCTCCATTGAAATACATTATAAATTTTTGTTAAATAAAGTTGAATAAAATTAAAAATATAAATGTTAGAAATGAGAAAAATAGAAGCAGTCATGTCCAAAAGAATAGGAATCTAACGGTGTTTGAATGGTTTTTCTAAGTTGAACGGTTTTGAAGGAGATAGATTACAAAAAACGTACGGAATACAGAATAATAAATAAAATAGAATAAAGATTAGAAGAACAATACTGTGAATGCTTTTCAAGCATTCACACTAATAACTAGAAAGTGCATTTTCTGAAGAAACTGCAGTGTGAATGCTTGAATCTGAATGTATGCACTGAAATGAATTAATTGCTGAATTTTGAGTTAAAAATATTGAATGAGATAAAAAAAAACAACAAAAAAAAAAACGAATTTAACCTGAAAACAAAGGTGCTGAACTGCTAAAAGCTGAAGGTTACACAGAAGAAGGAGTTGGAAAAAAACTGAAAATGTTTTAAATGTAAATTAGAAAACCCTAAGAAATGAGAAAAGAACATTTAGAGTCAGAAAACATCTGAATGAATATTAAAAGGTCATATTCTTTGAATCACTGAATGACTAAAATGTGATCCCTCCACTTTGATCCACACAGTTTAAAAAGTTTAAATGCCTGAGCTTTGAAAGATACGGTGTTGGAAAGAGAACAATAATGGCGACAATTTGAGGGTAAAATGATGGCTGTAACACTGTGGACACAGCAGCAGTTGAAAGAGAAGTGCTTAAGATGAATCTTGGTACAGTGGCAGGCAGAGCTCGTTAAGCAGGCAGGTGTGAGCCTGGTTGCTATAGTGACCGCACCCAATGGCTCCATACACACGTACACAGACATGCGCCTCACTTTTGCTGCTTAAAATGAACAGAAAAGTCAGGCCCAAACAAATCGTTCCCAAATGAAAAGTATAGGTCGTATTGACAAAATTCTTTCACCGTGAGTGACAGCAATGTCTAGTCTACTGAATTCTCAGTTTTCATGCCTGTGGAGTTTATTATATGGACGTGGTGACAGTGGAAAGACACCATGCTCTTCTGATTTTCAAATGAACCTTCTGAGCCATTTTAACATTAGAGTCTATGGAAGAGTTGGAGGGAGGAGGCTGTGCATTGGTGACATTTATGAAAGAACCATAACACCTAGGACAATAGTAAACACATTGGATGAAAGAGGACAGCGATGGCTACGTTTTGAGGGTAAAATCATACCTGTAGAGCAAACGCTGCGGACACAGCAGCAGTTTTAAAAAAGATTTTAAGATTAATTTTTTTGCTCCTCTCACTCTAGCAGTTGAGCTGCCTCACTCTAGCCCCAACATTCCGTCCCATACACACCCATTATAAACTCTGAAACGGGTGAAAAAACATCATGAAACTTAAACTGGAACTGAAGAAAAAGTATAAAAGATATTGAAAAGATAAATACAAGTTGAATAGTTGAATGTCTTGTCTTCGTTTTAAAGTTTGAATGGTGGCTCTATGTCAATGTATGTGGAAGTAGTAAGAGTTTAAAAATGAGTAAGTTGAATGAGGATTTGAAGGGTCTCCCCATTGAAATACATTATAAATTTTTGTTGAATAAAGTTGAATAAAATTAAAAATATAAATGTTAAAAATATGAAAAATAGAAGCAGTGTTGTCCAAAATAATAGGAATCTAACGGTGTTTGAATGGTTTTTCTAAGTTGAACGGTTTTGAAGGAGTAGGCTTACAAAAAACGTACGGAATACAGAATAAAATATAATAATAATAAAGATTAGAAGAACAATACTGTGAATGCTTTTCAAGCATTCACACTAATAAAGATTAGAATAACAATACTGTGAATGCTTTTCAAGCATTCACACTAACTAGAAAGTGCATTTTCTGAAGAAACTGCAGTGTGAATGCTTGAATCTGAATGTATGCACTGAAATGAAATAATTACTGAATTTAAGTTAAAAATTTTGAATGAGATTAAAAAAAAAACAACCTGAATTTAACCTGAAAACAAAAGTGCTGAACTGCTAAAAGCTGAAGGTTACACAGAAGAAGAAGTTGGAAAAAAGCTGAAAATGTTTTAATTGTAAATTAGAAAAACCTAAGAAATGAGAAAAGAACATTTAGAGTCAGAAAACATCTGAAAGAATATTAAAAGGTCATATTCTTTGAATCACTGAATGACTCAAATGTGATCCCTCCACTTGGACCCACACAGTTTAAAAAGTTTACATCTCTGAGCTTTGAAAGACAAGATGTTGGAAAAAGAACAACGATGGCGACGTTTTGAGGGTAAAATGATGGCTTTAACACTGTGGACACAGCAGCAGTTGAAAGAGAAGTGTTTAAGATGAATTTTGGCAGAGTGAGAGAGAGAGCTCGTTAAGCAGGCAGGTGTGAGCCTGGTTGCTATAGTGACCGCACCCAATGGCTCCATACACACGCACACAGACATGCACCTCACTTTTGCTGCTTAAAATGAACAGAAAAGTCAGGCCGAAACAAATCGTTCCCAAATGAAAAGTAAAAGTCGTATTGACAAAATTCTTTCACTGTGAGCGACAGCAATGTCTAGTCTACCAAATTCTCAGTTTTCATGTCTGTGGAGTTTATTATATGCACGTGGTGACAGTGGAAAGACACCATGCTCTTCTGATTTTCAAACGAACCTTCTGAGCCATTTTAACATTAGAGTCTATGGAAGAGTTTGAGGGAGGAGGCTGTGCATTGGTGACATTTATGAAAGAACCATAACACCTAGTACAATAGTAAACACATTGGATGAAAGAGGACAGCCATGGCTACGTTTTGAGGGTAAAATCATACCTGTAGAGCAAACGCTGCGGACACAGCAGCAGTTTTAAAAAAGATTTTAAGATTATTTTTTTTGCTCCTCTCACTCTAGCAGTTGAGCTGCCTCACTCTAGCCCCAACATTCCGTCCCATACACACCCATTATAAACTCTGAAACGGGTGAAAAAACATCATGAAACTTAAACTGGAACTGAAGAAAAAGTATAATAGATATTGAAAAGATAAATACAAGTTGAATAGTTGAATGTCTTGTCTTCGTTTTAAAGTTTGAATGGTGGCTCTATGTGAACGTATGTTGAAGTAGTAAGAGTTTAAAAATGAGTAAGTTGAATGAGAATTTGAAGGGTCTCCCCATTGAAATACATGGGAAATTTTTGTTGAATAAAGTTGAATAAAATTAAAAATATAAATGTTAAAAATGAGAAAAATACAAGCAACAGTGTCCAAAAGAATAGGAATCTAACGGTGTTTGAATGGTTTTTCTAAGTTGAATGGTTTTGAAGGAGTAGGCTTTCAAAAAACGTACGGAATAGATAATAATAACTAGAAAGTGCATTTTCTGAAGAAACTGCAGTGTGAATGCTTGAATCTGAATGTATGCACTGAAATTAATTAATTGCTGAATTTTGAGTTAAAAATATTGAATGAGATAAAAAAAAAAACAAAAAAAAACAAACGAATTTAACCTGAAAACAAAGGTGCTGAACTGCTAAAAGCTGAAGGTTACACAGAAGGAGGAGTTGGAAAAAAACTGAAAATGTTTTAAATGTAAATTAGAAAACCCTAAGAAATGAGAAAAGAACATTTAGAGTCAGAAAACATCTGAATGAATATTAAAAGGTCATATTCTTTGAATCACTGAATGACTCAAATGTGATCCCTCCACTTTGATCCACACAGTTTAAAAAGTTTAAATGCCTGAGCTTTGAAAGATACAGTGTTGGAAAGAGAACAATAATGGCGACAATTTGAGGGTAAAATGATGGCTGTAACACTGTGGACACAGCAGCAGTTGAAAGAGAAGTGCTTAAGATGAATCTTGGTACAGTGGCAGGCAGAGCTCGTTAAGCAGGCAGGTGTGAGCCTGGTTGCTATAGTGACCGCACCCAATGGCTCCATACACACGTACACAGACATGCGCCTCACTTTTGCTGCTTAAAATGAACAGAAAAGTCAGGCCGAAACAAATCGTTCCCAAATGAAAAGTAAAAGTCGTATTGACAAAATTCTTTCACCGTGAGCGACAGCAGCTTCTAGTCTACTGAATTCTCAGTTTTCATGCCTGTGGAGTTTATTATATGGACGTGGTGACAGTGGAAAGACACCATGCTCTTCTGATTTTCAAACGAACCTTCTGAGCCATTTTAACATTAGAGTCTATGGAAGAGTTGGAGGGAGGAGGCTGTGCATTGGTGACATTTATGAAAGAACCATAACACCTAGTACAATAGTAAACACATTGGATGAAAGAGGACAGCCATGGCTACGTTTTGAGGGTAAAATCATACCTGTAGAGCAAACGCTGCGGACACAGCAGCAGTTTTAAAAAATATTTTAAGATTAATTTTTTTGCTCCTCTCACTCTAGCAGTTGAGCTGCCTCACTCTAGCCCCAACATTCCGTCCCATACACACCCATTATAAACTCTGAAACGGGTGAAAAAACATCATGAAACTTAAACTGGAACTGAAGAAAAAGTATAATAGATATTGAAAAGATAAATACAAGTTGAATAGTTGAATGTCTTGTCTTCGTTTTAAAGTTTGAATGGTGGCTCTATGTCAACGTATGTTGAAGTAGTAAGAGTTTAAAAATGAGTAAGTTGAATGAGAATTTGAAGGGTCTCCCCATTGAAATACATGGGAAATTTTTGTTGAATAAAGTTGAATAAAATTAAAAATATAAATGTTAAAAATGAGAAAAATAGAAGCAATGTTGTCCAAAATAATAGGAATCTAACGATGTTTGAATGGTTTTTCTAAGTTGAACGGTTTTGAAGGAGTAGGCTTTCAAAAAACGTACGGAATACAGAATAAAATATAATAATAAAGATTAGAAGAACAATACTGTGAATGCTTTTCAAGCATTCACACTAATAACTAGAAAGTGCATTTTCTGAAGAAACTGCAGTGTGAATGCTTGAATCTGAATGTATGCATTGAAATGAAATAATTACTGAATTTAAGTTAAAAATTTTGAATGAGATTAAAAAAAAACCCCGAATTTAACCTGAAAACAAAAGTGCTGAACTGCTAAAAGCTGAAGGTTACACAGAAGAAGAAGTTGGAAAAAAGCTGAAAATGTTTTAATTGTAAATTAGAAAAACCTAAGAAATGAGAAAAGAACATTTAGAGTCAGAAAACATCTGAAAGAATATTAAAAGGTCATATTCTTTGAATCACTGAATGACTAAAATGTGATCCCTCCACTTGGATCCACACAGTTTAAAAAGTTTAAATGTCTGAGCTTTGAAAGACAAGATGTTGGAAAGAGAACAACGATGGCGACGTTTTGAGGGTAAAATGATGGCTGTAACACTGTGGACACAGCAGCAGTTGAAAGAGAAGTGTTTAAGATGAATCTTGGCACAGTGGCAGGCAGAGCTCGTTAAGCAGGCAGGTGTGAGCTTGGTTGCTATAGTGACCGCACCCAAGGGCTCCATACACACGTACACAGACATGCACCTCACTTTTGCTGCTTAAAATGAACAGAAAAGTCAGGCCGAAACAAATCGCTCCCAAATGAAAAGTAAAAGTCGTATTGACAAAATTCTTTCACCGTGAGCGACAGCAATGTCTAGTCTACCAAATTCTCAGTTTTCATGCCTGTGGAGTTTATTATATGGACGTGGTGACAGTGGAAAGACACCATGCTCTTCTGATTTTCAAACGAACCTTCTGAGCCATTTTAACATTAGAGTCTATGGAAGAGTTGGAGGGAGGAGGCTGTGCATTGGTGACATTTATGAAAGAACCATAACACCTAGGACAATAGTAAACACATTGGATGAAAGAGGACAGCGATGGCTACGTTTTGAGGGTAAAATGGTGGCTGTAGAGCAAACGCTGTGGACACAGCAGCAGTTTTAAAAAATATTTTAAGATTAATTTTTTTGCTCCTCTCACTCTAGCAGTTGAGCTCTCTCACTCTAGCCCCAACATTCCGTCCCATACACACCCATTATAAACTCTGAAACGGGTGAAAAAACATCATGAAACTTAAACTGGAACTGAAGAAAAAGTATAATAGATATTGAAAAGATAAATACAAGTTGAATAGTTGAATGTCTTGTCTTCGTTTTAAAGTTTGAATGGTGGCTCTATGTCAATGTATGTGGAAGTAGTAAGAGTTTAAAAATGAGTAAGTTGAATGAGGATTTGAAGGGTCTCCCCATTGAAATACATTATAAATTTTTGTTGAAAAAAGTTGAATAAAATTAAAAATATAAATGTTAAAAATATGAAAAATAGAAGCAGTGTTGTCCAAAAGAATAGGAATCTAACGGTGTTTGAATGGTTTTTCTAAGTTGAACGGTTTTGAAGGAGTAGGCTTTCAAAAAACGTACGGAAAAATAATAAAATATAACTAGAAAGTGCATTTTCTGAAGAAACTGCAGTGTGAATGCTTGAATCTGAATGTATGCACTGAAATGAATTAATTGCTGAATTTTGAGTTAAAAATTTTGAATGAGATTAAAAAAAAACAAACGAATTTAACCTGAAAACAAAAGTGCGGAACTGCTAAAAGCTGAAGGTTACACAGAAGAAGAAGTTGGAAAAAAGCTGAAAATGTTTTAATTGTAAATTAGAAAAACCTAAGAAATGAGAAAAGAACATTTAGAGTCAGAAAACATCTGAAAGAATATTAAAAGGTCATATTCTTTGAATCACTGAATGACTAAAATGTGATCCCTCCACTTGGACCCACACAGTTTAAAAAGTTTACATCTCTGAGCTTTGAAAGACACGGTGTTGGAAAGAGAACAACAATGGCGACGTTTTGAGGGTAAAATGATGGCTTTAACACTGTGGACACAGCAGCAGTTGAAAGAGAAGTGTTTAAGATGAATTTTGGCAGAGTGGCAGGCAGAGCTCGTTAAGCAGGCAGGTGTGAGCCTGGTTGCTATAGTGACCGCACCCAATGGCTCCATACACACGCACACAGACATGCACCTCACTTTTGCTGCTTAAAATGAACAGAAAAGTCAGGCCGAAACAAATCGTTCCCAAATGAAAAGTAAAAGTCGTATTGACAAAATTCTTTCACTGTGAGCGACAGCAATGTCTAGTCTACCAAATTCTCAGTTTTCATGTCTGTGGAGTTTATTATATGCACGTGGTGACAGTGGAAAGACACCATGCTCTTCTGATTTTCAAACGAACCTTCTGAGCCATTTTAACATTAGAGTCTATGGAAGAGTTTGAGGGAGGAGGCTGTGCATTGGTGACATTTATGAAAGAACCATAACACCTAGGACAATAGTAAACACATTGGATGAAAGAGGACAGCCATGGCTACGTTTTGAGGGTAAAATCATACCTGTAGAGCAAACGCTGCGGACACAGCAGCAGTTTTAAAAAAGATTTTAAGATTATTTTTTTTGCTCCTCTCACTCTAGCAGTTGAGCTGCCTCACTCTAGCCCCAACATTCCGTCCCATACACACCCATTATAAACTCTGAAACGGGTGAAAAAACATCATGAAACTTAAACTGGAACTGAAGAAAAAGTATAATAGATATTGAAAAGATAAATACAAGTTGAATAGTTGAATGTCTTGTCTTCGTTTTAAAGTTTGAATGGTGGCTCTATGTGAACGTATGTTGAAGTAGTAAGAGTTTAAAAATGAGTAAGTTGAATGAGAATTTGAAGGGTCTCCCCATTGAAATACATGGGAAATTTTTGTTGAATAAAGTTGAATAAAATTAAAAATATAAATGTTAAAAATGAGAAAAATACAAGCAACAGTGTCCAAAAGAATAGGAATCTAATGGTGTTTGAATGGTTTTTCTAAGTTGAACGGTTTTGAAGGAGTAGGCTTTCAAAAAACGTACGGAATAGATAATAATAAAATAGAAGAATAAAGATTAGAAGAACAATACTGTGAATGCTTTTCAAGCATTCACACTAACTAGAAAGTGCATTTTCTGAAGAAACTGCAGTGTGAATGCTTGAATCTGAATGTATGCACTGAAATGAATTAATTGCTGAATTTTGAGTTAAAAATATTGAATGAGATAAAAAAAAACAAAAAAAAAAACGAATTTAACCTGAAAACAAAGGTGCTGAACTGCTAAAAGCTGAAGGTTACACAGAAGAAGGAGTTGGAAAAAAACTGAAAATGTTTTAAATGTAAATTAGAAAACCCTAAGAAATGAGAAAAGAACATTTAGAGTCAGAAAACATCTGAATGAATATTAAAAGGTCATATTCTTTGAATCACTGAATGACTAAAATGTGATCCCTCCACTTTGATCCACACAGTTTAAAAAGTTTAAATGCTTGAGCTTTGAAAGATACGGTGTTGGAAAGAGAACAATAATGGCGACAATTTGAGGGTAAAATGATGGCTGTAACACTGTGGACACAGCAGCAGTTGAAAGAGAAGTGCTTAAGATGAATCTTGGTACAGTGGCAGGCAGAGCTCGTTAAGCAGGCAGGTGTGAGCCTGGTTGCTATAGTGACCGCACCCAATGGCTCCATACACACGTACACAGACATGCGCCTCACTTTTGCTGCTTAAAATGAACAGAAAAGTCAGGCCGAAACAAATCGCTCCCAAATGAAAAGTAAAAGTCGTATTGACAAAATTCTTTCACCGTGAGCGACAGCAATGTCTAGTCTACCTAATTCTCAGTTTTCATGCCTGTGGAGCTTATTATATGGACGTGGTGACAGTGGAAAGACACCATGCTCTTCTGATTTTCAAACGAACCTTCTGAGCCATTTTAACATTAGAGTCTATGGAAGAGTTGGAGGGAGGAGGCTGTGCATTGGTGACATTTATGAAAGAACCATAACACCTAGTACAATAGTAAACACATTGGATGAAAGAGGACAGCGATGGCTACGTTTTGAGGGTAAAATCATACCTGTAGAGCAAACGCTGTGGACACAGCAGCAGTTTTAAAAAATATTTTAAGATTAATTTTTTTGCTCCTCTCACTCTAGCAGTTGAGCTGCCTCACTCTAGCCCCAACATTCCGTCCCATACACACCCATTATAAACTCTGAAACGGGTGAAAAAACATCATGAAACTTAAACTGGAACTGAAGAAAAAGTATAATAGATATTGAAAAGATAAATACAAGTTGAATAGTTGAATGTCTTGTCTTCGTTTTAAAGTTTGAATGGTGGCTCTATGTCAATGTATGTGGAAGTAGTAAGAGTTTAAAAATGAGTAAGTTGAATGAGGATTTGAAGGGTCTCCCCATTGAAATACATTATAAATTTTTGTTGAATAAAGTTGAATAAAATTAGAAATATAAATGTTAAAAATATGAAAAATAGAAGCAGTGTTGTCCAAAAGAATAGGAATCTAACGGTGTTTGAATGGTTTTTCTAAGTTGAACGGTTTTGAAGTTATAGGATTACAAAAAACGTACGGAATACAGAATAAAATATAACTAGAAAGTGCATTTTCTGAAGAAACTGCAGTGTGAATGCTTGAATCTGAATGTATGCACTGAAATGAATTAATTGCTGAATTTTGAGTTAAAAATATTGAATGAGATAAAAAAAAACAAAAAAAAAAAACGAATTTAACCTGAAAACAAAGGTGCTGAACTGCTAAAAGCTGAAGGTTACACAGAAGAAGGAGTTGGAAAAAAACTGAAAATGTTTTAAATGTAAATTAGAAAACCCTAAGAAATGAGAAAAGAACATTTAGAGTCAGAAAACATCTGAATGAATATTAAAAGGTCATATTCTTTGAATCACTGAATGACTCAAATGTGATCCCTCCACTTTGATCCACACAGTTTAAAAAGTTTAAATGCCTGAGCTTTGAAAGATACGGTGTTGGAAAGAGAACAATAATGGCGACAATTTGAGGGTAAAATGATGGCTGTAACACTGTGGACACAGCAGCAGTTGAAAGAGAAGTGCTTAAGATGAATCTTGGTACAGTGGCAGGCAGAGCTCGTTAAGCAGGCAGGTGTGAGCCTGGTTGCTATAGTGACCGCACCCAATGGCTCCATACACACGTACACAGACATGCGCCTCACTTTTGCTGCTTAAAATGAACAGAAAAGTCAGGCCGAAACAAATCGCTCCCAAATGAAAAGTAAAAGTCGTATTGACAAAATTCTTTCACCGTGAGCGACAGCAATGTCTAGTCTACCTAATTCTCAGTTTTCATGCCTGTGGAGCTTATTATATGGACGTGGTGACAGTGGAAAGACACCATGCTCTTCTGATTTTCAAACGAACCTTCTGAGCCATTTTAACATTACAGTCTATGGAAGAGTTGGAGGGAGGAGGCTGTGCATTGGTGACATTTATGAAAGAACCATAACACCTAGTACAATAGTAAACACATTGGATGAATGAGGACAGCCATGGCTACGTTTTGAGGGTAAAATCATACCTGTAGAGCAAACGCTGCGGACACAGCAGCAGTTTTAAAAAAGATTTTAAGATTAATTTTTTTGCTCCTCTCACTCTAGCAGTTGAGCTGTCTCACTCTAGCCCCAACATTCCGTCCCATACACACCCATTATAAACTCTGAAACGGGTGAAAAAACATCATGAAACTTAAACTGGAACTGAAGAAAAAGTATAATAGATATTGAAAAGATAAATACAAGTTGAATAGTTGAATGTCTTGTCTTCGTTTTAAAGTTTGAATGGTGGCTCTATGTCAATGTATGTGGAAGTAGATACAGTTTAAAGAGGAGGAAGTTGAATGAGAATTTGAAGGGTCTCCCCATTGAAATACATTATAAATTTTTGTTGAAAAAAGTTGAATAAAATTAAAAATATAAATGTTAAAAATGAGAAAAATAGAAGCAATGTTGTCCAAAAGAATAGGAATCTAACGGTGTTTGAATGGTTTTTCTAAGTTGAACGGTTTTGAAGGAGTAGGCTTTCAAAAAACGTACGGAATAGATAATAATAAAATAGAATAATAATAATAAAGATTAGAAGAACAATACTGTGAATGCTTTTCAAGCATTCACACTAATAATAACTAGAAAGTGCATTTTCTGAAGAAACTGCAGTGTGAATGCTTGAATCTGAATGTATGCACTGAAATGAATTAATTGCTGAATTTTGAGTTAAAAATATTGAATGAGATTAAAAAAAAACAACAAAAAAAAAAAACGAATTTAACCTGAAAACAAAGGTGCTGAACTGCTAAAAGCTGAAGGTTACACAGAAGAAGGAGTTGGAAAAAAACTGAAAATGTTTTAAATGTAAATTAGAAAACCCTAAGAAATGAGAAAAGAACATTTAGAGTCAGAAAACATCTGAATGAATATTAAAAGGTCATATTCTTTGAATCACTGAATGACTCAAATGTGATCCCTCCACTTTGATCCACACAGTTTAAAAAGTTTAAATGCCTGAGCTTTGAAAGATACGGTGTTGGAAAGAGAACAATAATGGCGACAATTTGAGGGTAAAATGATGGCTGTAACACTGTGGACACAGCAGCAGTTGAAAGAGAAGTGCTAAAGATGAATCTTGGTACAGTGGCAGGCAGAGCTCGTTAAGCAGGCAGGTGTGAGCCTGGTTGCTATAGTGACTGCACCCAATGGCTCCATACACACGTACACAGACATGCGCCTCACTTTTGCTGCTTAAAATGAACAGAAAAGTCAGGCCGAAACAAATCGTTCCCAAATGAAAAGTAAAAGTCGTATTGACAAAATTCTTTCACCGTGAGCGACAGCAATGTCTAGTCTACCTAATTCTCAGTTTTCATGCCTGTGGAGCTTATTATATGGACGTGGTGACAGTGGAAAGACACCATGCTCTTCTGATTTTCAAACCAACCTTCTGAGACATTTTAACATTGGAGTCTATGGAAGAGTTGGAGGGAGGAGGCTGTGCATTGGTGACATTTATGAAAGAACCATAACACCTAGTACAATAGTAAACACATTGGATGAAAGAGGACAGCCATGGCTACGTTTTGAGGGTAAAATCATACCTGTAGAGCAAACGCTGTGGACACAGCAGCAGTTTTAAAAAAGATTTTAAGATTAATTTTTTTGCTCCTCTCACTCTAGCAGTTGAGCTGCCTCACTCTAGCCCCAACATTCCGTCCCATACACACCCATTATAAACTCTGAAACGGGTGAAAAAACATCATGAAACTTAAACTGGAACTGAAGAAAAAGTATAATAGATATTGAAAAGATAAATACAAGTTGAATAGTTGAATGTCTTGTCTTCGTTTTAAAGTTTGAATGGTGGCTCTATGTCAATGTATGTGGAAGTAGTAAGAGTTTAAAAATGAATAAGTTGAATGAGAATTTGAAGGGTCTCCCCATTGAAATACATGGGAAATTTTGGGAAATTTTTTTTGAATAAAGTTGAATAAAATTAAAAATATAAATGTTAAAAATATGAAAAATAGAAGCAGTCATGTCCAAAAGAAGAGGAATCTAATGGTGTTTGAATGGTTTTTCTAAGTTGAACGGTTTTGAAGGAGTAGGAGTACAAAAAACGTACGGAATACAGAATAAAATATAATAATAATAATAAAGATTCGAATAACAATACTGTGAATGCTTTTCAAGCATTCACACTAATAAAATGGAATAATAAAGATTAGAAGAACAATACTGTGAATGCTTTTCAAGCATTCACACTAATAATAAAGATTCGAATAACAATACTGTGAATGCTTTTCAAGCATTCACACTAATAAAATATAACTAGAAAGTGCATTTTCTGAAGAAACTGCAGTGTGAATGCTTGAATCTGAATGTATGCATTGAAATGAAATAATTACTGAATTTAAGTTAAAAATTTTGAATGAGATAAAAAAAAAAAAACGAATTTAACCTGAAAACAAAAGTGCTGAACTGCTAAAAGCTGAAGGTTACACAGAAGAAGAAGTTGGAAAAAAGCTGAAAATGTTTTAATTGTAAATTAGAAAAACCTAAGAAATGAGAAAAGAACATTTAGAGTCAGAAAACATCTGAAAGAATATTAAAAGGTCATATTCTTTGAATCACTGAATGACTAAAATGTGATCCCTCCACTTGGACCCACACAGTTTAAAAAGTTTACATCTCTGAGCTTTGAAAGACAAGATGTTGGAAAAAGAACAACGATGGCGACGTTTTGAGGGTAAAATGATGGCTTTAACACTGTGGACACAGCAGCAGTTGAAAGAGAAGTGTTTAAGATGAATCTTGGCAGAGAGAGAGAGAGAGCTCGTTAAGCAGGCAGGTGTGAGCCTGGTTGCTATAGTGACCGCACCCAATGGCTCCATACACACGGACACAGACATGCACCTCACTTTTGCTGCTTAAAATGAACAGAAAAGTCAGGCCGAAACAAATCGTTCCCAAATGAAAAGTAAAAGTCGTATTGACAAAATTCTTTCACCGTGAGCGACAGCAATGTCTAGTCTACCACATTCTCAGTTTTCATGTCTGTGGAGTTTATTATATGGACGTGGTGACAGTGGAAAGACACCATGCTCTTCTGATTTTCAAACGAACCTTCTGAGCCATTTTAACATTAGAGTCTATGGAAGAGTTGGAGGGAGGAGGCTGTGCATTGGTGACATTTATGAAAGAACCATAACACCTAGTACAATAGTAAACACATTGGATGAAAGAGGACAGCCATGGCTACGTTTTGAGGGTAAAATCATACCTGTAGAGCAAACGCTGCGGACACAGCAGCAGTTTTAAAAAATATTTTAAGATTAATTTTTTTGCTCCTCTCACTCTAGCAGTTGAGCTGCCTCACTCTAGCCCCAACATTCCGTCCCATACACACCCATTATAAACTCTGAAACGGGTGAAAAAACATCATGAAACTTAAACTGGAACTGAAGAAAAAGTATAATAGATATTGAAAAGATAAATACAAGTTGAATAGTTGAATGTCTTGTCTTCGTTTTAAAGTTTGAATGGTGGCTCTATGTGAACGTATGTTGAAGTAGTAAGAGTTTAAAAATGAGTAAGTTGAATGAGAATTTGAAGGGTCTCCCCATTGAAATACATGGGAAATTTTTGTTGAATAAAGTTGAATAAAATTAAAAATATAAATGTTAAAAATGAGAAAAATACAAGCAATCATGTCCAAAAGAATAGGAATCTAATGGTGTTTGAATGGTTTTTCTAAGTTGAACTGTTTTGAAGGAGTAGGCTTTCAAAAAACGTACGGAATAGATAATAAAATATTATAATAATAAAGATTACAACAACAATACTGTGAATGCTTTTCAAGCATTCACACTAACTAGAAAGTGCATTTTCTGAAGAAACTGCAGTGTGAATGCTTGAATCTGAATGTATGCACTGAAATGAATTAATTGCTGAATTTTGAGTTAAAAATATTGAATGAGATTAAAAAAAAACAAAAAAAAAAACGAATTTAACCTGAAAACAAAGGTGCTGAACTGCTAAAAGCTGAAGGTTACACAGAAGAAGGAGTTGGAAAAAAACTGAAAATGTTTTAAATGTAAATTAGAAAACCCTAAGAAATGAGAAAAGAACATTTAGAGTCAGAAAACATCTGAATGAATATTAAAAGGTCATATTCTTTGAATCACTGAATGACTCAAATGTGATCCCTCCACTTTGATACACACAGTTTAAAAAGTTTAAATGCCTGAGCTTTGAAAGATACGGTGTTGGAAAGAGAACAATAATGGCGACAATTTGAGGGTAAAATGATGGCTGTAACACTGTGGACACAGCAGCAGTTGAAAGAGAAGTGTTTAAGATGGATCTTGGTACAGTGGCAGGCAGAGCTCGTTAAGCAGGCAGGTGTGAGCCTGGTTGCTATAGTGACCGCACCCAATGGCTCCATACACACGTACACAGACATGCGCCTCACTTTTGCTGCTTAAAATGAACAGAAAAGTCAGGCCGAAACAAATCGTTCCCAAATGAAAAGTAAAAGTCGTATTGACAAAATTCTTTCACCGTGAGCGACAGCAGCTTCTAGTCTACTGAATTCTCAGTTTTCATGCCTGTGGAGTTTATTATATGGACGTGGTGACAGTGGAAAGACACCATGCTCTTCTGATTTTCAAACGAACCTTCTGAGCCATTTTAACATTAGAGTCTATGGAAGAGTTGGAGGGAGGAGGCTGTGCATTGGTGACATTTATGAAAGAACCATAACACCTAGTACAATAGTAAACACATTGGATGAAAGAGGACAGCCATGGCTACGTTTTGAGGGTAAAATCATACCTGTAGAGCAAACGCTGCAGACACAGCAGCAGTTTTAAAAAATATTTTAAGATTAATTTTTTTGCTCCTCTCACTCTAGCAGTTGAGCTGCCTCACTCTAGCCCCAACATTCCGTCCCATACACACCCATTATAAACTCTGAAACGGGTGAAAAAACATCATGAAACTTAAACTGGAACTGAAGAAAAAGTATAATAGATATTGAAAAGATAAATACAAGTTGAATAGTTGAATGTCTTGTCTTCGTTTTAAAGTTTGAATGGTGGCTCTATGTCAACGTATGTTGAAGTAGTAAGAGTTTAAAAATGAGTAAGTTGAATGAGAATTTGAAGGGTCTCCCCATTGAAATACATGGGAAATTTTTGTTGAATAAAGTTGAATAAAATTAAAAATATAAATGTTAAAAATGAGAAAAATAGAAGCAATGTTGTCCAAAATAATAGGAATCTAACGATGTTTGAATGGTTTTTCTAAGTTGAACGGTTTTGAAGGAGTAGGCTTTCAAAAAACGTACGGAAAAATAAAATATAACTAGAAAAATTTGCATTTCCTGCGAAAATGCAGTGTGGATGCTTAAAGCTGAAGCTGTATGCAAAAAGTAGCTGAAAAAGCTGAAAAGTTGCAGAAATTGTAAAAACTTTGCAGAAGCAAAAGAAGTTTGCTAAAATGGAATAACTTAGCAGAACTGCAATATCTTAGAGGAAACATAATACTTGGCAGAAATACAATAGCATAGCAGAATTTAGCAGAAATATTGTAACTTACCAGAAACATGATAACTTCTCAAAAATACAAGAATTTAGGAGAAATAGTATAAGATAAAAGAAAGAATATATTTAGCCAAAAATACTTAAACATTACAGAAACACTATGATTTAGAAAAATAGTACAACAGAGCAGAAATATTGTGATTTACCAGAGACACTGTGATGAACTATGAATATTGTAATTTTAAATTGAGACTATGTTTTAGCACAAATATTATAATTTGGCAGAAATACTATAATTTAGCAGAAATACTATATTAAGCACAAATCCTATAAAAAGCAGAAATACTGTACTATGATTTAGTAGAAAAACTATAATTAATCAGAAATACTAAATTTAGCAGAAATACTATATTAAGCACAAATCCTATAAAAGCAGAAATAGCATATTAAGCACAAATCTTATAAAATAGCAGAAATAGTATGATTTAGCACAATAGTAATAAGTTAAACAGAAAAATTGGAAAAGCAAAATGGACAGCTGAAAAAATGCTGAACATGCTGAGGGTCCCTCAAATATACTTGTTAAATGACAAAAATCTGCAAAAAAATTTATTACAGCAACACAATCACAAATATGTACACATGAGGAAACACACATGCACAGAGAGACCCACACACAAGATCCAATTCAGTCAACCAGTCTAAATATATTGAATTTAAATCTTAGAATGAGATCATCCCATTAAAAGCCTTTCTCTCTCTCTCTCTCTCTCTCTGTCACACACACACACACACACACACACACACACACACACACACACACACACACACAGGGAGAGAGAAGTAAGTTTCTAGGTCAGCCTGGGAGCTGCTGAATTTGAATCCACCAATCAGAGAGCCTGTGTACTTTTTCCCGCCAAAACAGGTGCATCTTTTTACACACGCAGCAGAGAGAGGCACAGGATTATTGCAGCCTATTTCTCATAGTGAGGACTCCCCTCAAACAAATGACCATAATTTCCAAACCGTAGGGGCTAGAACGGTCATTCTTACACCGTTTTGTTCAGAAGAGATGGGGGAATCTTCAAGTGTTGACAATTTAATATTAAAATATGAATTTTTAGAGATATATGACATGGATGACTTGTTGACTTAGAAGCCACGAATTCCCCAATATGCAAATTTGAATGCCTGAGACCACATATGTGATTGGCTGGCTGGGAAGCCGTGCAGGCCCTGATTTGTGGGTTTGAATTCCTCAGCCCTCAGATATGATTGGCTGGCTTAGAAGCCACGAAGGCCCCAATATGCAAATTTGAATGCCTCAGGACACTTATTTGATTGGCTGGGAAACTGTGCAGGCCCTGATTTGAAAATTTGAATGTCTCAGTCCTCACAGAGGATTGGCTGCCTGGGGACCTGGCAGAAATATATAGAAATACTATTATTAAGCATAAATACTACATTTAGTAGAAATACTATGTTTTAGCACAAATATTATAAAAAGAAGAAAAACTATAATTTAGCAGAAATACTATATTAAGCACAAATCCTATAAAAAGCAGAAATACTATAATTTAGAACAAATAGTATAAAAAGCAGAAATACTATAATTTAGCAGAAATACTATGTTAAGCACAAATCCTATAAAAAGCAGAAATACTATAATTTAGCAGAAATACTATGTTAGGCACAAATCCTATAAAAAGCAGAAATACTATAATTTAGCAGAAATACTATATTAGGCATAAATCCTATGAAAAGCAGAAATAGTATGATTTAGCAGAAATACTGTATTTAGCACAAGTACCGAAAAGTACCAGAAATACTATGATTTAGCAGAATAGTAATAACTTATTGAAACACAAATGCACAGAGGGACACACAAACACAGGCTCTAATCCAGTCAACCAGTCTAACTATGTTCAATTTAAATCCTACAATGACATGCTGTCAAATAAGGGCAGGGTCCTCTCTCTCCCACTAAACACACACACAAACACACACACACACACACACACACACACACACACACACACACACACACACACACACACACACACACACACAGGGAGAGAGGACTAAGTTTCTAGGTCAGCCTGGGAGCTGCTGAATTTGAATCCACCAATCAGAGAGGCTGTTTACGTTTTCCCGCCAAAAAAGGTGCATCTTTTTACACACGCAGCACAGAGACATAGACCTGCTTCTTTCAGTTTATTTCACATAGTGAGGATTCCCCTCAAACAAATGACCATAATTTCCTAACCATAGGGGCTAGAGCGGTCATTCTTACACCGTTTTGTTCAGAAGAGATGGGGGAATCTTCAAGTGTTGACAATTTATCATTAAAATATGAATTTTTAGAGATATATGACATGGATGACTTGTTGACTTAGAAGCCACGAATTCCCCAATATGCAAATTTAAAAACCTGGAGCCCACATACATGATTGGCTGGCTGGGAAGCTGTGCAGGCCCTGATTTGTGGATTTGAATTCCTCAGCCCTCAGATATGATTGGCTGGCTTAGAAGCCATGAAGGCCCCAATATGCAAATTTGAATGCCTCAGGACACATATATGATTGGCTGGGAAGCCGTGCAGGCCCTGATTTGAAAATTTGAATTTCTCAGTCCTCACAGAGGATTGGCTGCCTGGGGACCTGGCAGATATATATAGAAATACTATGATTAAGCATAAATACTACATTTAGTAGAAATACTATGTTTTAGCACAAATACTATAAAAAGCAGAAATATTATAATTTAGCACAAATAGTATAAAAAGCAGAAATATTATAATTTAGCACAAATAGTATAAAAAGCAGAAATATTATAATTTAGCACAAATAGTATAAAAAGCAGAAATACTACATTTAGTAGAAATACTATGTTTTAGCACAAATAGTATAAAAAGCAGAAATATTATAATTTAGCACAAATAGTATAAAAAGCAGAAATATTATAATTTAGCACAAATAGTATAAAAAGCAGAAATACTACATTTAGTAGAAATACTATGTTTTAGCACAAATAGTATAATAAAGCAGAAATACTATAATTTAGCAGAAATACTGTATTTAGCACAAGTACCAAAAAGTACCAGAAATACTATGATTTAGCAGAATAGCAATAACTTACAAAATTACAAATATGGAGGCATATTGAAACAGAAATGCAGAGAGGGACACACAAACACAGGCTCTAATCCAGTCAATCAGTCTAACTATATTCAATTTAAATCCTACAATGACATGCTGCCAAATAAGGGCAGGGTCCTCTCTCTCCCACTAAACACACACACACACACACACACACACACACACACACACACACACACACACACACACACACACACACACACACAGACAGACACAGAGGGAGAGAGCTGCCGAATTTAAATCCACCAATCAGAGTGGCTGTTTACGTTTTCCCGCCAAAACAGGTGCATCTTTTTACACACGCAGCAGCACAGAGAGGCACAGGATTATTGCAGCCTATTTCTCATAGTGAGGACTCCCCTCAAACAAATGACCATAATTTCCTAACCGTAGGGGCTAGAGCGGTCATTCTTACACTGTTTGGTTCAGAAGAGATGGGGGAATCTTCCAGTGTTAACAATTTATCATTAAAATGTGAATTTTTAGAGATATATGACATGGATGACTTGTTGACTTAGAAGCCACGAATTCCCCAATATGCAAATATGAATGCCTGAGACCACATATATGATTGGCTGGCTGGGAAGCCGTGCAGGCCCTGATTTGTGGATTTGAATTCCTCAGCCCTCAGATATGATTGGCTGGCTTAGAAGCCATGAAGGCCCCAATATGCAAATTTGAATGCCTCAGGACACATATATGATTGGCTGGGAAGCCGTGCAGGCCCTGATTTGAAAATTTGAATTTCTCAGTCCTCACAGAGGATTGGCTGCCTGGGGACCTGGCAGAAATATATAGAAATACTATGATTAAGCATAAATACTACATTTAGTAGAAATACTATGTTTTAGCACAAATACTATAAAAAGCAGAAATACTATAATTTAGCAGAAATACTATATTAGGCACAAATCCCATAAAAAGCAGAAATAGTATGATTAAGCATAAATACTACATTTAGTAGAAATACTATGTTTTAGCACAAATAGTATAAAAAGCAGAAATATTGTAATTTAGCAGAAATACTATATTAGGCACAAATCTTATAAAATAGCAGAAATAGTATTATTTAGCACAATAGTAATAAGTTAAACAGAAAAATTGGAAAAGCAAAATGGACAGCTGAAAAAATGCTGAACATGCTGAGGGTCCCTCAAATATACTTGTTAAATGAAAAAATCAGCAAAAAAATGCACAGGGAGAGAGAAGTAAGTTTCTAGGTCAGCCTGGGAGCTGCTGAATTTGAATCCACCAATCAGAGAGCCTGTGTACTTTTTCCCGCCAAAACATGTGCCTCTTTTTACACACGCAGCACAGAGAGGCACAGGATTATTGCAGCCTATTTCTCATAGTGAGGACTCCCCTCAAACAAATGACCATAATTTCCAAACCGTAGGGGCTAGAGCGGTCATTCTTACACCGTTTTGTTCAGAAGAGATGGGGGAATCTTCCAGTGTTTACAATTTATCATTAAAATATGAATTATTAAAGATATTTGACTTGTAATGCACCATAACTGAGTAGAGCGAAGCAAAAACTGCCTTGACTTGCCCTCAAACAACGCTTTCTAACTCGAAATCTATTTGGAGTATCGATATCATTCTTTCACCGTAAGAGACAGCAGGCTTTGGTGAACAATCATGGAAATTTTCAGGTCTCTGTGGAAATCCAACAAAAAGTTATGACGAGAGAAAAAAGTGGTTCATTTCCACAGTTTGAAATCTGAAGAAATCTGAGCGAAGGACGAATTTCCTACCCTCAAACAAGTCCAACTCATTTCAGAACGGTAATAGGTGAGAAAGAAATTCTTGAATTGTGAGCGTCAGGGGTGTCTGAAGATATTCGGGGACAAGCCTCATGTCTTAACTTTGCTTCGTTAAGGAGATATGACGATTCGAATATGCCTCTCATTACAGAAATCCAGCGGTGATTTTGAACAAGCTCTCCATTCACTTTATATGGAGAGTTTTCTGACCTTGTGTTAGTCTGAGGAGATTTGCAAAAATTCTATAAATCCCACAACAATGATGGTGACATTTTCTGAAAGCCAGCAAAAATACCTACGTTTTGATGTATAATTTGTGGAAGTTGAGTGAAAATTGAGCAAGTAGCAGGAAGTTGTTCGGACATGAAGTGAAAATTGCAAAACCTTCAGTGGCACACTGGAAGCCAAGAGCATAGCAACCATAACAACACATGTATTTTGTGAAAAATCACAATTTTGCAACTCAAAACTTTAAGAGGCATAAAAGTAAAACAGTAGAAGATTTGAAAAAGCTGAATCATACCTGAATAGCCAAATAATTTGTGAACATTTTAAAATTTGAATGGTTGTTCTAGGTGAAAATATGAGGAAGTAGTTAAGTTTCAAAAACAGGCAAAATTTAGCAGAATTGCAGAAGTTTCCCATTCATTTCAATGGGACAAATTAAAGGAAAAAAGCTTAATATTTTAAAAAGTATAATAGTTAAAAATAGCAAAAATCGTAGCAGGAATTAGCAAAAATAGCTGAATAGTTTAAAGTTTGAACGGTGAAAATAGCACAAAAATTGTGGAAGTAGTTAAACGGCGAAAAGTGTACGGAAACACCCGGAATAATAATAATAAAGAATAAAGAGAAACAGGAACTCAATAGTGTGGATGCTTAAAGCATCCACACAATAATAAAGATTACAACAACAATACTGTGAATGCTTTTCAAGCATTCACACTAATAATAAAGATTACAACAACAATACTGTGAATGCTTTTCAAGCATTCACACTAATAAAATATAATAATAAAGATTACAACAACAATACTGTGAATGCTTTTCAAGCATTCACACTAATAAAATAGAACTAGAAAGTGCATTTTCTGAAGAAACTGCAGTGTGAATGCTTGAATCTGAATGTATGCATTGAAATGAAATAATTACTGAATTTAAGTTAAAAATATTGAATGAGATAAAAAAAAAACCCCGAATTTAACCTGAAAACAAAAGTGCTGAACTGCTAAAAGCTGAAGGTTACACAGAAGAAGAAGTTGGAAAAAAGCTGAAAATGTTTTAATTGTAAATTAGAAAAACCTAAGAAATGAGAAAAGAACATTTAGAGTCAGAAAACATCTGAAAGAATATTAAAAGGTCATATTCTTTAAATCACTGAATGACTCAAATGTGATCCCACCACTTTGATCCACACAGTTTAAAAAGTTTAAATGCCTGAGCTTTGAAAGACAAGATGTTGGAAAGAGAACAATAATGGCGACAATTTGAGGGTAAAATGATGGCTGTAACACTGTGGACACAGCAGCAGTTGAAAGAGAAGTGCTTAAGATGAATCTTGGGACAGTGGCAGGCAGAGCTCGTTAAGCAGGCAGGTGTGAGCCTGGTTGCTATAGTGACTGCACCCAATGGCTCCATACACACGTACACAGACATGCGCCTCACTTTTGCTGCTTAAAATGAACAGAAAAGTCAGGCCGAAACAAATCGCTCCCAAATGAAAAGTATAGGTCGTATTGACGAAATTCTTTCACCGTGAGCGGCAGCAATGTCCACTCTACCTAATTCTCAGTTTTCATGCCTGTGGAGTTTATTATATGGACGTGGTGACAGTGTAAAAACACCATGCTCTTCTGATTTTCAAACCAACCTTCTGAGCCGTTTTAACATTAGAGTCTATGGAAGAGTTGGAGGGAGGAGGCTGTGCATTGGTGACATTTATGAAAGAACCGTAACACCTAGGACAATAGTAAACACATTGGATGAAAGAGGACAGCCATGGCTACGTTTTGAGGGTAAACTCATACCTGTAGAGCAAACGCTGTGGACACAGCAGCAGTTTTAAAAAAGATTTTAAGATTAATTTTTTTGCTCCTCTCACTCTAGCAGTTGAGCTGCCTCACTCTAGCCCCAACATTCCGTCCCATACACACCCATTATAAACTCTGAAACGGGTGAAAAAACATCATGAAACTTAAACTGGAACTGAAGAAAAAGTATAATAGATATTGAAAAGATAAATACAAGTTGAATAGTTGAATGTCTTGTCTTCGTTTTAAAGTTTGAATGGTGGCTCTATGTCAATGTATGTGGAAGTAGATACAGTTTAAAGAGGAGGAAGTTGAATGAGAATTTGAAGGGTCTCCCCATTGAAATACATTATAAATTTTTGTTGAAAAAAGTTGAATAAAATTAAAAATATAAATGTTAAAAATGAGAAAAAATAGAAGCAATGTTGTCCAAAAGAATAGGAATCTAATGGTGTTTGAATGGTTTTTCTAAGTTGAACGGTTTTGAAGGAGTAGGCTTTCAAAAAACGTACGGAATAGATAATAATAATAACTAGAAAGTGCATTTTCTGAAGAAACTGCAGTGTGAATGCTTGAATCTGAATGTATGCACTGAAATGAATTAATTGCTGAATTTTGAGTTAAAAATATTGAATGAGATTAAAAAAAAACAAAAAAAAAAAAACGAATTTAACCTGAAAACAAAGGTGCTGAACTGCTAAAAGCTGAAGGTTACACAGAAGAAGGAGTTGGAAAAAAACTGAAAATGTTTTAAATGTAAATTAGAAAACCCTAAGAAATGAGAAAAGAACATTTAGAGTCAGAAAACATCTGAATGAATATTAAAAGGTCATATTCTTTGAATCACTGAATGACTCAAATGTGATCCCTCCACTTTGATCCACACAGTTTAAAAAGTTTAAATGCCTGAGCTTTGAAAGATACGGTGTTGGAAAGAGAACAATAATGGCGACGTTTTGAGGGTAAAATGATGGCTGTAACACTGTGGACACAGCAGCAGTTGAAAGAGAAGTGCTTAAGATGAATCTTGGTACAGTGGCAGGCAGAGCTCGTTAAGCAGGCAGGTGTGAGCCTGGTTGCTATAGTGACCGCACCCAATGGCTCCATACACACGTACACAGACATGCGCCTCACTTTTGCTGCTTAAAATGAACAGAAAAGTCAGGCCGAAACAAATCGTTCCCAAATGAAAAGTAAAAGTCGTATTGACAAAATTCTTTCACCGTGAGCGACAGCAGCTTCTAGTCTACCTAATTCTCAGTTTTCATGTCTGTGGAGTTTATTATATGGACGTGGTGACAGTGGAAAGACACCATGCTCTTCTGATTTTCAAACGAACCTTCTGAGCCATTTTAACATTAGAGTCTATGGAAGAGTTGGAGGGAGGAGGCTGTGCATTGGTGACATTTACGGAAGAACCATAACACCTAGGACAATAGTAAACACATTGGATGAAAGAGGACAGCGATGGCTACGTTTTGAGGGTAAAATCATACCTGTAGAGCAAACGCTGCGGACACAGCAGCAGTTTTAAAAAAGATTTTAAGATTAATTTTGTTGCTCCTCTCACTCTAGCAGTTGAGCTGCCTCACTCTAGCCCCAACATTCCGTCCCATACACACCCATTATAAACTCTGAAACGGGTGAAAAAACATCATGAAACTTAAACTGGAACTGAAGAAAAAGTATAATAGATATTGAAAAGATAAATACAAGTTGAATAGTTGAATGTCGTGTCTTCGTTTTAAAGTTTGAATGGTGGCTCTATGTGAACGTATGTTGAAGTAGTAAGAGTTTAAAAATGAGTAAGTTGAATGAGAATTTGAAGGGTCTCCCCATTGAAATACATGGGAAATTTTTGTTGAATAAAGTTGAATAAAATTAAAAATATAAATGTTAAAAATGAGAAAAATAGAAGCAATGTTGTCCAAAATAATAGGAATCTAACGATGTTTGAATGGTTTTTCTAAGTTGAACGGTTTTGAAGGAGTAGGCTTTCAAAAAACGTACGGAATACAGAATAAAATATAATAATAAAGATTAGAAGAACAATACTGTGAATGCTTTTCAAGCATTCACACTAACTAGAAAGTGCATTTTCTGAAGAAACTGCAGTGTGAATGCTTGAATCTGAATGTATGCATTGAAATGAAATAATTACTGAATTTAAGTTAAACATTTTGAATGAGATTAAAAAAAAAAACCCGAATTTAACCTGAAAACAAAAGTGCTGAACTGCTAAAAGCTGAAGGTTACACAGAAGAAGAAGTTGGAAAAAAGCTGAAAATGTTTTAATTGTAAATTAGAAAAACCTAAGAAATGAGAAAAGAACATTTAGAGTCAGAAAACATCTGAAAGAATATTAAAAGGTCATATTCTTTGAATCACTGAATGACTAAAATGTGATCCCTCCACTTGGACCCACACAGTTTAAAAAGTTTACATCTCTGAGCTTTGAAAGACAAGATGTTGGAAAAAGAACAACGATGGCGACAATTTGAGGGTAAAATGATGGCTGTGACACTGTGGACACAGCAGCAGTTGAAAGAGAAGTGTTTAAGATGAATCTTGGCAGAGTGGCAGGCAGAGCTCGTTAAGCAGGCAGGTGTGAGCCTGGTTGCTATAGTGACTGCACCCAATGGCTCCATACACACGTACACAGACATGCGCCTCACTTTTGCTGCTTAAAATGAACAGAAAAGTCAGGCCGAAACAAATCGTTCCCATATGAAAAGTAAAAGTCGTATTGACGAAATTCTTTCACCGTGAGCGACAGCAGCTTCTAGTCTACTGAATTCTCAGTTTTCATGCCTGTGGAGTTTATTATATGGACGTGGTGACAGTGGAAAGACACCATGCTCTTCTGATTTTCAAACGAACCTTCTGAGACATTTTAACATTAGAGTCTATGGAAGAGTTGGAGGGAGGAGGCTGTGCATTGGTGACATTTATGAAAGAACCATAACACCTAGGACAATAGTAAACACATTGGATGAAAGAGGACAGCCATGGCTACGTTTTGAGGGTAAAATCATACCTGTAGAGCAAACGCTGCAGACACAGCAGCAGTTTTAAAAAAGATTTTAAGATTAATTTTTTTGCTCCTCTCACTCTAGCAGTTGAGCTGCCTCACTCTAGCCCCAACATTCCGTCCCATACACACCCATTATAAACTCTGAAACGGGTGAAAAAACATCATGAAACTTAAACTGGAACTGAAGAAAAAGTATAATAGATATTGAAAAGATAAATACAAGTTGAATAGTTGAATGTCTTGTCTTCGTTTTAAAGTTTGAATGGTGGCTCTATGTCAACGTATGTGGAAGTAGTAGGAGTTTAAAAATGAGTAAGTTGAATGAGAATTTGAAGGGTCTCCCCATTGAAATACATGGGAAATTTTTGTTGAATAAAGTTGAATAAAATTAAAAATATAAATGTTAAAAATGAGAAAAGTAGAAGCAGTCATGTCCAAAAGAATAGGAATCTAATGGTGTTTGAATGGTTTTTCTAAGTTGAACGGTTTTGAAGGAGATAGATTACAAAAAACGTACGGAATAGATAATAATAAAATAGAATAAAGATTCGAATAACAATACTGTGAATGCTTTTCAAGCATTCACACTAATAAAATATAACTAGAAAGTGCATTTTCTGAAGAAACTGCAGTGTGAATGCTTGAATCTGAATGTATGCACTGAAATGAATTAATTGCTGAATTTTGAGTTAAAAATATTGAATGAGATTAAAAAAAACAAAAAAAAAAACCCCGAATTTAACCTGAAAACAAAGGTGCTGAACTGCTAAAAGCTGAAGGTTACACAGAAGAAGGAGTTGGAAAAAAACTGAAAATGTTTTAAATGTAAATTAGAAAACCCTAAGGAATGAGAAAAGAACATTTAGAGTCAGAAAACATCTGAATGAATATTAAAAGGTCATATTCTTTGAATCACTGAATGACTAAAATGTGATCCCTCCACTTGGACCCACACAGTTTAAAAAGTTTAAATGTCTGAGCTTTGAAAGACAAGATGTTGAAAAGAGAACAACGATGGCGACGTTTTGAGGGTAAAATGATGGCTTTAACACTGTGGACACAGCAGCAGTTGAAAGAGAAGTGTTTAAGATGAATTTTGGCAGAGTGGCAGAGAGAGCTCGTTAAGCAGGCAGGTGTGAGCCTGGTTGCTATAGTGACCGCACCCAATGGCTCCATACACACGCACACAGACATGCACCTCACTTTTGCTGCTTAAAATGAACAGAAAAGTCAGGCCGAAACAAATCGCTCCCAAATGAAAAGTAAAAGTCGTATTGACAAAATTCTTTCACCGTGAGTGACAGCAATGTCTAGTCTACCTAATTCTCAGTTTTCATGCCTGTGGAGCTTATTATATGGACGTGGTGACAGTGGAAAGACACCATGCTCTTCTGATTTTCAAACGAACCTTCTGAGCCATTTTAACATTAGAGTCTATGGAAGAGTTGGAGGGAGGAGGCTGTGCATTGGTGACATTTACGAAAGAACCATAACACCTAGGACAATAGTAAACACATTGGATGAAAGAGGACAGCCATGGCTACGTTTTGAGGGTAAAATCATACCTGTAGAGCAAACGCTGTGGACACAGCAGCAGTTTTAAAAAAGATTTTAAGATTAATTTTTTTGCTCCTCTCACTCTAGCAGTTGAGCTGCCTCACTCTAGCCCCAACATTCCGTCCCATACACACCCATTATAAACTCTGAAACGGGTGAAAAAACATCATGAAACTTAAACTGGAACTGAAGAAAAAGTATAATAGATATTGAAAAGATAAATACAAGTTGAATAGTTGAATGTCTTGTCTTCGTTTTAAAGTTTGAATGGTGGCTCTATGTCAATGTATGTGGAAGTAGTAAGAGTTTAAAAATGAGTAAGTTGAATGAGAATTTGAAGGGTCTCCCCATTGAAATACATGGGAAATTTTTGTTGAATAAAGTTGAATAAAATTAAAAATATAAATGTTAAAAATGAGAAAAATAGAAGCAATGTTGTCCAAAATAATAGGAATCTAACGATGTTTGAATGGTTTTTCTAAGTTGAACGGTTTTGAAGGAGTAGGCTTTCAAAAAACGTACGGAATACAGAATAAACTAGAAAGTGCATTTTCTGAAGAAACTGCAGTGTGAATGCTTGAATCTGAATGTATGCACTGAAATGAATTAATTACTGAATTTAAGTTAAAAATCTTGAATGAGATAAAAAAAAAACCCGAATTTAACCTGAAAACAAAAGTGCTGAACTGCTAAAAGCTGAAGGTTACACAGAAGAAGAAGTTGGAAAAAAGCTGAAAATGTTTTAATTGTAAATTAGAAAAACCTAAGAAATGAGAAAAGAACATTTAGAGTCAGAAAACATCTGAAAGAATATTAAAAAGTCATATTCTTTGAATCACTGAATGACTAAAATGTGATCCCTCCACTTGGACCCACACAGTTTAAAAAGTTGACATCTCTGAGCTTTGAAAGACAAGATGTTGGAAAAAGAACAACGATGGCGACGTTTTGAGGGTAAAATGATGGCTTTAACACTGTGGACACAGCAGCAGTTGAAAGAGAAGTGCTTAAGATGAATCTTGGCAGAGTGGCAGGCAGAGCTCGTTAAGCAGGCAGGTGTGAGCCTGGTTGCTATAGTGACCGCACCCAATGGCTCCATACACACGCACACAGACATGCACCTCACTTTTGCTGCTTAAAATGAACAGAAAAGTCAGGCCGAAACAAATCGCTCCCAAATGAAAAGTAAAAGTCGTATTGACAAAATTCTTTCACCGTGAGCGACAGCAATGTCTAGTCTACCTAATTCTCAGTTTTCATGCCTGTGGAGTTTATTATATGGACGTGGTGACAGTGGAAAGACACCATGCTCTTCTGATTTTCAAACGAACCTTCTGAGCCATTTTAACATTAGAGTCTATGGAAGAGTTGGAAGGAGGAGGCTGTGCATTGGTGACATTTATGAAAGAACCGTAACACCTAGGACAATAGTAAACACATTGGATGAAAGAGGACAGCCATGGCTACGTTTTGAGGGTAAAATCATACCTGTAGAGCAAACGCTGTGGACACAGCAGCAGTTTTAAAAAAGATTTTAAGATTAATTTTTTTGCTCCTCTCACTCTAGCAGTTGAGCTGCCTCACTCTAGCCCCAACATTCCGTCCCATACACACCCATTATAAACTCTGAAACGGGTGAAAAAACATCATGAAACTTAAACTGGAACTGAAGAAAAAGTATAATAGATATTGAAAAGATAAATACAAGTTGAATAGTTGAATGTCTTGTCTTCGTTTTAAAGTTTGAATGGTGGCTCTATGTCAATGTATGTGGAAGTAGTAAGAGTTTAAAAATGAGTAAGTTGAATGAGAATTTGAAGGGTCTCCCCATTGAAATACATGGGAAATTTTTGTTGAATAAAGTTGAATAAAATTAAAAATATAAATGTTAAAAATAAGAAAAATAGAAGCAATGTTGTCCAAAAGAATAGGAATCTAACGATGTTTGAATGGTTTTTCTAAGTTGAACGGTTTTGAAGGAGTAGGCTTTCAAAAAACGTACGGAAAAATAATAAAATATAATAACTAGAAAGTGCATTTTCTGAAGAAACTGCAGTGTGAATGCTTGAATCTGAATGTATGCACTGAAATGAATTAATTACTGAATTTTGAGTTAAAAATATTGAATGAGATTAAAAAAAAAAAAAAAAAAAAACGAATTTAACCTGAAAACAAAGGTGCTGAACTGCTAAAAGCTGAAGGTTACACAGAAGGAGGAGTTGGAAAAAAACTGAAAATGTTTTAAATGTAAATTAGAAAACCTAAGAAATGAGAAAAGAACATTTAGAGTCAGAAAACATCTGAATGAATATTAAAAGGTCTTATTCTTTGAATCACTGAATGACTCAAATGTGATCCCTCCACTTTGATCCACACAGTTTAAAAAATTTAAAAGTGTGACCTTTAAAAGACACGGTGTTGGAAAGAGAACAACGATGGTGACGTTTTGAGGGTAAAATGATGGCTTTAACACTGTGGACACAGCAGCAGTTGAAAGAGAAGTGTTTAAGATGAATCTTGGCAGAGTGGCAGAGAGAGCTCGTTAAGCAGGCAGGTGTGAGCCTGGTTGCTATAGTGACCGCACCCAATGGCTCCATACACACGTACACAGACATGCACCTCACTTTTGCTGCTTAAAATGAACAGAAAAGTCAGGCCGAAACAAATCGTTCCCATATGAAAAGTACAAGTCGTATTGACGAAATTCTTTCACCGTGAGCGACAGCAGCTTCTAGTCTACTGAATTCTCAGTTTTCATGCCTGTGGAGTTTATTATATGGACGTGGTGACAGTGGAAAGACACCATGCTCTTCTGATTTTCAAACGAACCTTCTGAGCCATTTTAACATTAGAGTCTATGGAAGAGTTGGAGGGAGGAGGCTGTGCATTGGTGACATTTATGAAAGAACCATAACACCTAGTACAATAGTAAACACATTGGATGAAAGAGGACAGCGATGGCTACGTTTTGAGGGTAAAATCATACCTGTAGAGTAAACGCTGCGGACACAGCAGCAGTTTTAAAAAAGATTTTAAGATTAATTTTTTTGCTCCTCTCACTCTAGCAGTTGAGCTGTCTCACTCTAGCCCCAACATTCCGTCCCATACACACCCATTATAAATTTTGAAACGGGTGAAAAAACATCATGAAACTTAAACTGGAACTGAAGAAAAAGTATAATAGATATTGAAAAGATAAATACAAGTTGAATAGTTGAATGTCTTGTCTTCGTTTTAAAGTTTGAATGGTGGCTCTATGTCAATGTATGTGGAAGTAGTAAGAGTTTAAAAATGAGTAAGTTGAATGAGAATTTGAAGGGTCTCCCCATTGAAATACATGGGAAATTTTTGTTGAATAAAGTTGAATAAAATTAAAAATATAAATGTTAAAAATGAGAAAAATAGAAGCAGTCATGTCCAAAATAATAGGAATCTAACGATGTTTGAATGGTTTTTCTAAGTTGAACGGTTTTGAAGGAGTTAGATGCCAAAAAACGTACGGAATATGGAATAATAATAAAGATTCGAATAACAATACTGTGAATGCTTTTCAAGCATTCACACTAACTAGAAAGTGCATTTTCTGAAGAAACTGCAGTGTGAATGCTTGAATCTGAATGTATGGACTGAAATGAATTAATTGCTGAATTTTGAGTTAAAAATTTTGAATGAGATAAAAAAAAAAACAACCTGAATTTAACCTGAAAACAAAAGTGCTGAACTGCTGAAGGTTACACAGAAGAAGAAGTTGGAAAAAAGCTGAAAATGTTTTAATTGTAAATTAGAAAAACCTAAGAAATGAGAAAAGAACATTTAGAGTCAGAAAACATCTGAAAGAATATTAAAAGGTCATATTCTTTGAATCACTGAATGACTAAAATGTGATCCCTCCACTTGGATCCACACAGTTTAAAAAGTTTACATCTCTGAGCTTTGAAAGACAAGATGTTGGAAAGAGAACAACGATGGCGACGTTTTGAGGATAAAATGATGGCTGTAACACTGTGGAGACAGCAGCAGTTGAAAGAGAAGTGTTTAAGTTGAATCTTGGCAGAGTGAGAGAGAGAGCTCGTTAAGCAGGCAGGTGTGAGCCTGGTTGCTATAGTGACCGCACCCAATGGCTCCATACACACGGACACAGACATGCACCTCACTTTTGCTGCTTAAAATGAACAGAAAAGTCAGGCCGAAACAAATCGTTCCCATATGAAAAGTACAAGTCGTATTGACAAAATTCTTTCACCGTGAGCGACAGCAATGTCTAGTCTACTGAATTCTCAGTTTTCATGCCTGTGGAGTTTATTATATGGACGTGGTGACAGTGGAAAGACACCATGCTCTTCTGATTTTCAAACGAACCTTCTGAGCCATTTTAACATTAGAGTCTATGGAAGAGTTGGAGGGAGGAGGCTGTGCATTGGTGACATTTATGAAAGAACCATAACACCTAGGACAATAGTAAACACATTGGATGAAAGAGGACAGCGATGGCTACGTTTTGAGGGTAAAATGGTGGCTGTAGAGCAAACGCTGTGGACACAGCAGCAGTTTTAAAAAATATTTTAAGATAAATTTTTTTGCTCCTCTCACTCTAGCAGTTGAGCTCTCTCACTCTAGCCCCAACATTCCGTCCCATACACACCCATTATAAACTCTGAAACGGGTGAAAAAACATCATGAAACTTAAACTGGAACTGAAGAAAAAGTATAATAGATATTGAAAAGATAAATACAAGTTGAATAGTTGAATGTCTTGTCTTCGTTTTAAAGTTTGAATGGTGGCTCTATGTCAATGTATGTGGAAGTAGTAAGAGTTTAAAAATGAGTAAGTTGAATGAGGATTTGAAGGGTCTCCCCATTGAAATACATTATAAATTTTTGTTGAATAAAGTTGAATAAAATTAAAAATATAAATGTTAAAAATATGAAAAATAGAAGCAGTGTTGTCCAAAAGAATAGGAATCTAACGGTGTTTGAATGGTTTTTCTAAGTTGAACGGTTTTGAAGGAGTAGGCTTTCAAAAAACGTACGGAATAGATAATAATAATAAAATAGAATAACTAGAAAGTGCATTTTCTGAAGAAACTGCAGTGTGAATGCTTGAATCTGAATGTATGCACTGAAATGAATTAATTGCTGAATTTTGAGTTAAAAATATTGAATGAGATTAAAAAAAAACAAAAAAAAAAAACGAATTTAACCTGAAAACAAAGGTGCTGAACTGCTAAAAGCTGAAGGTTACACAGAAGAAGGAGTTGGAAAAAAACTGAAAATGTTTTAAATGTAAATTAGAAAACCCTAAGAAATGAGAAAAGAACATTTAGAGTCAGAAAACATCTGAATGAATATTAAAAGGTCATATTCTTTGAATCACTGAATGACTCAAATGTGATCCCTCCACTTTGATCCACACAGTTTAAAAAGTTTAAATGCCTGAGCTTTGAAAGACACGGTGTTGGAAAGAGAACAATAATGGCGACAATTTGAGGGTAAAATGATGGCTGTAACACTGTGGACACAGCAGCAGTTGAAAGAGAAGTGCTTAAGATGAATCTTGGCACAGTGGCAGGCAGAGCTCGTTAAGCAGGCAGGTGTGAGCCTGGTTGCTATAGTGACTGCACCCAATGGCTCCATACACACGACACAGACATGCACCTCACTTTTGCTCCTTAAAATGAACAGAAAAGTCAGGCCGAAACAAATCGTTCCCAAATGAAAAGTAAAAGTCGTATTGACGAAATTCTTTCACCGTGAGCGACAGCAGCTTCTAGTCTACCAAATTCTCAGTTTTCATGTCTGTGGAGTTTATTATATGGACGTGGTGACAGTGGAAAGACACCATGCTCTTCTGATTTTCAAACGAACCTTCTGAGCCATTTTAACATTAGAGTCTATGGAAGAGTTGGAGGGAGGAGGCTGTGCATTGGTGACATTTATGAAAGAACCATAACACCTAGTACAATAGTAAACACATTGGATGAAAGAGGACAGCCATGGCTACGTTTTGAGGGTAAAATCATACCTGTAGAGCAAACGCTGTGGACACAGCAGCAGTTTTAAAAAAGATTTTAAGATTAATTTTTTTGCTCCTCTCACTCTAGCAGTTGAGCTGCCTCACTCTAGCCCCAACATTCCGTCCCATACACACCCATTATAAACTCTGAAACGGGTGAAAAAACATCATGAAACTTAAACTGGAACTGAAGAAAAAGTATAATAGATATTGAAAAGATAAATACAAGTTGAATAGTTGAATGTCTTGTCTTCGTTTTAAAGTTTGAATGGTGGCTCTATGTCAATGTATGTGGAAGTAGTAAGAGTTTAAAAATGAGTAAGTTGAATGAGGATTTGAAGGGTCTCCCCATTGAAATACATGGGAAATTTTTGTTGAATTTTTGTTGAATAAAGTTGAATAAAATTAAAAATATAAATGTTAAAAATATGAAAAATAGAAGCAGTGTTGTCCAAAAGAATAGGAATCTAACGATGTTTGAATGGTTTTTCTAAGTTGAACGGTTTTGAAGGAGTAGGCTTTCAAAAAACGTACGGAAAAATAATAAAATATAATAATAATAATAAAGATTAGAATAACAATACTGTGAATGCTTTTCAAGCATTCACACTAATAATAAAGATTCGAATAACAATACTGTGAATGCTTTTCAAGCATTCACACTAATAATAAAGATTAGAATAACAATACTGTGAATGCTTTTCAAGCATTCACACTAAATATAATAATAAAGATTAGAAGAACAATACTGTGAATGCTTTTCAAGCATTCACACTAACTAGAAAGTGCATTTTCTGAAGAAACTGCAGTGTGAATGCTTGAATCTGAATGTATGCATTGAAATGAAATAATTACTGAATTTAAGTTAAAAATTTTGAATGAGATAAAAAAAAAAAACCCGAATTTAACCTGAAAACAAAAGTGCTGAACTGCTAAAAGCTGAAGGTTACACAGAAGAAGAAGTTGGAAAAAAGCTGAAAATGTTTTAATTGTAAATTAGAAAACCCTAAGAAATGAGAAAAGAACATTTAGAGTCAGAAAACATCTGAAAGAATATTAAAAGGTCATATTCTTTGAATCACTGAATGACTAAAATGTGATCCCTCCACTTGGACCCACACAGTTTAAAAAGTTTACATCTCTGAGCTTTGAAAGACAAGATGTTGGAAAAAGAACAACGATGGCGACGTTTTGAGGGTAAAATGATGGCTTTAACACTGTGGACACAGCAGCAGTTGAAAGAGAAGTGTTTAAGATGAATCTTGGCAGAGTGAGAGAGAGAGCTCGTTAAGCAGGCAGGTGTGAGCCTGGTTGCTATAGTGACTGCACCCAATGGCTCCATACACACGGACACAGACATGCACCTCACTTTTGCTGCTTAAAATGAACAGAAAAGTCAGGCCGAAACAAATCGCTCCCAAATGAAAAGTAAAAGTCGTATTGACAAAATTCTTTCACTGTGAGCGACAGCAATGTCTAGTCTACCAAATTCTCAGTTTTCATGTCTGTGGAGTTTATTATATGGACGTGGTGACAGTGGAAAGACACCATGCTCTTCTGATTTTCAAACGAACCTTCTGAGCCATTTTAACATTAGAGTCTATGGAAGAGTTGGAGGGAGGAGGCTGTGCATTGGTGACATTTATGAAAGAACCATAACACCTAGTACAATAGTAAACACATTGGATGAAAGAGGACAGCCATGGCTACGTTTTGAGGGTAAAATCATACCTGTAGAGCAAACGCTGCGGACACAGCAGCAGTTTTAAAAAAGATTTTAAGATTATTTTTTTTGTTCCTCTCACTCTAGCAGTTGAGCTGCCTCACTCTAGCCCCAACATTCCGTCCCATACACACCCATTATAAACTCTGAAACGGGTGAAAAAACATCATGAAACTTAAACTGGAACTGAAGAAAAAGTATAATAGATATTGAAAAGATAAATACAAGTTGAATAGTTGAATGTCTTGTCTTCGTTTTAAAGTTTGAATGGTGGCTCTATGTGAACGTATGTTGAAGTAGTAAGAGTTTAAAAATGAGTAAGTTGAATGAGAATTTGAAGGGTCTCCCCATTGAAATACATGGGAAATTTTTGTTGAATAAAGTTGAATAAAATTAAAAATATAAATGTTAAAAATGAGAAAAATACAAGCAATCATGTCCAAAAGAATAGGAATCTAATGGTGTTTGAATGGTTTTTCTAAGTTGAACGGTTTTGAAGGAGTAGGCTTTCAAAAAACGTACGGAATAGATAATAAAATATTATAATAATAAAGATTACAACAACAATACTGTGAATGCTTTTCAAGCATTCACACTAATAATAAAGATTACAACAACAATACTGTGAATGCTTTTCAAGCATTCACACTAACTAGAAAGTGCATTTTCTGAAGAAACTGCAGTGTGAATGCTTGAATCTGAATGTATGCACTGAAATGAATTAATTGCTGAATTTTGAGTTAAAAATCTTGAATGAGATTAAAAAAAAACAAAAAAAAACGAATTTAACCTGAAAACAAAGGTGCTGAACTGCTAAAAGCTGAAAGTTACACAGAAGAAGGAGTTGGAAAAAAACTGAAAATGTTTTAAATGTAAATTAGAAAACCCTAAGAAATGAGAAAAGAACATTTAGAGTCAGAAAACATCTGAATGAATATTAAAAGGTCATATTCTTTGAATCACTGAATGACTCAAATGTGATCCCTCCACTTTGATCCACACAGTTTAAAAAGTTTAAATGCCTGAGCTTTGAAAGATACGGTGTTGGAAAGAGAACAATAATGGCGACAATTTGAGGGTAAAATGATGGCTGTAACACTGTGGACACAGCAGCAGTTGAAAGAGAAGTGCTTAAGATGAATCTTGGTACAGTGGCAGGCAGAGCTCGTTAAGCAGGCAGGTGTGAGCCTGGTTGCTATAGTGACCGCACCCAATGGCTCCATACACACGCACACAGACATGCACCTCACTTTTGCTGCTTAAAATGAACAGAAAAGTCAGGCCGAAACAAATCGTTCCCAAATGAAAAGTAAAAGTCGTATTGACAAAATTCTTTCACTGTGAGCGACAGCAATGTCTAGTCTACCAAATTCTCAGTTTTCATGTCTGTGGAGTTTATTATATGGACGTGGTGACAGTGGAAAGACACCATGCTCTTCTGATTTTCAAACGAACCTTCTGAGACATTTTAACATTGGAGTCTATGGAAGAGTTGGAGGGAGGAGGCTGTGCATTGGTGACATTTATGAAAGAACCATAACACCTAGTACAATAGTAAACACATTGGATGAAAGAGGACAGCCATGGCTACGTTTTGAGGGTAAAATCATACCTGTAGAGCAAACGCTGCGGACACAGCAGCAGTTTTAAAAAAGATTTTAAGATTATTTTTTTTGCTCCTCTCACTCTAGCAGTTGAGCTGCCTCACTCTAGCCCCAACATTCCGTCCCATACACACCCATTATAAACTCTGAAACGGGTGAAAAAACATCATGAAACTTAAACTGGAACTGAAGAAAAAGTATAATAGATATTGAAAAGATAAATACAAGTTGAATAGTTGAATGTCTTGTCTTCGTTTTAAAGTTTGAATGGTGGCTCTATGTGAACGTATGTTGAAGTAGTAAGAGTTTAAAAATGAGTAAGTTGAATGAGAATTTGAAGGGTCTCCCCATTGAAATACATGGGAAATTTTTGTTGAATAAAGTTGAATAAAATTAAAAATATAAATGTTAAAAATGAGAAAAATACAAGCAACCATGTCCAAAATAATAGGAATCTAATGGTGTTTGAATGGTTTTTCTAAGTTGAACGGTTTTGAAGGAGTAGGCTTTCAAAAAACGTACGGAATAGATAATAAAATATAAGAACTAGAAAGTGCATTTTCTGAAGAAACTGCAGTGTGAATGCTTGAATCTGAATGTATGCACTGAAATGAATTAATTGCTGAATTTTGAGTTAAAAATTTTGAATGAGATTAAAAAAAAACAAACGAATTTAACCTGAAAACAAAAGTGCGGAACTGCTAAAAGCTGAAGGTTACACAGAAGAAGAAGTTGGAAAAAAGCTGAAAATGTTTTAATTGTAAATTAGAAAAACCTAAGAAATGAGAAAAGAACATTTAGAGTCAGAAAACATCTGAAAGAATATTAAAAGGTCATATTCTTTGAATCACTGAATGACTAAAATGTGATCCCTCCACTTGGACCCACACAGTTTAAAAAGTTTACATCTCTGAGCTTTGAAAGACAAGATGTTGGAAAGAGAACAACAATGGCGACGTTTTGAGGGTAAAATGATGGCTTTAACACTGTGGACACAGCAGCAGTTGAAAGAGAAGTGTTTAAGATGAATTTTGGCAGAGTGAGAGAGAGAGCTCGTTAAGCAGGCAGGTGTGAGCCTGGTTGCTATAGTGACCGCACCCAATGGCTCCATACACACGCACACAGACATGCACCTCACTTTTGCTGCTTAAAATGAACAGAAAAGTCAGGCCGAAACAAATCGTTCCCAAATGAAAAGTAAAAGTCGTATTGACAAAATTCTTTCACTGTGAGCGACAGCAATGTCTAGTCTACCAAATTCTCAGTTTTCATGTCTGTGGAGTTTATTATATGCACGTGGTGACAGTGGAAAGACACCATGCTCTTCTGATTTTCAAACGAACCTTCTGAGCCATTTTAACATTAGAGTCTATGGAAGAGTTTGAGGGAGGAGGCTGTGCATTGGTGACATTTATGAAAGAACCATAACACCTAGTACAATAGTAAACACATTGGATGAAAGAGGACAGCCATGGCTACGTTTTGAGGGTAAAATCATACCTGTAGAGCAAACGCTGCGGACACAGCAGCAGTTTTAAAAAAGATTTTAAGATTATTTTTTTTGCTCCTCTCACTCTAGCAGTTGAGCTGCCTCACTCTAGCCCCAACATTCCGTCCCATACACACCCATTATAAACTCTGAAACGGGTGAAAAAACATCATGAAACTTAAACTGGAACTGAAGAAAAAGTATAATAGATATTGAAAAGATAAATACAAGTTGAATAGTTGAATGTCTTGTCTTCGTTTTAAAGTTTGAATGGTGGCTCTATGTGAACGTATGTTGAAGTAGTAAGAGTTTAAAAATGAGTAAGTTGAATGAGAATTTGAAGGGTCTCCCCATTGAAATACATGGGAAATTTTTGTTGAATAAAGTTGAATAAAATTAAAAATATAAATGTTAAAAATGAGAAAAATACAAGCAACAGTGTCCAAAAGAATAGGAATCTAATGGTGTTTGAATGGTTTTTCTAAGTTGAACGGTTTTGAAGGAGTAGGCTTTCAAAAAACGTACGGAATAGATAAAATATAATAATAAAGATTAGAAGAACAATACTGTGAATGCTTTTCAAGCATTCACACTAATAAAGATTAGAAGAACAATACTGTGAATGCTTTTCAAGCATTCACACTAATAATAAAGATTACAACAACAATACTGTGAATGCTTTTCAAGCATTCACACTAATAATAAAGATTAGAAGAACAATACTGTGAATGCTTTTCAAGCATTCACACTAATAAAGATTAGAAGAACAATACTGTGAATGCTTTTCAAGCATTCACACTAATAATAATTTACTAATTAACCTCTACCTTCTAGTTATGACTTTCCCTGTCACTATTTTCTTGAAATAGGTTTCTCTTGAACCTCGCTGATGGAAAACTATTTTGCACACTGTGCAGCACTGTGTTAAAACTTTTTTGGACAATGCACAAGAGCAGTATGTGACACTGGCATCCAATCCATGCCAGGAAAAGACTATACAGGAAACATATCCTTCCAAGGCTGAAAACCATGAAGACAATGCCAAAACTTTCATCCTTCCTTCTAAATAAAACAAACTGCCCTCCAGGACTAATTGTTGCCAACATAAACACCACGAAATAGGTCAACATTTGGTCAAATGAAGTGAAGTCCTGTGTTCAGTGTCCTATTTATAGAGTGTTGTGTAAGCTAACTGTGGGGGGTATTGGCTGAAAATGACTGCTGGCTTGTGTTTTAATAGTGGGATAGTAGAAGAGTAGAATAGTAAAATCCAGACCTAATGAGTAAAAAAAAAAAAAAAATCAGCACATGGTGCACAGTGGAAAAAAATAGCAACAATATAAATAGTGATGGATTCACAGACCTTTTAAACAGAATATTTTGATGTTATTTCTACTAGATAATGTTAAACCTTAATACAACAGTCCAATTTTCAAATAGCCTCAGTTAAAACAGACACTAGTTATACATTCATATTATTATTTAGACATTAAGTTAACATTAGATTAACATTTTAAGCTAATCTTTAGTCCTGAACTTACTATCTTAAACAAGCAAGAACTGAAATGCACTGCACCCACCCACAGTTTCCATGTTGAACCTTTAAATAACAGCTTATCAGCAAGGTTAAAACGTAATGAAATTTCAGCAACTGATTAACCCAAATATACTCCAATGGTTTCAACTAATTTCTTCTTTCTGCATAGTACGCCAGAGCAATAAGCACTGATAGCCATTAAATACTTAATGAATTGCAAAAATACATCTTTAGCCATATGAGTTACATTAAATTGTTATGCAAATACCTTTTAGTACCACATAAATTTAAAAAAATGGCATAACTAACAATCTATGTTTAAAGTGAAAAAAACTTTGCTGCCCTCTGTGGAAAGATGAAGGTTAAACATATGCTGAGAGCAGCTGGTGCACTCTGTCTGTAATGAGATTTCTTTGGTTTACAATGCAAAGCAATGCAGCTAGATAACATGCATATATTATTCGCAGTCACAAGTGACACCCACCAGATGTTCCTTTAGAAAGCGATATATAATTTTACAAATACACCTTGAAGAACCATAAAACTACCACTGACTGAGTCAGTAAGCTATCAGTGCTGGTAACTTGGCATTTTTGGTTTCTAATTTGCTTTTGTGACTTCTCTTTTGCTAATCCTCAATTTTTTTTCTGAATCCTCTTTCCTCACCTTGCTTTGTCAGTGCTTCTCTGAGGGCAGGGGTGATCATCTCCCTTCTTTCCCCTTCGTCTTCAATCTTCTGCACTCCGTTTAATTTGGATAGCTTCACCATCTGGCCGTCTCTTTGACTCTCCTCTTTGCTCTGAGGCAGAAACAAAACTTTCAGTCTATTATGGTCTACAGCCATATAAACATTTATATCTATACTAGGTAACAAAAGGAAACAGCTGGAGAGACATTTTGCAACTAATCAGGTTAACCGGCAACAAGTCCGTAACATCACAGAGTACAAAAAGAGCATCTTAGCGAGACGGGGTTTCTCAGAAGTAAAGATGGTTCTGCAAAAAAGGGGATCTAGATCTGCAAAAGATGACAATGTTTATTAATATTAAATTGTGAAAACTGAATGCAATGCTGTAGATGAGCCATCATCAAAAGATTCAGAGAAAAAGACATAATTAAATGATGTCTTATTTATAGTATTTGAAAAAGTTTTTCTGTTATGTTCTGTTGTGTGTGTAAAGAACAAAGTAAAGGCCACATAAATTGAGCATTTTGTTGTAAAGATGATCACGTCAATCCAGCTATGTATATATGTATATATATTTGTTTTGACAAGCAGAATAAATACATTAAGGAATCATTTACACACTTGCAAAAAACCATAAAGACATTACAAATCCAACATTTCCTCTTCAACCTGCCTATTAATTGCATCTATCATTACAATACATATGTATGTGGTCCATATTTAGAAACTGCGAGCGAAAAATACTTTGGCGTCTTTTCATTTTCCCTGCTTTGCGAAAATTAATAAGTTGGGGGTTTTTTTGCTTTCAAATGACCATCACAGGCTGCTTAAAAAGATGGACACTGCTGCAGACATCAACTGTTGTCTAAGAAAGTTGACTTTTGAAAACATGTCCAGGATCCATTTGGAAAAGTGATGACCAACTTTTATACAGCTCTCTGTATCACAACAGCTATTTTTTTTCTTTTTGCTGCATCATCATCAACATCTTATTTCATGCCAGGATTATAATACTGCAATGCAGTGATTTTGTGTATAATGCTAAATATCTTAGATATATTCTGTGGACAAATACAACAAGATTGATTAAATCCTGCAAGAAAACTTTGCCTGGGGACAGAGAAACAGGTGTTACTTTTCAGAAAGACGTGATGGATGACCAGCCTTTAACATTAACCATGGTAAATGACAGCTTCACCCAATTACTGCACCTTTGCCACTTCTTCAGTTTGTCTATAGGGATCTATATGTCACTCTGTCAGCACACTAGGGCCCTTTAGGTGCTAATACAGTGTCAGCAAATGCTGATAAATGTTCAACACACTTGTATTCTTCAAGAATGTAGATAGTTCACAGATTCCTTTGTAGCTCACCGTATGGTACTAACCCCCGTAGAACTGTGTGAAAAATACTTGTTAACATTGCACAAACCGTTACTGCAAATCAATGAGATTCTTATAGAGTCCATTTTAATCTTTCCTCTCTTATCTCTGGAGTCAGAGATGGATAAGAAATTATGAGGTCTGTTCTTTGTGAAACTCTTCAGTAAGTTTCTTGTTGCAAGCCTAGAAAATATTTTAATAACTATCTGATCAACTGGAAAAGAAACAAGACAAAGTCAACTTTTCCACAGTCTGTGAGCAGTTGGTTAAATGATAATTGCCTCAATATTAATTCTGAATATAATTTTTGCCAGAATTGAGCAGCTGCTAATCCGTTTTAGTCTCCTAAAGCCTTTGTTAAAAAACAGAGAGCAAGCTTCTCTCTAAATATACTGCCAATTTTATTTGTGAACCTATGCTTCAGGTGTTCACAGTCATCTGTGTAAAATAGCACTCTTTTAACTTAAAACTGGAAGAATGCAAGCCCTTGTAGCTATCTAGTAGCACTATTTGCTCTGTGCATTTCCTCAACAATCATAGCCCCAAATACAGAGGAGGTTTCTCACACCTGACAGCAGCAGTGGTCCCCTAGAGCTCAGTTTTGATAGTAGATGCTGTGAACAAGAAAGCCACGCTGCTTTGTCAGAATACTGTCACATTTCTTTCTTAGATGGAAAAAAGATGGTGCTTGATGATATTTTTACGCGTCATTTAGATCACTGCAAAATGTGTGGGTTGCATGTTTTACTCTGAGTGACTTAAAGCGATGATCTATTCTATTATAGGTGACGTTAAGCTATGATCTATTCCAGTAATAAAGACAGGAGTACAAAAACAACCATACACTGTAAATCAGGGCGAGCAACAGCCATCCAGTGTTTCAATCATCGTGTGAATGGGCCTCAAGTCATTCTTAAAGTTCACCAAAAATCTAAACTGGGAGTGAAAACATGTACAGCCTACAATTTAACACTCAAGATTGGATAAGACTAGTTTGCCACTCAGCCGGCCCAAATGTCCACCTTCACTTAATGCATCTGTGACTCGTACAGTTCTGATAGCATACACAGCACGTAGCCAACGGTGAAACAATCTGTCCCTATGGTGTTTTCATGCAGCCTTGAAAATTTATCTGGCCCTAGTCTCTGGATCCCACTGATTGGCTTTCAGCCTTGACACCCAGTCATGCTTGGGCCAATCTGGGCTAACAGAAATGGGACATCTCACAGCATCGTGTTGTGCACGGGAACCATGACACAACATGGTGCTGCTGCAGATGAATGATGCAATAATACTTCACTGATTGAGTAGCACATGTGAATAAGGGAAAAACATAAAAGTACGGGAGGCAAAAAAAGCCCAAACCATGAACAAGTAGAAAATAAGAAAGACAAACACTCTAAGCTGGCAAAATGAATTCAATATTTTAAAGCTTAACCTTATTATCCAAATATTTTAATATATGTGAATAAGAGAAGCTATTTGTTACCAGTGTTTGCTCCGGCTCCAAAAGAGGATTGCACACCAAGAAAATTAGTCTATAGGTGCACTACTCTCTATACTGTAAAACAATAAAATAACAGTATTTGCCATTATTTTGTGCTTATAACAAGTGTAGTCATATTGTAACAGATATGTTGATGGAACAGCATAAATTCTAAATTTCGAATTTTTTTTTTTCTACATTTCTGTTTCTAAAACAGTTAGCAGACATTAAAACTTAACAAAAAAAAATGTGATGATTTATAAAAAATAAAAATAAAAATAAATAATAATAACAATAATAATGATAAAAATTAAAATTAAAAAGGCCTGCAGATGAATCAAAACTCCCCTGCACCCCTAAGAGCTCAAAATTGTTGTTTTCACTATGTAATCTGCCTGAGGACTTTTAACTAGGGTGCATTTTGCACACAGGAGGTTTAATAAAGCCAGTCCAGTCCAGAATCTGAACATGTTAATTTATGCCAATCAATGTTTCTGAAAATATAGAATATACCTTAGTAGTAGTTATACTGGCATCTTATGTGTGCTTTTTTCCTTTGGCTAGTGAGCTGAAAACATAAAAACGGAGCCAAAATTGCTGCGTGCCAGCTCAGGTTAATGATGCGTTTTACACTAACTCCTAACTGGCAACAGTCCCACAACGTAAAATCGACCACTCTGGCAGAAATGGAAGACTCTTATGACAAAGTTTAGATGCCAATACTATAAACAATTGTACAAAATCAATTTAGGACAACAATGCAAAATGAATTTTGCAGGCACTTGCTAGAATAAAAATGGAGCTACAGCCAAAGACTGATATAGATTAAGGCCACAGCCAATCACAGCCTGTCCATCACTGAAGGAAAAAAACAAAACATGTATTCATGAAATGTTTAGCAGTGATCAAGTCATCCTGATTCCATCTGGGATACAAGCCACATGGACACCAGTACAGACAAATCCTTCCAGTTTCAGTTTTTATCAGTCAATAAATGCAAACTTATATTTACTCTTACTGAGCACTCAAAGCTCATTTCACACTACTAGCCAAACTTACCAATTCACACAGTGTTTTATTAGTTTCAAGAAATATTTGGTGTCTTTAAACACCTTTTACCTCCCATGCACACATTCATAGGTCAGTCGATGCATCTAAGGGGTAATGTGCGGTTTAGTATCTTGCACAGGGGCACCTACATCAACTTAATGGCAAAAAAAAGAGAAAGACAGGTTGGGCGAGGTAACCTACTTATCCAAGCACGAGGTGATTTGTGCGTGAATTATTCAGCTACTGACACTACACCATAATTGTAAACTAAAAACGAACAGGAGACTGATGTTTATTTCAGTGTAATGGGGTAGAGAGCATTAAATGCCACAAGGAAACTTGTGAAATCAGCGTGGGATATAAAACCTGTAAAAAAAATAAAAAAAATGAATTGAAAAAAAAAATCCTCCCTTTCATCATTGTAATGGTATTTGTAAATCTGGTCCTCTTACAGTATTACAGATGTCAAATTTAAAGAAAATGTAATGTTTTACTAAAAATCACCATAAAGAGCCAGAATTAAGCCTGAAGAGTGTAACAAGCCCCACAGATACAGCATTTTCTAGTCACAGTTTGATTACTCACAGAGTATTCAGCTTGGCTAAATACCTGCTGTCTCTTGACAATATTAATGCTCAAACTAATTACATCTTACACTGCTCGCTCTGTGTGAACAAATTATGCAAAAGCAACATAAATTTGTTACTACAGGAATCCAAGTCATCTCTGGCATCCACGTGTGATGGCACAAATCATCCCAGAGCAGTTACAATTAAATCTTACATGACAGGTTAGGAATAAAGATGACTGCCTTGGGTATCATAAACAAATAGTCTATGGGTATATCTTTGGGGAAAAGGATAACAGCAGCTTGATCATAAAAATTACATGAAAACACCTCATGAATTAAAAAAGAAAAAAGAAAAGAAGTCTGACTCTTCTTACTGTGGAGGGCATAACTGAAGAGTACTGATCAACCCAGACTCCTCAAGTCATAAACTAATGTCTCTTTAACTTCCCAGCTGTGCTGTATAAACACATTTGTGCTGTCCTTACAACGTAGTCTGTCCTAACCTCCAAGGGCGTCTACACTGTAATATTACTGTCACACAGGAAGAGATGAGCCTGGGAGAGCATGGACAGCACAAAGCATTTTGCATTCAGTGCATTAAGTCTCCTATGAACCGCAGTCAAATGAAGCATAATATTCAGTAACCCAAAGGAGCACATACAGCGAAAATAATAATTTCACATCTATCAAAACACAACAGAATAAAATACTTGTGTGCATCTTCAGGACAGGAGCTGCCTCCACACTAAAAGTTTTCTGGATGTAAAGTCGACCGAGACAGAAGTTTGTGTTTTGACTGTGGCAACATTAGTAAATAATTCTGTGAATGTCTTTTTATGATGTAACATTTCTGGTGAAAGAAGCTTAAAGTAGAGTGTGATCACTTCAAAATGTCAAATACTATAAAGTAACAGTAAATGCATGGCACAGTAGTGCCGTGGTTAGCACCACGTATTAGAGCAAGAATGTTCAAGTTACCAATTAGTCGCCTGCCGCTATACCCAGGATGGAGGACCGATTTGCACATCAGGACTGCTACAGATCTTTACGACACTTTAAACACACAGCTCTGCTGTTAAAGCGATGAATGTATATTGTCTGCAAGTGACAGTCTATGGCTGTCTGTGTTTCTGTGTTAGCCCTGTGATGGACTGCTGATTTGTCCATCATTTACCTCAATTCTGTCCCAGTCCCCCTGTGACCCCTCACTTCAATTAATAAAATGGATGTATAGAAATGATACAGTCACAACAACTATCATTATCAATTTAAAATACCAATAATAATGATACTTTCAGTTGCTCCCTTTTTGACAAAGAGCTGCCACATCAAGTTGCCAAATCATGTTGGATTTGATTTGGCAATTTATTTGAAGTTTTTTTTTTTTTTAGCATTTCAGCTGAAATTTCCCTTATTTTAAGTTTTTACACTGGATGCCCTTCCTGATGTAACCCCAAAGGACTTTGGTGTAGTGTGAATGGGCACAAGCGGTGAAACTGAAATTATAGTTAAAAGTTCAAAATCTATGCACTCATTCACATTTTCTAAAGTGGGCCTACACTATGGAAAATTCCTGTACTGATACTAATCTATCTTGTGTTGTTGTTGTGTATTATGAATTTCATCTTTATCTGCCAACAAGCAGACTGAAGTCCAAAAAGGCTCATTTCTGCAGTGCATCAGTGCTTCCTGAACTGAGTACAGAGGTTTTGAGGTAAAGCATACTAACAAAAATGTCACGATGTACATAAAAAAAATAAGAGATTTATATCATTTGGCATTATTCATGATTAAAATCAATAAAAATGAAAATCTGCAATTGAATGAAGTAATTTCTCTTTTCTTGAATTTCCAATTTCTTCCATTTTTTTGAATGAAACTAATGAGCAGCTTACACTAATCTGCTACATTCAAAGTGGTACATTACAGGGTACTCGTCTGTCCACTTTATATAAGCTGTCATAGATCTTTATAGGACAGCCTATAACAGCAGAGTGATAATGTCTCTTCTTTTTCAATTTTTTCTTGAGTCACTCATCTCTCGCAAGTCTGTGGAGTGGGCGTCCTAACTATTACGCAAGCCTCCACTCCTCGTCTGTCGGGGTCTGGTGTCTATCAAACCATCTGCCATTTCTCCTTTAATGATACCACTCTTATCTCTTTACTGAACGCACTTACACTGGATGAAGGTGGTGGGAGCTTAATGCCACAGTGATGCCTGCTTGCAGACCTTGAAATGGAAATGCTGAAAATAGAGCTGCTGGATGATGACATTGGAGTGACAGTTTAAAATGACTCAAGAATAACAAAACTGCAGGTTTATGAGGGGAATTGCTAAGTACTGTATACACAACTTATATTTACAAGTACGAATACTAAGCTCTGCTTAGTTCTAAGGGTTTCTGCTGTCAATGTGTGAAATAACACAAGCATATGTATTGCAAAAAGTGGTGCTAACATGTTGGCGGAGGAAGCCTGACCTTTGCTTTCTTAACGCTGTTCATAATATTTCCCAGATCCTCCACGTCGAGCACCGTTTTTTTCTCATCTGGCAGACCGGACTCATCTTCATCACTGCTGGATTCCACTAGATCATCCTGGGGAAAAAATGAAAGAAGAAATAAAGAAGCACAAAAAGTGGTTAAAAAACAAGGTCAAAATGGAAAGTCGGGGACACGGTGATAAAGATGAATGGCATGTAGTAAAGAAAGGCTCACATATGGTCCAATCCATAACAAATTTAAAAAAAAAGAAGAAGTTGTGATTGAGTGAGTGTGCTGATGTGGAACACATTTATTGAACATCGTTATGTCCTCTTGGGCTGCCTGATTAAATAAGAAAACTATGTATGCGTTTATGGCATTTCAGCAGATTTATCACAACACATGGCCGACATGTGCAGCAGGAGAATAAAATGCATGAGTGGTACAGCGGGTACATAAATCACCACGATGGTCCCCTCGCCACAGTTCTCAGCTCCTCTCGGTTCCGGCTGAATGTCACCTCTGCTGAGTGTTGCAGACAGAGGGGAGGAAGTCTCAGCTAGAGTTGGCTCTGAGGTCCCCGCTACCATGACAACTGATCATCTGTGTGTGCTGTGATGCATATGAAGGCTGTGTGCGCATGTGTGTACATAAAATGTCTTTTTGTACTTGTGAAATGTGTAATTTTAGAGAGCGGTGGGGGGGGAAAAAAGTGCTATTTTCATATTTTCACATGATAGACCGGTGTTAAGTGAAATACAACAATTTTCATGCAGAACATTAAATAACGCCACGCTGCACCTGAAAGTGCACATCGCTGCTACTAAATAAGGACCTAATAAGCCAAGTATAACACTCCTGAGAAATTCAGGCGTCTGATCTGATTTTAATCACATTGTTGAAGGAGTGCAACATGAAGCCATTAGCCTGGCCAGTCTGTTTCAGACTCCTGCTTGGAGTTCTAAAGTGCCCATGTAATGTCATATTACATTATCCTAACCCAAAGGACAATTCTCCAACTAGATGTAAGCTGGATGCTTTCTCTATCTTTCTTTCTCCAGTTCTCTTTACCTGCTTCATTTAGAGTCGGTGGGACAAGCCTGGAGTCAAATAGTGAGGAAATAATATTACAACGTGTGGTATCGTATGCACAAAGCTGTTCTGATGATAGTTAACATTTTTATGTGGGTGTTTTTACTTTTATTTGTAGGCTGTCTATAAAAGATGACAGAGGCACCCTGATGTCACCCATTAATTTGTGAACTCTTTTTTTTTTTTAAAGCATTTTGGGCGTCCATCATAGCCTTTTGGAGAGAGAGAGAGAGAGAGATCAATATCACTGAGACATCGAGGACAGTTGTGCCGCATGTACAGCAGTGGCTTATAAATCACATGCTAGGCCCACCCGAAAGCTTACCCTGGATTTATCCCCATTTCTTACTCTAAATGTAAACAGAATGATTTTCATGAAGTATTCAATAAGACGTGAATCACCTCTTGCTGGCCTTTAGAAACCACTTGGACATTTTTAAAAGCAGAACCCATGGCTATATTTCATATTCTGACTATAGTTTATAATCTCAGTCAGAAGCCAGAGAAATCAACATTTTTTCACTCAGAAGCTTGCTTTCACTATTATATAAAAATAGAGACACGCTACCAAAACTTGAACAACTGGTGTGGACCAATAAATATTTTTTCTGTCTGTCACACAGCAGGTAGATGTTTGCTGTAATATTTAAGAACAGCTGAATGAATGTTCAGAAACTAAATGGCTTATCAGCTAGTCATTTTAAGCACAAGGCCAGCCTTCACCCACAAAAGAACAGATTTGGTGATAATTAACATCGAGTATTCACAGCTTTGCCCATCAGCAGGGGCAAAAGGGGCGTTTGAACTACTGTTATAGATAATAATATTAAGATATACTATCTTAAAACAATCGCTCGGAGAGAATGACAGAAGCAAGAGGATGTCTCCTTTTCTCTGTCTGGGTGCTGGTTCCCTTCAAAAGTACAGGAAGAAACGTCCAATGGCAATTAAACACGGCTCCTAGAAAAGCTGCTAAACATTGATACAAAGTTTCCAAGTTGGCAATAATGAAGCGAACTGATGCGTGATAATGACAGCTGGAAGTGAGAGGCGTGTCAGGCTGCCAAGCTGAGACGGTATAGGCTCAAACATATTTAAAAGCAAATATCTGGATCCCAAAAATGTGAATAATTGAATATTTTGATGAAGACTTTAATAAAAACAACTTTCCTGCCCTTACCTCAGAGCTGTTATTCTGTGGAGAGGCCTTCTTCTCTTCTTCCTGTCGCTCCTTCCTCTTGTTCTTACAGGAGCCCTCAGTCTTGCACTTCCCACTGCAGCTCTTTTTCTCGCCCTTTGCCAGAGTCTTTAAGCGGTTCAGGAACTTGACCTTCCAGGTCAGGAAGTCTGCCTGGATGCTGCCATTAAGACTCTTCACCACATTACAGTCGCCTTCTCCCCTGGTCATGATTCGTCTGCCACTCAGCATCCACAGCCACTTGTCCACATTTTTACACACCTGTATGAAAAAAGCAGGTTGAATTCTTAGTAATTACTGAAAGCACTGAAGTGATTCAGGCTTAATAAACTGCTGAGCTACAGCCTTGAAGCTTTAGACATCCTCTGAATAGCTGACTATTATCAACCAGTGTCATTCTTCTCATTTTGTGAAAACCTTTCATACCGTGTTGTAATGGCCAACATAGACAGAGTTTCCAAGGCCAAACACTGCATATCTGAGTCCTTTCAAGTAGGTCTTCCCATATCTGAAGTCAGTGGATGCCTCTTCGAGCCACTTGCAGAACCACTCAGCATTTTCTGTGGGCTGTCCATCAGTGTAGGTTGCCACAAGAAACACGCACACCGACTTACTGATGCACTAATGGGAGAGGTAAACACAGCATATAGGAAAGAGTTAAACAGGAGGAAAAAAGCTTAGTGTTTCTTCATTCAAGACTTTTTTTGTCCAAATATGGAAACACTTATCTGTGGGACTAACTAGGGACGAAATGCAGTGAGAGGTTGAGACACTAACACTGGACACTAACTGGATGTACTGCTGACACATAATTACGTACCAGCTAGTCCTAATTAATTAAGCAATTACTAACACCCTACTCTCGCCTGTGGCTACAAACTAAGCAGCAGCAGATGCAATAAAGAAGCCAGTTGAAGTGGTATAGGCATTCCTAGGTGTTTTCAGCATGTCCAAATGGAAGCAAACCCCAGGGCAGAACACCGTGAAGATGTTATTTTTCCCGACTGGCTTGGGAATCTATGTATCTGCATCTGGTGGAAGGGAAGTGCCAGAGAGAGAAGGAAGTCTGAGCAAGTCTGGTTAGACTGCTGCTGGAGAAGCAGTGGAAAATGGATGGTGGATGTTTTTTTGTTACTGAACCAACAGTAGCTCAAATCCACAAATAATGCAGTCATCTATTTTCTTCTGTTTACGTAACTCAGGGTCACAGTTGGGGAGGAATCTATAAACAAGAGGCAGAGTACACCCTGGACAGGTAGATGGAAGCTGGAGTATCCAAAAAGGTTCATGGTACTCCGGCTTCCTCCCATCTCTCCATATGTTTGAAATGTTTGAAATAAAATGAACTGAACTGAAACAGGGTCAAATGTGCCAAACAAAAAGGTTCCTTCCTCTGATGCCTGACCAGTAAATCAGTCGCACTGAAGGAGAGATGTCTGCAGACACATTTCACGTAGAGCTTTTCTGTCACTGAAAACTGTATCACTGTCCCTTTGAATAAATAGTTATTTTCCTTTTTCTGCTGTCAACCAGCCAACCAATCTCCTATTCATCTCGAAATGCAGCACAGAGGGACTGTGCTCACAAAAATAAAAAGACTGATGAAAACAATCCATCTTGCTGCAGATGAGCAGGAACATGTTTGCTCTCTGCACCGGCCGTTTGAAGGCTCAAGCAGAAATGAAGCTTAAGCTGAGCTGGCAGTAATAGAACTTGAGGCTTATCACGCCAGTGTTTGCTGTCAAGCTTTGAAAATAAGAGTAACGATTTTTATTTTCCTTTGATTAATTCTGTTCTAATCAGGTGTTCCCTGGAAGTACACACAGGCAGGTCTTATGAGCTCACAGTTACATTTTAGAGATTTAATTAGCACCCAACAGCTGCTTCTGAGCATCCTGTAAACAGCATTTAATTGCTTACAGAGTACCCATCTGACAGCTGCATTAATCTTTCATTTATTCTCTATGATGCCACAGGTAGGGGTGATAAAGAAAAGTTTGCCAGGTCTCCTTAGAGGATCTGTGGAACCAGCTCCCAGTTTGGATTTGGGGTGTAGACACCATCTTACTTTGCAGATTAGTCTTAAACTTTCCTTTTAGATAAACTATTAGACAAGTATTACTAAATAGTAGAATTAAATATTTGGGTTGGCCCATATGCCCTTGAACCACCCTCAGTTATGCTGCTAGTGGCTCTGGACCTCTTGTGTTTTGTTGTGCAACTAGCCTCTGGTCACTTTCCCTCCATATGCACTTACATATCAACACCTTCTCCCTCCAGCGGTGTCTATGGTTTCCAAGATGCACGGTCCCTGTCCGGCTTCACTGGTCCATCAACCAGCCAACTATGTCACTTGTGTGTTGTTTGTCATCTCTGTGCTAACCTTCTCTGTCTATACTTCCCCCATACTCCCCAACAGGACTTGGCAGACACCTAGCATTCCCCTGAGAAGTGTTTGCTCACAGGGTGAAACAGTACAGGGTCTCTACCTTACAGTATAAAGCAGTCTAATATGAAACTGAAAAGCATATTCTGCTTTGGTTGGCTTACCTCATCAGCAAGCTGATCATCTGGATCGTAGTCCTTCATGTCAATCACCTCGGCTGGTAAACCCAAAGACTTCACCTCCTCTGACAGCTCGTTCGCAAAGCCCTAAACATATGGAGAGTCTCAGATGGTGCTTTTAAGATGTCAGTAAAGACTAAATTACCACATGCTGAGTACTTTTCAAAATACTATCGATTTAAATTTGAGTTGCGTTTAATGTGCTTGATTACATGTGTGTAAAATTTAGTGCTCAGAGTTTTTGACTCAGGAACTGGTTGATGAAATTTAGCTTAGCATTGCTGTATGCAACAGAAAGCTTTACTACCACTGTGCTTTGTGAGATGAGGAGTGCTACTGATGCATTAAAATGCAGTAGCTTTACCACGCTAGAGCAAAAATATGCACAAGGGTAATGAATTGTTATTGCAGACTGTGAAAGTTACACATGAGCCTTGATACAGAAACTGTTAATCAGTGTAGTGATTCAGGTTGTCAATGATCTGTAGAGTAATTATAATTACTAGTATTACTATTTTGTTTTATTTTTAAAAGGGTAAAGGGGTTTGCGTGTCAGTGGCCCCCTGTGACAGGAGAGACAGGCTGGAAAACCAACAGGAGGTTTCTGATTAGTCGCTTTCTCTGTGTCTCATATTTTCTCTGCTCTCATCTGGTCACTTTAGATTTGCAGGAAATAACTTTTGTACCTTTGCAGTCCCGGTTTGTGAGCCATAGAAGATTTTGACTCCTGACACATGAACCTCCTTGGTCTCTCTGTCGTTCTTCTTTGCAGCTTTGTCAACTTTGTCGTTCTTCTCTTTGCTGGCATCTTTAGAAACGCTTTTCTGAAAGCAGATCAGTGCAGCGATAAATGGAGCTGTTTCCGGTCAAGACAGCGAGACCTTAAGAAGCACTGCAGAGACCGTTTAGAGACTAAAACACATACACAAATTAGAGTAAGGTATGAGTAAGTGCCTCACCTTCTTCAGTAAGAACCAGAGCCCAAAAACAAGCGCAGCAGCTGAGTACAGGTACAACCTGCTGTGCCATAACCACATGAAATAGCTCTCAGTGGGACTGCGGGCATCCTGAGAAACTGGAGGGAGAAAACACATCAAACTGAGTCCTCAGATCCTGAACTGCTTTGATGAAGAAAACAGCCACGTCATATTTGTTTCTGCCAAACCACAGCTGACCACATGCAACAACAAAACAGAATTAAATCCCAACCTGAAGCTACCTGCGAAAAATAAAAGTCGGGGGACTGGCGAGCAACGCATGCTAGCTAGTAATGCTACCCTCCTTTAGCCAAAACACAGCTTGAAGAGAGTTTTCAGTTGCTTTAAATATTTAAAATAAACTCACCTTTTGAATCCGAGGCAGAGACTCTGGAGGCCAAAAGCAATACAAATACGATAAAAGTTGGCATTGCTGCAAGTAACTACTTGCACAGTCTTCAGCACCTGAAGCTCTGCGCAACCATATTCTTTGCCGATATGAATGCTGGGAAGTTGAGTTCGGATCGTCCAACGGCTTGAGTTTGTTTGCTTATGGACATTCAGACTTTTTAAAAAGCAGCTGAAGTTAAATTAAACGATGAAATTCATCTTCTTGGATTTAATTTTGAATATTTTACTCATTCATACCTATATGCTTTATTTTGAAAGTCTATAGAGGAAGTGGTTCTATTACACTATGTCTATTTTGATTTTCTTGTTGTTTCCAGAAGGATTTTTAATTTGTCCTTTTTATTTTAATTCCTTTTAACATTTTGTAAACTGACGCCAGATGAGGAGACCCGGACATTAAAAATAAAATGAATGCAATGTCAATTGATATTGAACAAATAACTGCACTTATGCATTCTGGTAAGCTAGCTCGGTTACAAATACCTCTAGTCGTTTTTGTAGATCGCCCTCTTGTGGTCATATGGAGGAACTGCAATAGACCGATTAAAATATGCTAACGTTCAAATTAATTACAACACTGAGGCTTGAGAAAAGCTGTGAGCTATTTTCTGGTAGTTGTGTTAACTTCCGTGATAATGTGACAACTATTATTAGGCGAAATCACTAACGTGCAGAGAAAAGTATGATAATGTAGGAAGAAAGAACTGCAGGTGGCTTTAAATTGAAACGGAATATTTTCTGCCCTCCAGTGGTCACAGCGGCGAACTGCACATAGAAATTCGTCAAACTTGCATTAATGTAGGCATGACAGCGGCATTAAGCACGTCCGATTATTCATTTCAAAATAAGACTTACACGTAGTTCAAAACGTTTTTAATACTTAACGCTGTCAATAACAATAAATAAGAATAGATTGTGCTGTCAGACAATTAAATATGATGTTATCTCATAACTCTGCAGCCATTAATCTAACAGTGCCCAATTTATGTGGCGTTTTATTTCGAAAATAATAACAGTTTGAAAAGTTAAATTTCATAAATATGTATTTAATTATGCATATATGTATTTATTTAATTTATTAAACGAATAACAACAAAGAAAACAAAACTGACTCGGAACTGATGTTCGAAGTCACAGTTTCATACCGAACAGCCATTTAGGATACACTCGAAGAATACGGGTGGTGTTGTGATAGCGTACGTTTCTTGTCAGCGGCGCTTGCTTCGCAACTGTTTGTGGTAATCGCAAATATGTCGATATTTACGCCAACGAATCAAATCCGGCTGACCAACGTAGCGGTGGTGAGGATGAAGAAAGGCGGGAAGCGATTTGAAATCGCCTGTTACAAGAACAAAGTTATGAGCTGGAGATCAGGAGCGTGAGTACCAGGAGATGTTAACGCCTCCTGTGCCTGATTGCTGTTTTACTTCGTTGTTGCTAGAGGAAACTTTGACAATTCATTTCTCTTCCACTTTAAATCCTCTCGATGGTCGTTACATGCTAAATCAGCCAAAAATGCTCCAAAACGTCATGTTTTCATTACAGAGAGAAGGACCTGGACGAGGTTTTGCAGACGCACTCTGTTTTCGTCAATGTTTCCAAAGGCCAGGTGGCGAAGAAGGATGACTTAACCAAAGCTTTTGGGACTGACGACCTTACAGAAATCTGTAAACAGGTATAAAACATCCCCATACGTACACATTGTGAGCATAAGCCATGCCATTTACTGCATGTAGGCTTGGTTGTTTTGTTTTTTCTCCTGAAGATCTTGGCCAAAGGAGAGCTCCAGGTGTCAGACAAAGAGAGGCAGACTCAGCTGGAGACCATGTTCCGGGATATAGCTACTATTGTGGCAGAGAAGTGCGTCAACCCTGAAACCAAGAGGCCGTACACAGTCAGTCTGATTGAGCGGGCCATGAAGGACATCCACTACTCTGTCAAGCCCAACAAGAGCACAAAGCAGCAGGTGAGGAGGATACCATGTGTTTCCCTTTCTTGTGTTGTGTTAGTAAATGGGCTGGTTCTTATTTAGCATCTTTCTACTTTACCTGAGCACTCAAAGCCCTTTAAGCAGATATCTGGGGAGCTCAGAGTAGAGGTGCTGCTCGTTCATGTCAAAAGAGCCAGTTTAGATGGTTTGGTCATCTCAGGCCTGCTGGGCACCTCTATTTGGAGGTTTTCTGGGTATGTATGTATGTATGGAGACCCTGTGGGGGGATGCAGAACCTGCTGCAGAGCTTAAATTTCTTATCTGGCCTGAGAGCACCTCAGGATCTCCCAGGAGGAACTGGAGGCTTAACATGGAGCCAACAGCAACTTCAGATGGAAAATAGTGCACGAATGGGTGTATTTTCCTTTAAAGTCATTAAAAATCATGTTAAATATATTTTAAAAAAATTCTAATTCATCCATCCATTTTCTTTAAAACTGGTTTTATATATACGGGTCTTGAGAGAGGTGGCTGGCGTCTACTCCATAGCACTAGGGCATTAGGGCATCCTGGCTAACACAGACAGACAACCTCAGGCTCTCATATTCACCTACTGCCAATTTTGAATCACCAGTTCCTCTGATAGTCCAAAGACTACGAGATGAATCTAGAGCACTTGGAGAAAACCCACACAGACACAGGAAGAACAAGCAGACCCCACTAGAAAGTTCAAGCCAGGAAGCTTCATATTTTTTCAGTAGTTTGAGTTTTGTGTCTAAAACAAATAAATAGACGAGAGTGAATTCAAAGTCTTTTGCCAGTGACAAGTAAACAAAGAGCAACTAAATGTTTGAAGCTCGGTGATCACACATACTCTGCCCCTCTGACTTCAGTTTGTTGGTGTGGAAGTTGTTGCAGTTATAATCTGTGTATTTCAGGCCTTCTCTGCAGTGAATGATGATGCTTTTTTACATCATTGATAAACAGATGTGTGCTGTTGTTTTCAGGCCCTGGAGGTGATTCGGCAGCTGAAGGAGAGCATGGAGATCCAGAGAGCCCACATGAGGCTGCGGTTGGTGCTGCCAGCCAAAGAGGCCAAGAGGCTGAAGGAGAAGCTGAAACCGCTCCTGCAGGTCGTGGAGAGTGAGGATTTTGATGAGGAGCTGGAAATGGTGAGCGGCGTTTAATGGTATTTGTGGTTGTGACTGAATAATCTCTACTTTCATTCAATAATATGAACAATTCCATGAAGCTCTGCAGATCAGCTTTGTGTTTTTTAAACTGAAATTTTGTCTCTTACCATATTATAATGTAAAGCCAATATTATTATCCCTTTATTACTCTTTATTTTTCCCGGGTGTGCGTCTGTCAGGTGTGTCTGGTGGATCCCGGCTGCTTCAGGGAGATCGATGAGCTGATCCGCTGTGAGACTAAAGGCCGAGGCTCTCTGGAGGTTCTCAGTCTCAAGGATGTGGAGGAGGGAGATGAGAAACTATAGTAACCCTGCCCGTCAGAACTCTGCACCTTATCCACACTAACACGCTTCATTAGGGCACACAGACTGCAAACTCATGAAAAAAAATCTATGTTTATGGTCTGATTTATCACAATTTCAGCCACTTTCACCCTGTAAGGATTAATTTGACTGAAAGAAGTTATAATTTGCTGAGTGGAATATATTTTGAAAGCAGGTTTGAGAATTTATGCCTGAACTTTAAAGTCGGTGCTTATTTCTGATGTTTTTTCTTTTATTTATTCACTTTTTTTTAAGTCGATTACTAATTTAGCAGAACGTCTACACAAAGTCGTGTGCCATGTAGTCGCGCTCAGTATCCCATCCTATTATCTGTGGATCATTTCTTTATCCTGGTAAATTCTATTTTATTATAATAAGTTTGGTCTGTAATAAACACTATACAAAATATTATCTCTTGGGGGATTTTTCTCATATACGCTGCTTTGCAGAGGCGGCGCAGTGGTGCAGTGGTTCACACTGTCTGCTCACAGCAACAGGGTTCCTGTTGCCTTTTACCTAATGACAGCTGGGAGGGGCTCCAGGCCCCCAAGACCCAGAATTGGTAAAGCAATTAAGAGGATGGATAGTAAACCAGCACAGGGTAATGACAAATTCACCTCTGTTTTATTCTTTAAGAAAAAAAATAATGTACAGAATTCCATGGAATATCCTGTTTATCTTAAAGGTGTTCAGAAAGGTGACAATACAGCATTTGTAAATATCATTAGTAGAAGAAACTATAAAGTAAAAGTGAGATGCAGCCCAAAGAGTGATGCAACTGTTGTTGTTTTTTTAAATTAGAAGTCAAACAAAAGAAATACAGCTGAGAAATCAGATCCTCGTTCACACATGAATATCAGAGACTGTCAAATTCAGAATGAGGATATTTTCCACAGTTTTCCTTTCTCACATGCAGCACACACAGGAAACGGTTCACTTCTGCTTGTTGGATTATAATCTATGCTTTTGGCACATCGGCTTAATCCAATATAACGCAGACTTTTTTCTGTCCAGCAGCGTCACACGTTTGAGCTCTCGTATGCACTCCTGCTGGGTGATGCTGGGTGATGTTGGGTGAGGTTGTAGCACCTGATGTGGTGCTGGTAAACTTTAATCCGTGCAATGATATCCAGATGCTGGCGTTCTTCTAGAAGACTGTAATTCATGCTTGTTTCTCACTGCTTATTGTGTGAGTAGGATGAGTACGTTTATGGTCTTATTCGCCACTGGGCCACAAATATTCATCTATTCAGAGACTCTGGCTTTATTTCCATCAAACATTTTCAAAAGACTGAAAAACCGATGGTTATATGATTTTTAAATTGCCCCTCACACCTCTTCATCTGCTCAGTGGCATAACTAGTTAAAAGAAAAAAAGTCAAACAACTTTATTAAAACATGTTTCTGAATAATTTGCAGTGCTTTTCTGTGTCCAACAGTTCAGTCCATGTAAAGTTGTATTGCTTTATTTACACAGTAAAATGTATTTGTGCGATAAGTTTTGGGATCGTTATTATCGGTCAGAATTGGTAATTTCATCAAGTAATGCAACAGACACCCAAAAGTATCACTTGAAAGTAATTTAAACTGTATAACAGTACTGCATTATGAACAGTTTGCTATCTTCACTGGAGGTGAAAACACTGCAAAGCAACATGCAAAGTTAAAGTCCTGCCCACATCCCTATCAGTGAAACTAGCCCCATGATAAATGACTTTCCAGTGCTGTGTTCATTACTTTTAAGCCAGTGCATCATTACCTAACCTGCAGCCACAAGTTTTCTTCAGCTCTTTGCTGATTTTCCAGTTTAATCCCTCACGCTCGGTTAAATATTGCATCACAGTCCTCTCATATAGGCTCTGATCTGCGTTCGTACTGGCTGTGTGTGAACGTAGTCCTGTTGATCCTGCTCAGTGGGTGACTGGCCTCCTCCTCTAGATTTGGGTACCTGCTGTCTGAAGTCTGCTCCTCCTGCCTCTGAGCAGTTGGGCATCTGGTGGTAAGAAACACCCCACCGGCAAGCATCAAGCCAAAAGAGATCCATCCAAGGTAGAGAGCAGGTCCCCAGTCCCTTTGTAGACCCACAGCGCCCTCCAGTGGCTGACTGGTGTGGTGGCACGTCCAAGCTATGGGAACCAACAGTATGATCCCTGACAAAACAAAGAGACTACCAGAAAACACTTTGATCTGGCCTCGCTGAGGGAACCACACCATCCCCACTGTTCCGATCACTAAAGCAAAAGCCCCAGCGCCAATGGCTGCCAAAATCAGGGCTCTCCACGTCCGAAAACTTCCAGAAAGAGACATGAGAGACCGGTAAAAGGAGCAATGCAGGCTGCCATCGTGGGCCAAATCCCAGTGATCCCATTCCAACCACACCCCGTCCCAGTAGGCAGGCAGAGTAGCTGTGGTGTTGTCCACGGTGCCGCTTACTTTCCACAAGGCTAGGCAGCGTGTCAGAATGGCACATAGCCACCCGATGGCGCCGAGGCCGAGGGCAGCGAGCTCCAGCTTCTGCTCCAGCTTCTGCTTCATGCCGGGTCCTCCTCTTCACTGCAGACCTGCCTGTGTAACCAGAAACAGCTGGCTGCAGAGCACAGTGGGGTGGGGTGTTATTTTAACGTGCATGTGCATGTGTGAGGCAGAGATCATTTGCTTGTGCGCCTGTTTGTTTTGCATGCCGTGTTCAGAGAGAGGAAACCAGTTCTTTGGTATTCTTGAAAAGAAGGCACCGCGTGTCTACGGCTGGGTGGAGGAGGGAAATCCCTGTTTGCCCTACCATGGTTTCAAAACAATCGCTTTCTCACAGTTTCTCAGCAGAGGGGGAAAACAAAGCTTCTTCTGTGCGCTCATGTTTAGCCACTGGCCTGTGTTTCTGGGAAGTAACTTGATCTAAAGAGCCACAAATTCTTGCTGATTCTGAGACAGGTTACTAAATCTCTGTGGCAGTAAGAAAAGTGACAGCAAAATATTGATTCAAATGACGCACGGTTACTCTGCAGTCTTTATTCTGAATACTAAGAAACAAGTCACAATCACAAAAGCTTTCAGCGTAGAAAACATTCTCTGTTTAAGTTCACAAAAACTTCAGACTAAACTACACGAACGCATGCACGGTAAGCTGAAAACACAATTACTTTTACAATTACTTCCAAATACTTTGAACATGTCATGGTTGTTGGTGATGGTGTAAATATTTCAGAAACTTTTAATCTACTGGGATTTTCACACACAGTCATCTTCAGGGTTTACAGAGAGTGATCTGTAAAAGAGAAGATATCCAGTGAGCATTAGTGTGTTGCTCTGTCTTGCGATGTCAGAGGTCAGAGGCAAAGACTCCTTCGAGCTGATAGGAAGGCAACAGTAACTCAAATAACAACTTGTTACAGCCAAGGAATGCAGAAGAGCATCTGGGAAAATATAAAACATGTTGAACTTGAAGCAGATTGGCTACAGCAGAGGACCTGTCCTGGAGAGCGTCATTCCCATCAGCTAAGAACAGGAAAATGAGGTTACAAGTTGCAAAGGCTCACCAGAGTTAAGCTTTTCTGAGGCGTATCATTTGGACCAGCTTTGACAGGGTCAGAGAGTAGTATGAACATGAAAACATGGATCCATCCTGCCTGATACTGAATATGCTTCAGTATTCGAGTGGTAGTGTAGTGGCACTTGGCCCCTTCACAACAGCTGATCATTAATTAAATGCCTCAGCCTGTCTCAGTACTATTGCTGTCAATCTCTGTCTCTGTATGACCACAATATACCCATCTTCTGATAGCTTTCAGCAGAATAACATCCCCTGTCATAAAGCTTCAAGAAACAAGTTCATTTTTTGATTATTATGGGTACAATAAGTTCACTGTACTCCACAGTCACCAGATCTCAATCCAATAGAGCACCTTTGGGAAACAGTGGAACAGGGGGCTGCTGTCGATGATGTGCAGCTGACAAATCTGCAGCAACTGTGTAATGATGTTTTATCAACACATTCAAAATCTCTGAGGGATGTTTCCAGCACCTTGTTGGATCTATGCCATGAATAATTAAGGCAATTCTGAAGGCCAAGGTGGGAGGGGTGCTGTTACTAGCAGGCCATGGTGAGTGCATTATAAACATTTCTGTTCTGATGGGATGAGTCTTTTATAGGATGACAATGATGCTCCCATCCATAGCTCAAGAGAGGTTTTTGAGTGATTTGATGGGTGTGAAATATGTGTTCATTCTGTGCAATTATGGTCACAATCACTAACTGAATGTGGGGACTGATAGCACTCTCACAATCAGCAGTACTCCAGAACTGGATACAACTACAAATATGTGTGTTTGTCTCACTGAATGGCAACTTTCAAGAGTTTTTCTCTTGATTGTTTTTTTTGTGTGTGTCTCTAATAAAGTTAAATTTACAACTTATAGACATCAGACTGCTACACAAAACAGACACATAAGAAATAGGAATGTTCACTATTTTGTAGCCACACAGTACAACGCATGCAGACTGGACAAGCCTGGGACTGAACCACTGACTTTCTGAGCAGTCACTGACCAACTCTGACACCTAAGCCAGATTCAACAGACACCTTCTTTGAGGTAGAGGTGAGAGTTGGGTAAGGAGTGAGGTGTGAAGCAAATGCACTACCTCTACTGGTGCAACCCTGTGCCACTTCAAAATATCTAGAAAAAAAGAAAAAATTTATGTGGTTCAAACAAACTACTGAGTAAATTTTTCATACTTTTAAAGTTGATTTCCATATGATCAAACATGTATGATTTGACACTAAGACATAAATTATCTAATTATTTTACTTTACTGCCAGAATAGATGGTTATCTTAACAATTGCTTCCATATTTGAATTATTAAATGGCTAATAGGTTTTATCCAAAGAGTTCAAGACTGCAAGTTCAAGGTATTTATTCTAAAGTGATAACATGTTGGTAGTGTATTTTATTCACTCAGACGCACCCTGACATGTGTGTTCAGTCTTCAATCTTATCTTCACACATAGTTCTTGATGGCGTAACTGCTACGTGTGGGTGTCTTGGCCAGTGTGTACCCACTAGAGGGGAACCTGTCTCTATGGGGTGGAGAGCTTGTGCACAAAATGGCTCCCCCACAGAACAACAGCCCAGATGTCACAAAACCTATGTATATGGCTGCTCCAAGCTCTCTCTTCATCACCTCAGGGACTCGAGGGTTGTGGAAATCCCTGATGATGGAGTTGGCTGTCCAAGAAACAGGAACTATAGAGGTGAGAGCTGCCAGGCAGAAGATGGCCCCAGAGCTCATCACCACCCTAGCTTTGATTTGTGGGTGGCCCAGGCAGTTGGTGCAGCGCGCCCCCAGAAGAAAGATAAGGAACGCCAGACATCCCAAAACCAGGCTGATGCAAATAAGGCCACGGGCTGCTTGGAGGTCTGGAGACAGGTCCAGAAGAGCATCGTAGAGCTTACACTGCATCTGACCTGTGTATTCACTGACACAGGTCATCCACAAACCCTCCCAGAACACCTGCATAACCACCAGATGAGTGCCAATGAATGCTGTCACCTTCCACATGGGCAGAGCACAGATCAGAATGGTCCCAGCGACACCGGTCATTGACAGGCTGATGCCAAGCTCCTGCAGACCCATGGAGAACTGCAGGAAACACAGAAGGTTGACAAGAATGAGAAGCTTCGTTTTTATTTGGAATAGATGTTTGCAACATTCTGTCATGTAACATGTACTCATGTAGATGAGGATCATCATACAGATACAGCTTTTAAATTTAAATTATAACTACTTGGAAACTGAAGAAATATGAAGCATTGTATGAAGTTTAAATTTCAAGTTATTTTCTCAAACATTTGAGTTAATAAGTCAAGATTCTGAGAGAGCTGACTTGGAATTTTGAGAGAATTTTTAAAATTAAGGCAAAAAAGCTCTTTTGTATAACAAAAAAATACATAATTTTTTAAGTTATTCATTTTCTACTGGCAAAAACAAGCTTCCACGGTTTCCTGTGTCTTTTATCGGAAAATCATTTTGGGGTTTTCTGGCCTTCTGGGTCACAGTCCACTAGATGGCAGTAGTTCACTAAAGACGAACACACATCTGTCAAGATGATTGCAGTCGACAGACTGTTTCTTGGACTATGATCTATCATCTTATAAATAGCTGTTTCACAATGAACAGGTTCAGAATTCGAGTTGTCACTGCTGAGTTAGTAATAACCTTATTTAAAAAACAAAATGCGCTACGTCTGCTCTCTTTCTTTCCCCTTGCCCCAAACCAGTCACACCCGATTGATGCCCCACCCTGAGCCTGGTTCTGCTGTTCTCCCTTCCTGTTTCAAGGGAGTTTCTCCTTCACCTAGGAGGTTACAGTGTTTTTGCCCTACAATATACAAACTGCTGTTGTGAGTTTGCGCTATATAAGTAAAATTGAGTTAGTATAAAATTTAATTCGATCGGAATCTTTATGGGATGTTGGAGAAGCTGGTATCACCTTTTTGATTTTTTTTTTTTTAATCTGTGGTGCACATATTTACAACTGAATTTTCTTTAATGTTAAACAATGAGCTGTTAGCGCCCCACACTGCATTGGGTCTGTTAGTAAACTGATAATAAAGTCTATTGATACTAATAGCTATCTTTATTCCTCCGCTGTATCCATATAACCGGAAAGTGCCATTCGGGGGGTGGGCTGTGACTATAAACAGCAGAGAAAGATAGGAACAGCAGTGAGAGGTGTTGTTTTGACCATCATTTGCTATTCACACACTTCCTGAACATCTAGTGATTCGACCCCGCCCACTGTCAGATCAGCAGCCTGATAACATGAGAAAACACTCCTTTTAGACAGGTGCGGCTGAGCACAAACAACATAAGCATTTTAAAGGAAAATCAGTTAAAAGTTATTTTTTTATTCTGAAATACACACAGTGGCACCAGTTTCAACACACGGAAACAGGTTTACACCCTTTCAGATAATACCTTTGAATTTTTGCGGTGCTGAGCAAACGCAGCATGACACAGTGTGATGAATGAAACCACTGAGGGTAAGTCATGGGTTACTAAACTCATCAGCCAACAGCGTTGTTGGTCCCTGAGTCACCATTTTTTGTTACTTGAGTAGTCGTTACTGGTAAGTACCGGACAAACAGGTTCTCTCCGTGTTTTTTTCACATCACTCCCAGGCCCCTTTTTCAAAAGTATGTAAACAAATATCATCAGAGGAAACAAACACAGAAGCAGAATTATTATTATTATTATTATTATTATTATTATTATTATTATTAATAATAATAATAATAATAAAAGTAAGAACTATATATATAATATATTTGATATATATATATATATATATATATATATTAGTCAGGTGATTGATATATATATATGTATATATATAATAAAATACATTATACAATAAACTGTCCACGTAAACATGTTTAATGTTTAGGAAACATGTTTAGGAAGCCTCTAGGAAGCTAAAACTGATTCCCTCTTGAGAACAAATGCAATGAACAGATTTCCTTCATTGCATGTTGTCTGTGTGCATGTGCTTTTTCTTTATGTTTCACAACAGCCTTTGTTTATTCAATATTCCCATCAGAATGTTCAAATGTATGTCTTTGGTGTCAGAGATCTGAATGACTCCTTTGTGTTGTTTCCTACAGACTTGTTTAAGAAGTACTTCACAGATGGAGCATTATCTTTCTTAGGAGGGCAGTTGACACAACAGAGCCCCCCTCCTGAGATCAGTAGTCCCCCAGCCAATGTAAAGGGAAGCACCAAGCTCTCTTTTCTAGGCGTCTACTACCATGGGTTTGTAAAAGTCCCTTATGGTGATGCTGGCAGTCCAGGAAACATCAATAGTGCAGAGTAGACCAATGATGATCAGCAGCACAACACCTGTCACTGAGGCCCTATCTTTGGCTCTCTCCTCTGGAATGAAGTTTGTACATTTCCCTCCAGCAGAAGCTGCGAGGAGCCCTGCAATACCTATGATGATGGAAACTACCACCAGAGCACAGGAACTTTGGAGGTCTGGGCTTAAAGCCAGCATGGAGTCGTAGACATACATGTATGCATGCAGCTCATCCAGATGCCCTCCCACATGACCTGCAAAGTTACAATGTTGCTGTCCATGAACACTGTGACCCTCCACATGGGACTGGTGCAGACAAAGAGCACCAAATAAACCAATCCAACCAAAAAAGATCAAGGGCACAGCCTGCCATCTCCAACCCCAGAGAAGCCATTGTCTTCTCGCTCTGAATGTCACTAAAGTGTGTATGAAATCTAATAAAAAGAGGTATAAAAGCGAAGCTATTGTGGGCTCAGAAGCCCTGACAGAGAAGACTGGCTATGCTGGATTCTTTGTGTTTAGGAATATTAAACATTCAGGCTTCTATCATTTTTCAGAAGGACAAGGACTTTGGTAACTGAATGCTTTCCTAATGTTCTGAACATCAAAAACCAAAACAAAATACATTTTTTCAACAAAAACAAAGGATAAAGGTGCAATATGTAAACTCCAAATCTGTAAACTCTGTAAACAGATTTTCAGCCGCAATAGAGCAGGTGGTATTGATTTCGCTTTGTGAGTCAGTGTGTGTCGAAGTGTATGTGCTGTCATGGCGAAATGTGGTCATAGTGAGAACTACCGTAAAAGGAACAAAACACAGACATCCAAGTACTGAGTAAAAGCTTCCGGAAACAGGGAGGGGCTCATTGTTTCTGCTTTGCTCTCATGTTCTCAGGCGTGTTTTCATTTTCAGTATATATTATTTGTAACCCCCATATGAAAAATTGTCTTTATCTGTTTTATACATATATATATTTGTCTTCTCCATTATGTCTGGGGTCTGAGAAAACTTCAGCTTTGTTGTGAAGTGATCCTGTATCTAGCTTGATTCACAATGTCACTGATGAAGGTTTGGATAAATTACTTTTAAATAAATCAATATTGGATGTTAATTAGACCGAACTCTATTTTGTTGTTTAAAATGTGTCCTAATGATCCAAAACCTTAGATGAACGGTGCCAAAGCTTATCTGTTCTCACACACGTTTCTCTAGGAAATGAGACACTGCATCGGTATTTCAGTTTGTTTGACATTTTGAAATGTTGATAAGATTTTGTTTTTCTTATTTTTTGTCTTTTTGTCAAAATGTCACATGTGTTAATTCAATTCTCCTGTCACTGTGCCCTTGATTAAGGCAATTGCTCACATCTGGACTCAATATACTGGCTGTTTGCTCTTCTAAATATTTAGGATGGGTTGAATAAATAGAATAAAATTCCCTGAGAGGATCAGTGAAGTATATCTTAATCCCTCAATCTGAATACTAGTAGTGAGAAATCTATTCAACATAATGCCAAATTGATTTTGTTTTCATAAATATTTCCTTATATTTACATTTGTTCAAATGTCAACTATCTATTTCAAGACTACTATAAGTGTTTTAATGTATAATGGAAGTAGAAACAACACGTTAGAGCACAGGTGTCAAACTCCAGGCCTCGAGGGACGGTGTCCTGCAGGTTTTAGATGTGCTGATCCAACACAGCTGATTTAAATGGCTAAATGACCTCCTCAACATGTCTTGAAGTTCTCCAGAGGCCTGGTAATGAACTAATCACTTGATTCAGGTTTGGTGACCCAGGGTGAAATCTAAAACCTGCAGGACGCCGGCCCTCGAGGCCTGGAGTTCGACACCCCTGCGTTAGAGTTTCTGTTAATTGAGTAACCAAAACCTAGTTGTTATTTTTCGTTCGTTCAGAGAAGAAGGCTGTGATGTCAGTGACATGTGACAGAGCTCAGAGTAATCAACCCAGCTGGTTTCAGCAGATTCACTGTCTAACCACAAAGAGAAACTCTGGAATGTGATACTAGATAACAATGGACAGACATAACAGGTTGTGTGACTGTAGCGAACACACCCTGAACACCAGGGTTAAAAATGGAATTCAGCAGCTGGGGAACCTTTAAATTGGTTGTAGTTATTCAGTGTGGGTAAAAGATTCACAACACCATCGCTACTGTTGTGCGTTCTAGTATACTTTCTTTGTGCACAGGCTTGATCAGCTGACCTGTGCTGCTGCTTTTGCTGAACTGAGGTTTACTGCTCTTTGTGGATGAAGTGAATTCAACAAGCTACCTTGGGTGATTTCCATCCCCTACACTGACAGCATACTGTTGATACTGTACTTATACACGGCAGTATACAGTTGGTGTGACGTAATCTAAGCATCACAAGCCCATTAAACTTACAATGACCTGAGGCTAGCAAACCTCAGTTTGTTTTGCAGGAAATTTCACTACATGAAAAAAAATCTAATTTATCGAAACACCATAAAAAGATGTAACACCTGATTTTTAATGAGCACATTACATGCTTCATGCCTTACTTTTAAACATAACCTCTCTTCTTTTTGTGCTGACGTGCCTTTCTTACATATTTCTCAATCTGTGGTTATCTCTCATTCTTTTCTCTCCCTGGGAAATGAAACTGTTGTACCTTTATCTAGCAGACACACTGTGTGGCAAACAGTTTGTGTTAGCTGATATTCACTAAATACTTGCATTTAAAAGTTGCACAACATGTTACTCCCTTTATGCGTCTTTTAGCTAGAGACTGAAGTGCTGTGACCATGAGACTGTCACCTGTTTACCATATGGGCAACGATATAAAGACTGGAAATAAATTTTTGGTGGATTATTGCTTTTTAGCACACACGGTTCCACTTTAACCGTTTCAGAGACTAGTGCCATAAATGATACAAGAATTACACGTTGAGTAAAAGCGAGTACTGTCAGAAATAATCAAATAACAGATTCTTGAAATTTCTACTTAAGTACAAGTATTTGTACTTTGTTACTTCCCACCTCATGCCTTCCAAAGAGAATCCATTGAATCGATGAATAAATTTTCGCCACTTATCGAGCTTAGTAAAACATAGGTCTCCAAAAACACATCTATGGGCCACCGCTCTACTTCATTTTTTCACTATATAGTAGAGATGGACCGATCCGATATTACGTATCGGTATCGGTCCGATACTGACCTAAATTACTGGATCGGATATCGGAGAAAAATTAAAAATGTAATCCGATCCATTAAATATCACGAAAGCACCTCACAAAACTTGCAACACGCCGTAACTCGCCTCAGAACGTTAGAGCAGTATGCATCACGTGATAGAGCGGCTGTGGCATGCGTGGTCTGGATAGCATGTGGAGCTTCGCTAGCTACCCGGCATTTCATCTCCGACAAAGTTATCCCCGAGAGAAGTAAAGCAAGTGTGTAAGTCCATCTCTGAATGTTTGTAAAGCATTCCTGCGTTAAGCTTAACAAGTGATATATGGAGCGACTGCCTCTCGCTCTCCGGCTGCTACTTCAATCATGAAACTGATCAATGATCAGCTGATCGGCTTTTCTGTCGCGAGTCCGTGTCTCTTGTTTGCTTTTGGCCCACTTTGCACCAGAAAGAGGAAACCAGCAGCTGAACAACAGCAGCACATTTAAGCTTGATCAGCTGTTGTTAGAATGTATTTAATATTACTTTCTACTCGAGGATCTTTTTCTACGTAGCTGACGCTGGTAGCTGTGCAGGGGCGGATCTAGCAAAGTTTAGCCAGGGGGGCCGATAGGGCATTAACAGGGAAAAGGGGGCACAAAGACATACTTTTCTTTCTTATTCTCATTTAAAATGTCTTGTTTTTAATAATTAATTATCTGACACCCAAAGTTTTAATTTGATGTAAAATGAATAGAAGTCAATTACTGTATATAGTAACTATTAAGTCTAATATACCCTAGTAAGCTATAGTACTTTTTCCTTTGGGAAGGTACCATCTGTGCAGTCTGCAATTTTGTTGAAGAAAGCTGTTGAATCTATTTAATATTTCTTGAAAAATAATTGATTTCTGTGCATTTTTTTTCACACTGCATCAAATTAAGGTTGATTACGTCGATTAAGCATCATGAGGTGGCGCGTGAGGGGTGGTTCCCTATTTTTTATTTATTTATTTTTGTTGTTGCTGGGAGTTGGAACCCTATTAGTTAGGTTGCTTAATATTTATGCTAAGTACTCTTTAAAATACCAGAATAGGGAGGATGGTGTAGGTTTAAGTTTATTAGATTGATCAGTATTGCTGAACTATGAAATATTCTCTTTTGCATACAGGTATAACAGAATAGCTTTAGTGTAGTTGTTGTTTTAAACTTGAGTATGAACTTATACAAAATGCAGCAAGATATTTAAAAAACAGTTTTGTTGATTAAAAAACACTATATCGGATTCATATCGGTATCGGCAGATATCCAAATTTATGATATCGGTATCGGACATAAAAAAGTGGTATCGTGCCATCTCTACTATATAGCTTACATTCAAAGCAGAACTAAATGCCTTTTAATTGACATTATTTTTTAACTTGTAGTGTCTTATGGGTGTTATGGGTGTTCTATTTACTCATTGACTAACACACAAAACCAGTTTTATGAAAAGGGTATCGCTGGCAGTATTGGTGTGAAACTGGCTAAACTTGTTAAAAGGTGCCACGAAGGAGCATTTAGCTTTTGTTGCCATGAAGGCGGCAACAAAGGCTAAATGTTTTAACTGCTTAGGCTCTGTGTAATGATAAATACATTATTGTCAAAAAGAAAAACACCTCATTTAAACCAGTAAACAAATTTCTGAGTGATCTAAAAGGACACCAACAAAATTATATAATTAGGTAAAATGTTTTATTACAAATCAGCTCAGTAAACAAAAGCAGTACTTTCATATTGCAGCTGAATAGAGATATTTCTAAATATTGTTTACAACAAATTCATAATATAACTGTAGTACAATACACATTTACTTGCATAGCATCGTTCAAGCACAGGTTTGATTTCCCACAAGACTTCAGAGGATAGTTAGGTTTGATACAAGCTCAGTATAAAATAGTTTCATTCAGTCCAGATTTGGGGCGTGCTGGAAGCTCTGTGATTCACACATCTTTGGACTTTTGATGTCTAAGAAACACAACCCTCATGTGTCTACCAAAGAATTCTGAATTTCACAGAAAGTCAGAATAGTTTGTTACCTTAACACAGAAAGTGACATACAAATTGTGGTATAATTAGACAATCAGAATGAAGGAGTGTTACTGAAGAAAATTAAAATAATTTATAGTCCTTCTCAGTAGAATTTCAGACATAGGCTCGGCTGGTGGCTGTGGACCTGGGACCGCCATACTTCACTGGATACTCTGGGCTCTCTCTGGGTGGGCAGGAGCTGCAGAGGAGGGCACCACCCAGGATTAGAAGTGCAGCTGTGCCCCAGCCAATGTAGAGTGCAGCCCCAATCTCTCTCCTCTGGGCACTTATCAGGGTAGGGTTGTAGAAATCTTGGATGATGGAGTTGGCAGACCAGCATACAGGGATGAGAACAAGCACACCAGCACAGATGAAGATAGCTCCAGCAGCAATGGCCACTTTGGCTTTGGATCTTGGTTCCTCCACAAAGTTGGTGCACTTTCCTCCAATAATGCCGACGATAACCCCCATAAAAGAAACCAAGATAGCAATGACCACAAGAGCTCTGGCAGCCTGGAGATCTGGAGAAAGAGCCAGCAGAGAATCATAGATTTTGCACTGCATCTGGCCAGTGCTCTGCATGACACAGCTCATCCATAAACCTTCCCAGATAATCTGCGCCGTCACAATGTTGGCTCCAATGAAGGCGCTGACCCTCCACATAGGCAAGGCACAAGTGACGATGGTCCCCACGAAGCCAATGATTGCCAGGGCAAAGCCCAGCATCTGTCGTCCCATTGACACCATGATGAGGCTTGAGTCCCTTGGAGATGAACGAAGCAAAGGATTTAAAGGTTTCACGAGCACGTCCACTTAGGTTGTGAACTCTAACTAAGACCATGGCACATATAAAGGTGCTTTTGCTCTCTTGAAGGTGGAGTCAAATGATCCTTCCCTCTGACCTGAAACCACTACCAGGAATGATTTACCAGTCCAGCCAGATTCTTCACATTATCTGTACGCAGACTAGACTTAGTTTCGATCAGATGCACGTCAGTATGTAAATGAGGACTGTAAAAATTCCTCATTCCAACAATCCTCTGCACTGGTCAACCATTGGTTGGGCAGGTCACTGGTTTCGGGCTTTACAAACAAACACGGGTGTTAGTTTCAATGGATGTCAAGGCATTCTCTAACAAGATGCCTTCCTACTTTAGGTGTCCTTAGACATAATAGAAATTGATCATAGCTTTGAGTCAATGTATTGTTTTGTATATTTTTATTTTCATTTTTTTAATTTATCAGAAATGCTGTACCAATCGAGTTGATTTTTTCCCAATTTATTTTCCACTCTGTTGATATCACTATCAATATTTTACATTATTATCAAAGATTAAACCGCACTCCTTGTGATTTTTATTTTTATTTTGTGGTGTAGAATCAGACACTAATATCATTTGTTACCTATCAATTTCTTAAAGATTTTAGCAGAAAATTTACGTAGGTGTAGATCTACGGATCTGAACTTATTTTTTTATGTAGATAATTGTTCATGATGTTTTAATAAACAATGACTCCGTAAACAGGCAGGTTACAGGTAAGACAAATGTTTTTATTGAAATTCATATGAAAATGTACAAGATAAAGTGGCAGTTACAGAAAAGAAGCACACTGCTAAATCTGTAGTTCATAACAAGGAAATAAATACATCAGACAGTGACTTCCTTGTGAAAAGCAATGCAATTTTCAGCACACACACAGATTCCTTTTACATCAAAGCTTCACAATCTTAAAGGTAAAAGTATGTGTAGAAGTCTAGTTGTTTTACATCAGTGTATCAGAATAATGCCGTCTGTACATCTGATATTTTCGTGTGATTGTATTTCCCAGTGGTCATTTGAAAGTCCAGCAGCTGTCAGGGCAAGGTTTTCAGTCTCTGTCCTTGATCTCTTCCTTCATTTTTATAGATATTGTGAAGCAGGATATGAGGCTGGTGCTGCATATGGCTTGCTGGGAGCATAACCACCTGCGACTGTGTATGGTTGGTTGGATGGTGGAGCATACACACGGCCATATGCAGCTGAGTTTGGTCTTGAATAAGCATACACCGGTTGTTGGTAGCTAGGGTATCCATACATTTGTTTTTGGGGAGGACAGGAGGTGGTTAAGATGATCCCACCAATCAGAAGAAGTATAGTTGAGCCCCATCCAATGTAGATAGCAGATCCAATCTCCCTTTTCTGTGTTGCTACAGTCAAGGGGTTCTGAAAGTCTGAGATGGTGAAAGCTGCAGACCAGCAGACGGGGATTAAGATCAGGATAGCAGAGATAATGATGAGACAGCCACTTATGATCACCACATTTGCCATTGATGCATCTTTTTCCAGGCAGCTGGTACACTTGGCTCCAACAAACGAGATGATAAAGCCAATAAATCCAAAGAGAAGTGAGATGATGACTAGTGCTCGGCCAGCCTGCAGATCAGTCGTCAGGCTCAGGAGAGAGTCATTCAGCTTGCACTGCATCTGTCCAGTACTTTGCATCACACAGTTCATCCACAGACCATCCCATACAATCTGGCCTGTAACAATATTGGCTCCAATGAAAGAGGTAACTCGCCACATGGGGATCCCACAGGCCACTGCCACCCCAATGACGCCTATGAAGCTTATGACCTGACCTGCCGTTTCCTTGCCAATCTTCCCCATTGTCTAGCAGCTTCGTCTACACCAGGAGAGAAAAGTCTTTCGGTGGACAGGTTCAATTGCAGAGTGACACAGCTCTGTTTTTTGCGAGAGAATGTGAAGGAGGAGGGCAGTCCTGTTGTCAGGTGAGTTCCTCTGGCCAAACAAGATTCCTCTGCTTCTAAAGCTGAAGGATTGCCACAGATTTTTTTAAACAGTGCCTGCCTTTTGTTTATAAATAGCACAGTTTCATATGCAGATCTCTTTTCATAATCATTATTGGCCTGTTGGTTAGTAACAATCCCTTATCAACTTTAACGTGCCTGAAACCAGCTTAAACTGTGATGCCCCCTCCCTGCCCTTCACTGGTGATCACACACACACACACACACACACACACACACACACACACACACACACACACACACACACACACACACACACACACACACACACACACACACACACAAGGATAATTAGCCTACAGCTGATTAGATAATCAGGCAAACAAAATGTTTATAGTGCTTCCTTTTACAACAAAACAAAACAAAACAAAACAAAACACAGTGTCATATGTGGATCTTTTTCTCACAGTGATAATAAGTCTTTTGGATGAAACAATCACTCGTCAAGTTTAAAGTACCTGAAACTGGGATAACCCCTCTCCATCCTTCACACACTCACTAAAACTGAGTAACTTGAAGCTAAATAGATTTTTACTGGAAAATTTGTTTTAAATGTTTAGTTCTAAATTCAGACGGATTTGTGAGCTCAAGGTGGTATGGCCATAAGCTAAAATGAAACACATGGTTTAATTTTATTTATTTTCATCTATTTATTTTGTTTAACACACTCGCCAGTATTTCTTCATTTCATTTATTTAGGGAATAACAAAGCTGACATGCTGCTTCTCTCTGTGGTTCAGTAATTAAATTGTTAGCTGTCATTTTTTAAAATTAAAACTAAAATAAAAGCTTTTGAAAAAACGTGATGAAGTACAAAACAAACACATTTAGACTCACAATGTTTTCTCTGTTGCCTGCCTATAGTTATTTCTCTCATATACTTTATGCCAATCTGACAGGCGATCAAAGGTACATACAGAAACTGGATTATTTGTTTTCGTTTTGATAATAATCACATAAAAGGAATGGGATAAAATACAGCTGACGGTGATACTTTAAAGAAAACCCATAACATCCCATGACCGAGATGTCTGTTGGGTAAAAACAAAGTGCTCACATGTTATACCAGTTACCCGATACTGCTCTACCAACCACTTTCACACTTTCGCTTGTTAGTAGAACACACCTTTTTCTTACGGAGTGATATATGATTTAGGTTTTTATAAAAATTTGAAACTAAAGCTTGTTAACACAACAATGGGTGCGTTTAAGTTATAAAAAAAAATCCTCACTATGTCATATTACAGCTATTGCTCACGTTGATAGTTTTATTATACTATATTTCAGTATTGATCTATGGCATATTTTGAGACAAACTGGCATGCAAAATAGATTATCAGAGTAATGATGTACTTAATCTGCTCTTTAGTTACAGTAGAGGATTGTGTACTTGCCTCACCTTTTGCTTGACTTTCATTTTACTACTCCTCAACATTCACCTGTCTCCATAATATAGTTTATACACTAAAATTTGACCAAAATAAAAATCAAGAATGCAGAACAAACTTCAGTTTATTTGCAGTGCTGAAATGTTACAAGTGATCACCAACAGAAAAATGGAGAGAATTCTCTATTTTCAGGAAAATACATCAAAGGCAAGAAAGAGTGTTTTGCAAAAGAAAACAATTTTAAAGACACATTTCTTGAGTAGCAGTTATATATGTGCTGCTGGTTGTTTAGGTAATATGTGAGAGAAGATATAAATATTAATCAATTTGTCATTGACAGAAAACTGACTTAAAATTTACACCGATCATAATGATGCTACAAATAACAGAAATTCTGAACACAGCTACATTCCATTATAAATTAGACATTACAAAAGCCCCTTTCACAGAATACTTTGGTGTTTAAGGAAAGTATTTTACACCAATCCTTTTGAGAAATCACATAAGGAATAGTACAGCGGTAACAATAATAACATTTCATTTCATGCAGATGTGACAATGAATCAAATGACTCAGTCGCAAAGCCCTGCCGGTACCTCCAAATGGAATGCAGCCATTGTTTATGATATAAGCTTCACATGTTTGGCCAAACAAAACATCCGATGTGGAAAAGATCACCTTGACAACCACACAAAGCATGACCAAACCTCATCGTTCAACAAGCAGTAGTTTTAAGCCATATTTACATTATCTCAAATATGTGGATAATTTATATCTTAGTTTTAAAGCAATCTCCAGTTTGCTACCTTTGCTATTTCTGTGACCTTGAGAGTCCATGTGGAAATGGAATACCACCTTAAACATATTCTCTTGATGTGGAGACTGACTTTCCAGGTGCATATTTGGGCACATAGTGGCGGCGCTCAGATTTAGGTGGGCAGTTCCAGCACAGGAGCCCCCCTCCCATTAAGAGCAACCCAGTAGCGGCCCAGCCAATATACAGTGCAGATCCCAGCTCATATTTCTGGAAATTCATCATCATTGGGTTATAGAAATTGGTGATGACGGCGTTGGCAGACCAACAGACTGGAATGAGACAGAGAAATCCCGAGATGATGAACAGAACCCCAGAACAGATGCAGACTTTTGCTTTGGATCGCTCCTCTTTGATGCAGTTAGTGCATTTTCCACCAGCAACTGACAAGATCAGTCCAAAGACTCCAACAAGGATCGCGATGATAATCATGGCACGAGCAGCCTGTAGGTCAGATTCCAAAGCCAGCATCGAGTCATACACCTTGCACTGCATCTGGCCTGTACTTTGCACCACACAGTCCATCCACAAGCCCTTCCAGAAGGTTTGAGCTGTGACGATGTTGGCACCAATAAAAGCACTGACCTTCCACATGGGTAAGCCGCATGCTGTGATCTCCAAGAGCCAGCCAACTATAGCCATTGTTATACCAGTGATCTGAATCCCCTGAGAAACCATCTTGTTGTCTTAATTTCTCCAACATTAAGGTCAAAAAGAGTGCAGAGGAAATGCTGTAAGCTTGTGCTTAAAGTTTGTTGTGTGAAATAAAAGAGACACAGACATAAGGGAATGCGAAACCACAGTCGTCAACTGCCATTGGCCAGATGAGTTTACACACAAACAGACCTAGTGACCTTCATTATTGCTGACCAGCCAGAAATCCAGAGTTTCAAGGTTGGATAAAAAAATGAAAAAGCAAACAACAATAATTTTTTGCTTCTGTGGTTTCTTTTATTTCTTTTTAATTTTTTGGGTTGCAATAGCAAGGACATTTGGTGTAAAAATATGCTGAAAATGCAGAATCAAATATGCTAAGCCACGCTACGCTGTTTAAAACCTATTTATTTTCTCTGACTTTTAAAAGAATATTCTTGGTTTATCATTGTGCAAGCAGAGTCTTATTTATTTCTATTATTGTTTAATTATGTTTCTAATGTCTTTATTCGGGCACTTTTAATTGTATGTATATTTTTTTATGGCCTCTAAACACTTTGGTCAGTTGATTTAAATATGCTATAAATGTCAGGGTCTTTCTGTCTGGGATCCAGAGTTTTGAGTTTTGGGAATATTTAAGTTTTCTTTAGTTTTAGTCGGTATTGTTGATATTTAGATTTCTGTTATTTCTTAGTGTTTATTTTGATTTACTTGAGTTGGCCTTGATTTGCTTACAACTGATACAAGTTCCTTTTGGTGCTAATTCATGCCTTTAGTTCTGTGTTCCTGTTCCAAAGGTCTTAAGGTTTATTCTGTGTTTTGGGGGTTTATGACTTTCTTTTGGTTTTGAGATTGGATTTATGTTCGAGCTCCATGTTAGCTTTACTTTCCTTGTGATATTGAAATCTGTGTTTTTACTGCTTGAATTTGGCTATAGGGTTTTAATCCTCTTTTGTGTTCCCATTCTGTTCCTGCTGTCTTGTATTTATCTCCTGTCTCTGGGACAAGTTCATATGTTTGAGTGTGTTAGCAATTTCCTGTTTTATTTGATGGTCTCTTGTCAAAAACTTACAGAAGTCCAGTCGCTTCTTTTTCAAGCTCCTTGGAATATCATGATCTGGATGACTGAGAACCTACACAGACATTATGCTAAATGTTTAAATCTTTAATCAGATAAGTGACTAACCTTGTTCATTTATACTATACTGATGTATTGAAGGTTCAGGTTTAACAGATTTTTTAAGGTTAAAATGCTACCGTTTGACTGTTGAAACAGTTTTTTTGTCTCACTCAGCAGTCAGACAAAAAACTGCAAGATGTGATATCTTCTTTGCAGCAAGAGGCAGTGTTGGCCAAGTAATTACTCAGATAGGGAGCGCTTCACTAAAGAGTCACTCAGAGGAAGCAGTTTTGGAGGGAAAAGGAGTGCCTTATTTTCCTAGAATACAGTGCTGTGAAAAATATTTGCCCCCTTTCTGATTTCTTATTTTTTGCACATTTTTCACACTTAAATTGGGCAAACAGTTTGTGCCCTGAAGCACGAGTAAAACTGGGTTATGCAGAAGGCCAATGATAAGAAACTCAGTAAGTCGTCCTATCGACGGCTAAACAAACCACGTTTGCTTTTTTCCCTTAATAAGTGAAACCAATTTTGAAAACTACTTTTGTAGTTACTTGAGTTTTTTGACTATTAGTAAAATTTATTTGATGATCTGAAACATGATGATCTGAAAGTGTGACAAATATGCAAAAACCAATGAATCAGGGGCAAATACTTTTTCACGGTATTGTACTGTTCTTTTTAAAGTACATTATGGAAATCTTTAAGCTGCTCATGCATCTACTAAAGAATTTTTACATAAAAATTAGTCATGTTTCCTAGTAGTGATTTGATAAATATGTATCTTATATATATCTACTAATCCATCCATCCATTCGCTTCCGCTTATCCTTTTCAGGGTCGCGGGGGGCGCTGGAGCCTATCCCAACTATCTACTAATCATTTTTTTTTTTTAAAATATGTGCTTAGATATATTATATTTAATTATATTACAATATATTTAATAATTATATTGTTTTCTGATTTGTATAAGTTTTATCTGCTTGGACTCTTTTTTGGCCAACAAAAAGAAACACTGATTTAGTTCTATAAACTAAAATATGGTTATGGGTGGTAACACCTCTGTTGTAAGACAGAGGTGTTACCTCATATCCTCTTTTATAAGACTTCATTTAAACTTAACATTATACAGTTTTAATAAATAAAAAAAAGGATAAACTCACAAAATATGTTGGTTGAGCAGTGCTTAAAACGCATCTTTATTTACAGTTTAAAAACGTCTATGAATAAAAAACACACTGAACACACATGAAATGTTATGCAAAAAGATACAAATGGATAATATCAAAGGAAAATGAATGAATGAAAAATACAACAAATCCAAGTAGCATGATGAACTTTACAGCATTTTGTGACTCCACCGTATGGGACATTGTGTGCACCACGCCCAGTTTTGGGTGCGGTGGGCTTTTTTTCTTAGCAATTTTCAAACAAGCACGATAGAAATATTGAAATATTTAAAGTGTCAACATGAATCAATCAATAAGACCACAACGCATTTGATTCATGTCTTTTTTTTAGTCTCTTGGCTTTCTCAGCTTTTCCTTTTCCTTGTTTCTCCTCAAACGTAGCCCTTGTTTGCAGCTGGAGCAGATGAACGGGGAGCTGAGTACTTGGCAGAGTAGTTATCCTTGGGAGGACAGTTGGCACAGAGGAATGCACCACCGATGATGAGGAGGCCTCCTGCTCCCCAGCCAATGAACAGAGAAGCTCCCAGTTCCTTCTTCTGAGAAGCAATTAACATTGGACTGTAGAATTCCTGTATGATGGTGTTTGCTGTCCAGCACACTGGGACAAGGCACAAAACACCTGCAATGATGAAGACCACTCCAGCTGCAATGCCAATTTTGGTTTTTGAGCTCTCATCCTCCACACAGTTGGTGCATTTCCCTCCAGCCATGGCCAGTAGGATGCCAATGACACCAAGCAGGATCGCGATGATAGTAAGGGCTCGAGCAGCCTGGAGGTCTGAAGACAGGGCCAGCATTGAATCATAAACTTTGCACTGCATCTGGCCTGTGCTCTGGACTACACAGGTCATCCAGATGCCTTCCCATGTAGTTTGAGCTGTGACAATGTTCTGGCCGATGAAGGCTGTAACTTTCCACTGAGGTAAAGCACAGATAACAATGACCCCAATCCATCCAATAATGCACAGGGCAGTGCCCAGCATCTGAAAGCCAGCCGAAGCCATATTTCCTCAGAAAATTTCTTGCAGTATTTCAAAAAATGTCCAGAAAGTTAGTCTTGCTTGAAAGATCCCCAAGTGTAAATGTTTGAATAAGTCTGGAACGAGCCTTTTTTATACTTAACTGAGGAGGGGCTTGACACATGCAAAGTTACACAGAGCTGTGACGTCCTTACGGTTCTTATCCCTAATCTCAACCCCAAACATGTATCATCATGTCAGTTTTGGTCTCAGTTGGGTAATCGTTGCAGGTGGAAAAGCTACCTTATGACTCACGGGTGTGGCAGAAGCATTGCCCATAGAAGATATTTTTTGTCCCATGTTTTTTGATGTGTTGCAGTAACAATGACTGAAACTACTTTACTGTTGTGAAGTAACAATCATGCATATGTAAAATGTCAGGTTTTGAGGAACTATGAAAAAAAAAGCTTCTCCAACTGGTTCCTAAATATACAGATCGAATTGTTATACTTTTTTGTAGTATAGTTAACCTTTTTTTTGATTAACTATACAAGTCAGGATAACAGATCCACTGAAAACAAGTTATTTCTGAAATTCAATAATGCCTCAGTCTAGAGAAAGAAAATCCTGACTGTCCAAATAATATAAACTAATATTAATAATACTTAATCTGAATTGAATAGTTGTTTAAATGTACATTAGCTGAACCCAAATGTCTTCCAAAACAGCTTTTTAGAAAAGACTCTCATAAACTTTACACTGTGCAGGTGCATTCACACCATTCTTATCATTCACTGAAAGCACACATGCCCTGCTTGTCAGCAAATGTAAAGAGAATGCTATTTCATGCTGAAATGAATGAAAAAGAATGATAGATTTGTTGTCAACCTCCTTTACAGCCTCAAGAAAATAATTTATATTAGTTAGCATGAAAAGAGTAAAAAGGTTTAAAGCTGACCTTGCAGTGATGTCAGTCCTTAAATACTTGCAGCTCTTACAGGATGTCCTCAGAGAGAATGTATATTTTGCAGTCCAGATCCCACTTGACTTACAGATAGTTTTCCACAGTATTCTGAAGACATCAGGGTTGAGATGTTAGAGAAATAGCAAACACCAGGAACAGTGATTTCAGGTGACAGACTATTACTAAAAGAGGGAATAGTGAGTGGGGGCTAAGGGAGGTAGAGGGAGAATCAGATTGTCCCCGAAATGAATAGAGGCAGTGTTTTAGAGCCAGACCTGCGGTAAGGACCATAATACCTCTATTTTTTCCAAGGTAGGATCATTAAAGGTACTTGAGCCTGGCTATGGAGATTAGGTTCCAGACACAAGGAGGCTGGGAGGAATTTTCACAATTAAGACTCTGAGGAGAGATTTTTCAGGGCCAGATTACTCCTGATAGGCCTTATGCTGCAATCATTTACCTCATGACTCCTCGTGTCAAACTCGTGGGTAATAAGAAAATATTCACATACATGTAAGATCATTTTAAGATTCAGATGGTGAACAAAATTTAAATGTAACTGTTAAAAAATGTTACTTAAAAAACTGCCAAGACATGCGATCAAGTAATTAAACTGTGCTTAAAAAGCATAACAATGCGTAAGTATCCCTGCAAAAGCCAACAGTACAAATTTTGATACAACAGGTAAGAGACTTGAATGCTTGAGCTGTGGGAAAATGACAAAGGGAGTTGTCTGGAACAAGCTCAGACTTCACAGTAACGGCTGCCTTTGGTTGTTATTCAGTTGCCCAACCCTTTAGTCAAACTTGAAGGGTTACGATGCAAAGAAATAAACAAAATAAAACTGCAGATGAGGGATTGTGTGTTATTTTATATGCTGTAAGGCCCATAAGCTTTGTATGTAAAACCTACCTGACCTATTTAATAGTTTTTGCACCTGTTTATAAGTTATAAGTTGTCATATGCTCAAGGTATCTTCTTGTATATGAGATCAATGTTTTGTTACTGGTTCCTATGGAAAAAGTTAGATTTTCTGATGTAAGGGAAATTGTTATACTGTCTAGGATTTTCATCAGATAAAACTGTGGTTTGCTTGTATCTGTATGACATCATCACTGGGGGCTGCGTGCCAGTTGCTCAGGTAGCGTCACAGTTTCAGTGGATGATGTCATGCGGCGGCTGTGTGAAGGCAAGAGAGGACCCAAATGCACGGCTCTAGACACACGGGGATGAACTCAAAGGCCGGTCTTTATTAACAGGAACATAAGAAGTCATACAAAACTATACTGGGAGCAACTAAAAGCTGAGGCGCTGGGAAGACACGGAAATTGCACACAACCTAGAGGGACACTCTGACATAAATACACAGAAGGTAACGAGGGAAGTGGGAACACACGGGGAACACAGCTGAAGACAATTACTCATGGCCGAGCAGGGAGGACACGAAACTGACGATACTGACACCAAGATGTGGACCTTAAACACAACACAGTACACAGAGATGAGCACGGAGAGAGAGAGGCAGAGAGAGAGGCAGAGAAGAAGGATGAATACGAGGGGATGAGGAGAACACAGAACACATAGGATGGGAACACGGTACCAGAGCAAACACCACAATAAAAACATGGACACAGGGGGAATCCAAATACCAAACCAAACAATCCAATGGACATAAGAAACAAAATACAAAACTACAGAAAAACTAAGAACACTGGGTCGAAATGACCCAGGACCATGACAGATGATTTAGGCACAACATGGTGTGTTGCTCAGTGACTCACTCATTTTTGCCGTGTCTTATTATCACATGACACCAACGGGAACCTGAAATCTTTCAGTCTGCCAAATAGGAGCTTCTTTAGACCCGAAATGATAACATCCTGTATAAAACACACCTGTTAATATTTACTCTCAGAGGGCAGTGGTTTAAAATCACACTCTTGGAAGATGTCTGTGTGTGTTTGTGCGTTGTTGTTCACAGTGGTCTTTTTCTTGTTTAATCTGTTATTTGGAGCTTACTGAAGTCAGGTCTGTTGACAGTAGCACTCCTATTAGCCCCTTAATACATTCTATTAATATCTCTGTTCAAAGAGATGACAACAGGATATTTAGTTTTTATACAATGATTCATTGAGCAATGCCGTTAAATACAAACCACCACATTACACACAAAATTAATTAACAGGTGTTCAAAAAGTACAGGCCACTTGCAACTTGTGTTAGAAAAACAGAAGGTGCTTGCTCTGTTTATGTTGCCAAATAAACAAAAACATCCAGGGCATGAGGATGAACGCAAGCGCTAACCACCCAGCGCTACTAAACCTTAAATTTAAACTGCTTGATCAGATGTAATGCAATAAATAAAAGTACCATGCAAACTGTTTGTGCCCAGTTTCAGTTTAGAGCGAACTGCATTTGTGGGCATTGTAATGCCAAGAGGATGACATGCTAAGAACTAATCTCAATGAGTACATCGACGTGCCCTTTAATGTTTCGCAACTTCAGAGACTAGTCTGCACGACACAACATAACAACGCACCAAATATGGATGTCTTTGTGACTGAACAGGTTTCAAGAAAACTTAAAACGACAGTTGGCCCGTTTTAGACGGATCTACTTTTGGTTTGCTAATTTACAACTTATGATGCTCATATGGTTGAGATGAGAGCTACCCCCCCCCCCCCCCCTAAAAAAAAGAATGCTGTTTGTTCTATGATAAATACAAGCATGCAGGTGTTGTTTTGAATTCTATAAGAATTGTTGTCAGGTTGTATTTTGCCCTGGGGAAAGACTCGTAAAGTCTGTGTAGACCGTTACAGCTCTATACAGGAACAGCTTTTATTTCCTTTTATTTTACTATTTCCTTACATGATTCATGGTGCTTTCAATCACTGTAACAATGCTGATTGCACTAAGCTGTATTAGCTTAAACTGGATTAGTTCACTACAGTATTTTTCAACAACAGATGCTTGTTTTTAAATAACAATTAAAAAGCAATCAAATCAAACAACAAAAGAAATTCTTCAGCTTAATGTTAACAATAATTGGTATACATTTATACTTAGGATTAGTACACTTTAGCGTACAGTGACAACAACCAGGAGCACCTTCATTGAACAGGTCAGACTGGTTCCCATAACAGGTAAATGTTGAGCAAGGTGTGCGAGTTGCTACATGTGTGATACCAAGAAATGGTCACCACAGCTGAGGCACGCAGGAAAGAACATCTTAAAGCTCCCATAACATATTATCCATGCATGGTACTGTGCAAAAGTCTCCAGCCACTCCCCATTTCTTTTCATGTTTCCTCCATGGAACCGGACTTACCTGTAAATTTTAAAGTGATACTGAGTAGTGCTCCAGGCTTTCTGAGCTCTTTCACAGTGTTTATATGGAAACTGGCTGCTTTTTCACTGTTTTTCAATCCAGTCATTGTATCTGATAATATGAATCAGTCGAGCATAAAAGGCTTGTACAGAAGACACCTGAGTGAGTTTTGTTTTTATACAAACATAAAAAGAGAACTCAGGGAGGAACCAGTGTTGTGTCTACACATAACAGGTAACTTAGGTATTTTGTTACTAACATACTATCAACCTGTTGTAACAACACGCAGCATTTCCTTACTTGAATCTCCGAAATATAATATATGATGCAAAATATAACACAGTTTGACAGCCATAAAATAATATTTTAATATTTTCACACCAACAAGGTGTTTACCAAATAGCTATTAGCCAAATAGTTACATTACTTAAAATAGTTGTGCATACCTTGGCATTGTGCGCAGGATATTTCTTAAAAGTTCTGAAGAAACTGAAAAAGTGTAGGACAAAAGTAGAAGGGAAAAGCCCAAAAAGAAACTACAGCAGATGAACAGTATTTTATAGTCAAGAAATAGGCCCTTCAGTTGAGTCTGTTCATTGAAGTATGATTAGAAATGGTCTGAGGGAAAAAGTGTCTGTGAAGAAGACATTCTCAAGGAAGGACAAAAAATGTGTAAAAATTTGAACAAGGTAGGGGGGAAAGTTGTACAAATTGTCAATCTGTACAGAAGAGGTAAGCAGAGGTACAACAGTGAGTCCCTACAGCCGTCTTTAGAACACAGAGGTGGTTTTGTCAAAACTGATGAAATAATAAATGAAGCAAAGTACTGTATGTACAAATTCTTTAGTTATTTCTTTATGTACTGTATTCCATGTATGTTTGCATGTTTAGGTAAATCACTGCATCACCACTGTGCTACTATTGTTTCTAACCGATAAAGCTTTTGTATTTATTTATTTATATTTTAAGTCACATTATTAATACTTATTTGGCAACAAAGGGAGTACTATTCAGTATATTTCTGTTGACTAACAACAGACTTCTGGCAGGCATGTGTCATGATGATGAAAGACTGTGTGGTTGCAGAATGGAGAACTATTACTACTCCCAGCTTACAGTTGTGGCCAGACGTTTTCAGACACTGATGATGCACAAGAATTTCAAGGAGATTTTGGCCTCTTAATGATTTCTTTGAATTGTTCTTTTTCAGGGTGGAATGATTGCATAGCATACATCTTTACTGACTTATACTCCCCTATTAATTTTAGTTAAATTTAGTTAAATTGCACCTCAACCACATGCTTTTGGTAGCCATCAACAAGCTTCTGGGATAATTCTTTCTGGATATTTGAATTTAAATGGGTCCATTTCCTAGCATAGGCCTGACTTTTAAGCAAAGTACACAAATTTCCATTAAGGTTGAGATCTGACATTCCAGTAGTTTACTGTTCATTGCAGGCCTGAGTCTTGGCAGTTACTTTCTTGTTCCTGAGCAACCTAACAAATTTCTTTCATCTGAGGGTAAGAGTTTGAGTGACACATCTGAATAACTTGTATTCACGTAAAATTATTTGAACCAAAGATTTTCAGATCTGCAGTTATTTAGAAATAGCCCCAAGAGACCCTCCCAGCTTGTGCAAACCTATGTTTCTCCTTCTTAAATCTTCAGTCAGTTCTTTGGACTCTTTGTTCTGAGCACTGGTCAATCTAATTAGTGCTGATAAACAAATCATTTTAATGCTGTTGTAGCCAATCACTGACCCGATGTGACCTCTGTATATTAGTGGATAGCCTTTAATGACACAGAGTTCACTTATTAGCCAAGCCCCTATTCTCAAGAAGATGTGAAGACTTTTTAGAAGATATCCCTAACTGTTAGGCATTTTCTAGTCCTTTGACCAAAGTATTTGCAGGACAGACAGTACCAAAGAAAAAAAGACATAACAGCTGTGAGTGAATATTTTTTGAATGGGAAAATATCTGGGCATTACTACACCTTGATTTGTATTTTTTTTATTTTCTGGTCAGTTAGATTATCAAGAGTTTAATTTGCCCATCACACTTTATTTCAGTATTACCTAGCCATCATTAAGGAAACTGGCTTAAAATGAGGTAATATAACTGGATAAAGTCATCCAAGAATCTCTAGATAGGTCTCAAATGACATAAAGAGGACTCATTAGATGCCTGTTTCTTTTTCTTTTTTTGGCCAGTAGGTATTTTCTGTGCTATAAGGGATTGTGTGACTGGCCACCAAAAAACAAGGCTGGCATTGTTCCTCTTTTTTTCTTCATGGGTCTCATTCAGGGAATGATTCAGCGTTTTTCATCATTCTGTCACATGTCACAGAAATATGCACACATGGACTAAAATACTGTGTATCCAGTTTAAAAAAACAAACAAACTCCAAAACACTTAAAAGTATCTTTACTCGATTCAGTTTATGCATCTCAGTAAATAAATGTAAATGTTTAATTGGTGTAAAAATAGATAAAACTGTTTTTCAGAAAAAAATCTACAGCATTTTACTATAAACTAACACTCCCTGGGTTCATGTACATTTCAGCATTGGACTATTCTATTAACAATGATATGTATTTTTGTGGTTGTCTCATATTATAAGACATCCTTTTGTATCAGATTTTAAAGAAAACTTTGATGTCTCCAGAAACCCAAGTTCAGTTTGGAGGTAGAAATGATGCCACCTTAAGCTGACTCCACCTTCAGTCATCTAAACTGAATAAAGAAGGTAGAATCTCTTTCTCCCTCTCTCTTCCTCTCTCGCTAAAAGCCTTGCACAGGCCTTTGAGCCACAGAGATCCAATGTCACCTTCATCTCAAGAGGGTTGAGCTCACCGACACAGAAGCCCTCCCATCTCACAGCGTACTGAAACAGAATTTTGTTCAGCTCCTTCCTCATCCCCTGCTCCAACTATGTATTCTACCGGCTTGGAGATCCTCGGGATCATTCTGGCTGTGGCTGGCTGGCTGGGAGTAATGGTGACCTGTGGCCTGCCTATGTGGAGAGTGGCTGCCTACATCGGCCAGAACATTGTCATCTCTCAGGTTATCTGGGAAGGCTTGTGGATGAACTGTTCTGTACAGAGCACAGGACAGATGCACTGCAAGGTACATGACTCCATGCTGGGGCTTCCAGTTGACCTGCAAGCAGCTCGTGCCTTGGTCATCATCTCTCTGGTTCTTTGCATTGTGGGCATCATTTTGTCAGTGGCTGGTGCCAAGTGCACCAACTGTAGCCGGGATGTGAGCAGTAAACCTCGCCTCATGGTGGCTGCTGGGGTGACATTTGTGGTGGCTGGACTGCTGCTTCTGCTGGCTGTGTCCTGGACAGCTCACGCCATTGTCCTGGGCTTCTATGACCCCATGCTGGAGGAGACAGGGAAGAGGGAGTTTGGTAATGCTCTGTACTTTGGTTGGGCTGCTTCCTGCCTGCTGATTCTAGGGGGAGCCCTGCTCTGCTGCTCCTGCCCTCGCAGATCAACCACGGCACCAAGTGGTGGTGGTTCTGCACCTTCCCGCATTGACTACTCAGCTGTAAAAACCATATCAGTCAATGGATACACCAGAAGAGACTATGTATGACTGTGTGACATGAGGAAATGATGAACTGCATTTATAAATTTGTGGTTAGTAGATGCATGTTTGGTGCTAGCTTCAAATGTTTAAATGACTGATCCGTGTTTCATGTTTTAGTCGTGAACATTTTTTTTAAAATGATGTGCATTTTTTTGTTTCTTTTGCAAGTATGAACACATTTTTTTCCTCAAAAAGCTGAAATCAAGATGTTTCTAACCTTTAGAAATCTTCACACAATGTACTTGGAAGTAAATTCTGACAAGAGGAAGTTTCACAACTTCAGTTGAAAAGTAAAACTTTTTTTTCAGTAACTGGTTTGTTATCAACTTTTCTTTATAGTGCACTTTGTGCTGTGCTTTTTATTCCAAAAGGTTTGTTGGTGTGCAGAGGCAGGGACATATACCGGCTATAGAGTTCAGCCATGTTTGACCAAGAAGTGCAGTTCAGGGGCATTCCAGCTTTGGATATTTTATTTCAATGTAGATGGAAGAAACTAACAATAGATGGCTTGTTTCAGAAGAGCACCTTGTGCTCCCTTTCTTTTGTAGCCTGCCCTCCATTTGCAAAGTGAAATTGAGTCGGAGATAACAGTCTCCATCTGCAGGGGATGTAACCTCTGCCGAGTCACAACTGAGCCACAAAGACTCTATTGATCAGCTAGTTTGCAACTAATTGCTGTGCACTTCTGCTTGGCATTGGATTCACAGACTCAAAATATAGTTTGAATGTTTAAAAGGGTATGTCAATTCTTTTTTTCTTTTTTTTAAAAAAGCAAACACTATATAAAAAAGATTTACTATGAAAGAAATTATGCTTAAATAGTACACTTTAACAATATAGACAGAAAAATAGTCGACTTGCTTCATTTAAGGTCAACCAACCCATGTGATTTAATCCGTTCGACAAACAAGAAGAGCTAAAAATCCACAAGAAACACAAATTAGAAAACATTTCATCTCTTCTTAACTTAGGCATTAGATACGAAGTTACATATATTTATTAGTATACAGTAAAGTATATTTACGAGCTTCTAAATATACTAGAAATTCCTTTTCAGTGGCCACAGAGCTGCTTACAAAATGTGTCATTCAGCACAACAGTGCAATCGGGTGCTAGTCAGAAGTGATGGAAAACATATTAGTACAAACCAGCTCCCATTTCAAAGAAACTGCAGATGCAAGAGAGAAAAATGATGTTGTTGTTGGTTAAATGAGGTGTGGACAAACTATGAGTGCATCATTTCCCAGCAGAGGTTGACTCAGGATAAAATGTTAAGGCTTTTTATATTTTTACTGTTCTTATTCTGATGGGCCAAGGCTTGCTCAACAACTTCAAGAAAATATAAATTTCTTGAATAATGTTTGATTTAAGCCCAAGCATTCAAGTGTCTGAAGGCCATGCGTTTGACTGCTGTGGTCCTATGATCATGTCAATAATGTTCATGTTAGTAAAATGGTTTACAAAGTGAAAATGATGCCGTGCAGTTTGTGTTAGTGTGATGAGGAAGCTCTGCTAAATCTTGGAGGCCAGAGTGTAAGTTTTTCTCCACAGCACACTGAAATAAAAGTTGAAATAAATGATGCAATGATTTTCTGAAAAAGGACACTGATAATCCATTCCACCCACCCACAGGACACCTAAACAGACTATTTATGCATTTTCCAACACACTGGCCTATTATATAGTGTTTTCTTACGAGCACGTGTGTGTACTGAGAGAAATACAGATGTTCCTAAAAGAGTTTCACGAAAGTAATATATTCAGTGCACACTGTATTATGTTAGAGGGGTTTTGTGTTGCATTGCAGTTCCACAAGTAGTGTTAGTCAAGAACTTCCCAGAAGGACAGATTAGTCATTTGAACAGATGCAGTGAAGCTGTTTTCAGCAGTACATATCAGCACATTACACACCCTATTATGATGACATAATATCTAATAATTTAAGCTTTCTAAATTGAGGCTGCTTGAGTAACTCAGTGTGTGCTTTACACTAAGAGAAAATGAACTTGAACAACATTCTTATCAATCACCTGTCTTAAAAAGACATTTTTTAAAATGATATTTCTATAAAAAGCAGAGAAAGAAACCTAGGCCTTGTCTTTTTTGTGGCCAGATGAAAGCGCTTTTTCCAAAACATTTATATCTCTAAACTTTTAAAGATTAAACATTTTTAGGTGGAATTGTGAAAGCTTTCCATAGAACTTGGGATGATGTTTTTTTTTTAATCAAATTTATCAGAGGTATGCAGAGGCTTTCACATATATACAAATACAACTTTCACATAATCAGAGAACTCCCACTGGTTTCCAGAGAACTCCCCCCCCCCCCCCCCATTTGCTTTTCACCACTTCCATCATGTTCGGGGTTCAGTGACTACTGTTTATCCAAATAAGGTGTAATAAAGTACTAATGGCATTCACAAACCCATTTGTGCAACTTGCATAAGCATTTTTAACAAATTTTCTTTCTGATTCATTTGCCACACACTACTACAATGATACTATTGCTGAAGTTGTCCTCTACTTTCAAGCATTCATCCTTCGACCTTTAACTTTTCTGTTATTCTTTAACTACTGTAGACTTGAGAGAAAAAGCCACTGTTTACTCTCCCCTCACCCAAACAGGTGGGAGAGCTGCTAAGGCCGTGAAAGTTGAATCATTAAGCTGAGTCGGCTGTTTCTGGCAGTACAAATGAGGTGGGGCAGTTAACTATTTGAACTCCTCCAATCAATATCCATGTGACTCCACCTATTTAAAACCATCTGTTCTCGTATCAGCAATAATCTCAATAAATCACTCACATCTCTTCAAACTACTCTGAGGACATCTGACACTTGACACTTGACAGTGGACACTTCGTATTTACACACAGTGCAGACATGCCTTCAATGGGATTAGAGATTCTTGGAGTGGCCCTGGCTTTCCTTGGATGGATCTTTGCCATTGCGTCTTGCGTTTTGCCCATGTGGAAAGTAACAGCTTTTATTCAAAGTAATATCATCACTACTGAGACGAGCTGGGAGGGCATCTGGATGGAGTGCCGAATCCAGAGCACAGGTTACATGGGGTGTAAAATTCATTACTCCATGTTGGATCTAAGTCCTGAGCTTCAGGCCGCGCGTGCCCTTACTATCCTCTCCATTCTTTTGGGAATTGTGGGGCTTTTTGCAGCCTTTGTGGGAGCAAAGTGTACCAACTGTGTGGATGAAAAGGCAACCAAGGCTCAAGTGATGATTGTTGCTGGTGTGAACTTTATCCTGGCATCTCTGAGCCAGATGATACCCGTGTCATGGTTTGCCCACAATATCCTGATGGACTTCCACAATTCAACGGGATCGGGGGAGAAGAAAGACTTCGGTGCAGCTTTGTACCTGGGCTGGGCAGCAGCTGCTTTTCTTCTCATAGGAGGGGCCATCCTCTTGTGCAGCCGGCCCCAGAAGCCTCAGAAAAAGCATGGGCCTCCATCAACGGTATACGCTCAACCTAAGTCCGTCGTCCCCAGTGACTATGACAGGAAAGACTACGTCTGAAAAAAACATCTGCTCTTTTATCATATCTTTGCCATCATGGTTGAGGAGAAGAGCCATTTCTTAGAAATTGGTATCGCTCTGCTTTCATGTTCAGAAGGAAATTCCATATTCTGTCTTGGTATATTGTCATGTCCTACATTTTAAGTGCAGACATGTTGCTGTTGGAGATTAACAACTTTAAAGTTCTATTATTTGCAGTCCAAATTTAGAGAGTTTATTCATTTATATGCCTGAAGTTTAAATTGTGTTGATTACGCATTTTTAAATACACATAAATGCTTTGATTAGAATAAGGTGTCATTGTGTTCTGTCTGTATCTATCTATATGCTTTTTTACATCTGTTTCTCTGGAATGTTTTCTTGGTTTACATGTTTTTAATGCCCTTTTTAAACAAACCTCTTGTGATGATTTTGACTGTTGACAATGAGCCCTCACTGTTGAAAATGACGGATTGCTAAGGCTTCAAGATAATCTATTTATCTGTCTATAAAGGATCCTGCAGTTAATGTAAAAAATAATCAATGCGTGACTATGACTGTTTTAAGTGATTGCAAAAATTTAAGTTAAAAAGTATAAAGGGCAGGAAAAAAAGAGTGTAAGCAACAAATACATGAAATTGAATGTCAATCAAAATAATCGATGTCAGTGGGTTTTGTTTTTTTTTAAGAAATCCGAGGTGTACGATGATCTTTGGATGAATGTTACTGTGAGATAGGGTATGCAGTGTAAAATAAAATAAATAAAAAATAAGTGAATGTGAATAAGCGAACACCCAAAAGAAGCTTTTTCTTCCTTTTTACTTTTTTGAGAGTGAGCTATCTGGTATATCAACATTTGAGAAAAACCATGCAAAATACACACATTAATAATATTTCATAGCATCAACGAAGTAATGTATGTTTTGACTTTTTCAAAATCTAGTTGCTTCCATCATTGGCTGAGAAGCAGTGCTCTATTACACAGCAGTTATATAAACTAATGGTAATGATATAAAATTAACCAAGTCTCTGTTTGATGGTAGACTGGTCAATTATACTCTACTGTTCATACTAAAATGAGAATGTACTAATTTAGAACAAAAATGGTCAAGCTTGATATTGTAGGGGTGTAAAGAAGAACAATGTCATTAATTTTGCACACTCAGATTCATTAGACAACTCAGAGTCTCTGTCACAGCACTTATTCATCTCCCTGTCTCCCATATGTCTGCAGGCTCTGTGATAACAAGAACCGCTACCTTGTCTTACACACATACAACTATCTGAACTCTCACTCCAAACAATGAACCCATTTTACTCCTGGGTTACAGAGTGCTGGGGGATGGGGGCATTCTTAGGGAGACAGTCTTGGACGAAAAGAAATTCAAGGACATTCTACAGACAGATGGATTCATTAAGACTCATAAAGGTTAACAGGACTGCCAGGTGAAAGCCAGCCTCATAAGTCTACTCTTTGTATGTGTAAGGATTTAACTTCAACCGAGGTAGTCTGTGCTCTCGTAAAGCTGCAGAGAATCTTCACTCCCTCGCTTAGGAGAAGCAAGGGCTTTTGCAGTGATTATCAGGAGAGTAACAGTTTGTTTTGGAAGTAGTGAGACCAGAATTCTTCATTTATCAGGCATTTCAAAAAAAGCAACATGATATCACAGAGGGAAGGCTGGGCTGAAGGTTTATCAGCTTTAAGAGCAGCTGCAAAGTGAAAGGAAAGATTTCACTGGTTTCACAAAATTTCATTACATAAACGTTTTCTGAGAAGGTAAAATTCCATTTATATTCTTTTTTTAATAAGTTTGCTTGACAACAAAGATCTTTTTTTCTTCCCATACTTTTGTACATTAAACTTAAAACACTTTTAGCTGTAAAAGACCTCTTTGTGGTCAGGCCCATTGTGAAGTTGGCCATGTAAGCCGATAGCAGAAAGACTTGAGTGTCCAGGTAATCCCTCCCCTTTTAGTGATGTCAGCTTCATCACAGACTCCTCCCCTGCACCTGACCAGCCTTATAAAATCAGCTCTAGTGAAGTCGAGGTGAAAGATCATCACACACCAATGCGAGGCCTGAAATTAACCATACCTGGCTCTCTTCTCGGCTCTTCTCCTGTATTAGATTTCTTTTCTGGGATCTTACCTCAGGTGTGACATTCAGCAGGAAAAGGAAAAAGGACCCTCAACATGTCTATAGGGCTGGAGTTGATTGGCATTTCCCTCTGCATTATAGGATGGCTTATTGCCATTGTGTCTTGTGCCCTCCCGATGTGGAGGGTGACAGCCTTCATTGGCAGCAACATTGTGACAGCTCAGATCATTTGGGAGGGCCTGTGGATGACTTGCGTGGTCCAGAGCACTGGACAGATGCAGTGTAAGGTGTATGACTCTATGCTCGCCCTCTCCCAAGATCTTCAAGCTGCCCGAGCTCTCACAGTCATCTCCATCCTGTTAGCAATCCTGGCTTTGCTCATTGCTATTGCTGGGGCCAAGTGCACCAACTGCATTGAAGACGAGGCATCCAAGGCCAAAGTGATGATCATCTCTGGAGTCTTCTTCATTGTATCCGGTGTCATGCAGCTCATTCCTGTCTCCTGGTCTGCGAACACCATAATCAGGGATTTCTACAATCCGTTACTCACTGATGCCCAGCGGAGGGAGCTGGGGGCTGCAATGTATATTGGCTGGGGAGCCGCTGCACTCCTGATTCTGGGCGGTGGACTGCTCTGTTTCTCCTGTCCGCCTCGTGAGACACGATACAACCCTTCACGAATGGCTTATTCTGCCCCACGGTCTGTCGGTGGGCCAGGTTTAGAAAGGAAAGACTATGTATGATCCAAAAAGAAAAAGAAAAAAAAACAGTACTCAATCTTGAACTTGCTCACCCCATCAAAGTGAGATTGTCTTTAGACGAAGAGCTCATAAAAAATGAGAACTGTTCAATGAGGGATGCATTTGATTTTGCCTGTAATATTAAGTATTTTTGTGATGGACCTTTTGCTTTTCAAGAGACTGAAAAAGGATGAAAGAGACATGTCTGTGCATATCTTAGTACTCCATCTTTTTCAGATTAATATTGTTTATTTTTTGTTACTGTTACATTTTATATGGTACCAACTTCTTTACATGTTTACAAAGAAAGTTTTTTTCCCCACAAGCCACCACTGCCACATTCATACTAAAGCATCCCTCTGTAGAAAATTTAATGATTTGGTGTGTTGAATAGCACACAGAGGTAAATACTGTAGAAACAATATCAATAATGACCTGTACCAGCCAAGACAAATGTTAACATGCATTAAATGGAGTTTCTTTTACATTGTGGAAAGGGTGAAAGTCTGCTGAGAGACTGGAGGTTGCAGGACACACAGTGTCCACAGTGTGTACTGAGAATAAAAGAACATGGGTTCTGAGGCAACTTGTCACTGAGCTAATCATGCTGTATTACATGATGAATATGTATTTTTCAATGGCCTTTTTTTCTAAATAAAATGACTTTTTAAGATTTTACCCCTTTCTTTAAAAAAATGTTTTCATCAAGAACATAAAAAATGCTTTTGTTAATCTTTTAACAGCATACAGACTCTTGCATGAGTCAGTAAACCAGTAACAAAAAAGGAAGGTGTGTGTTCATGAGAGTAACCCTGATATTCAATCCTGAGATATAAATTACCTCCAGCTGGCAGCTTTACCACATACGCTCTAAACAATTAGCCACAGGATCAGTTAACTGGCAGAGGTGAGAATGTGAGCACAAAACAGTGGAGTCATTCCAGGCAAGTTGCATTTCTTTTATTTCTTGTTGCTACACCTGTTTGCAGGTAGTACCCATTAACAACACACACCTTCACTATACGTCACGTAACAGGATGTAAAGAAATATCTTTGGTACAGCAGCTAAGACAAGTTAACTACAGCTAATAGCTTGAATAATTAAATAAAACAACGTCCTTCATGAAGTAAAATCAACTGAAATCCAAATAAATACTACAAAACAAAATAAAAATGCATGTATAACACTAAAACAAAGTAAAATATTTCAAATTTATGAAAGTAAAAACAAGATTTAAAAGTGTTCACCAATTGCAGTAAAACTTTAACTTCTCCTCAATCTTCTACTACCTAGTTTTTCATTTTGTCTCTTTATTTAATAAAAACATGCAGCAAAGGAGCACATAGTGATCTTAACTCAGAAGCTTAAAAAAACTCCTACCAACTAGAATTTCCATGCAATGACAGACATCCTTTTCAGTGTAGTTTCAAAACGCATGCAAACACATCTGAGGAAGGCAGGAATGTTAAAAATTTATGAATATCTCACAGTAAATATGGAAGAGGTCCCTTGGTGCTGTATCATGTTACTGACTGCTGTCTCTTAGTCCTATACATTCAACAATGGACAAGGAGCTGCTTGACATCTGGTCACGATCCCTGTAACCACAGGTTAGAGCTCATTTAAATTAAAAGTTCTTTTAAACTAATTGAGATTAACTTTTTGTATAACTGCATTATAATAGATGTGGGCATCCAAACACATCCCTCTCAAATGGCTAAAATATTAAAGTTTCAGACATTTACAAGAAATTTTCTTTAAACTTGAAAGTTTTAAATGAAATAAATATCAAATAAATAAAACAAATGAGCTCTTTTCTCAGACATGTGACAGAGGATCATCATCTAAAGTTGTTTACCACTGAGCACCATTTCCCGTGTGTTGTTCCAGTGACTGGTCTAGGAGCCTCGGGCATGTTTGGCTGCTGTTAATCGGTGATTTACACACAGGTGCACTTTAAACCATTCTAAGATCAGGTACCACACTTTAGCGATGGAAAGAAGTGAAATGAAATTAATCGTTTTTATTTGAAGGAGAATTATTTTTGACGAGAAGTATAAAAGGAGTCAAGTATCAGCTTAAAATAATACTTATTACAAAATCAATTCTTTATTTGCTCTGCAAAATATAAAGTCCTACTAAGAGCCCTACTCCCAGCTGGTGAATTACAACACAGAAACTTTATAAAACTAGTGATTAACTCAAAAAACAAATTCAAAATAATACCATAAATAAACAGGGAAAAACCCAGGGAGTTGGAATTAAGAAGCAAACGGGGACCAACCAACCCCAGAGTTCCTGAGGGTCTAATAAAACTGTATCTAATCAAATACCTAAACCTGGATGAGTGGGGGGAAAGAAGAAAGGGCAGTCTGTGAGTGTTTCTGGTCATGCTCTGCTGGCTCTAGCCAAACTCTGGTCACATGACCGAAACTGGGGAATGTGAAGGACAGTGAGGTTGCCTGGCACCTGGAGGCAGAAAAGGAAAACAGCCCCCTTACCTGATAATTACACAGACTCACTGTGTCCACTCACTGTGAACAGAAACTCACCAAGATTCCTACCAGTAACAGCAAGAAATGCAAATCCAAAGCACAACAGATCCACATATCAATGATAAAACAATGAGGATAACAAAGTTAGTGAACCAACAAAAGAAATTCTGTTAATCTTCAAGAAACATTTCCTACCTAAATTTAACACTTTTTTATCAGCTAAATTTATTATTAACAATATGGCCAGGATGAGAAAGTTGCCAAAATCTTACTTTGCAGAAACAAGAGCAGGAATGGAAAAAAGGAGAGCAAAGCCACTAAATGTTTCCAGTACTGGAAGTAAACTTTACAAGTTTTAAATCAAATGTACTGTGGCTCCACTGGGCATAGCAGAAAGAGGACATTATCAAAGGCAGATCACGTGTGTGTCTGCAAAAGTAAAAACAAACACAGGACCTGGTGTTAGCAATCACTGACGTTTCCGTTTAATGGATCAATGCTCAGCACAAAAACCTTGGCTGCAGTATTCTCAGGAGCATCTAAGGCTACGTCCACACATACAAAACTACGTTTTTCGGGTTTTGTTCTTAAAAAAATCCAGTCTAAATGTGCAGTTTTGAAAAAATATTGCTAAATAACGCTAAAAACAAAATGTGTGCCGATCAGAAGTCTAGAAGTCTGGGAGGGAAAGACTGAACAGGGTTTTGTACCCTCACAAAACCTTAAGTACTTTTGAAAAGTTTTCCTGGAAAAGCAGTTAATTTTGTGTTACTTTTGTGTTACTTTTCAAGTGTCTTCAACATTTCAAATGTTAATGTTAATTAATGTTAATAACTAAAGACAGTATTTTGGTTGGTGTCGACTCACAACTTAGGAATGAACAAAATGCATACAGCATACATAAATTAAAAAAAAAGTAAAAAGTAAATTTATTCAAATTTTCTCCAGAACTGGAAACCCACATTGTATAACAGGGAAAATCCTGGAAGATAACATCATGCCATCAGTGAGCCAGCTGACTCTTGGGTTTTGACAGAACTGCCAACAGGAAAATGACCCCAAATAAGTCCCAAAGTTTCACACTTTGTTTAAGTTGAGGGAAATCCTATTGATATAATTTAACAAAGATATTTAAACCACTCTTGTGTAAGTTGAAGTAAAGCTAGCAGAATGCAGAATCGGGTTTGAATAACTTTGTGTCTGCACATTCATGTGGCACTTTTTTGATGCTATCAGATCTATCTAAAGTTCAAGAATAGTGTCATAATTGTCTTGCTGTGTTATGATTGCACTGTGTGGAGTTTAGAGTGTTTATTTTGGGACCTATAGCAGAATCCAGGATATCAAAATAAAACCATAAACCAAGCCTTAAATGCTGGTAAGTTCAAGGAGTAAAAAAAAAGTCCAAAAGTTACAAGGAGCAAATCCAATCCAAAATGACAGAAATCACTAGGAACATAGAGAACACAGAGCTAGAGCGCATACAGCTATGAGGACAACTCAACATTTAACAAAAAAAACAGCGACAATATATACATTAGAGGTATTGATGGAAGTGGAAATAGGTGGGGAACTCAGCTGCAGACAATTAACATAACAAGACAGAGTTGACTCAACACAAGACAAAAGGGATCAAAATTACCAAGGTAAAACCTGTTTCCTCATTCAAACCACTGAATGAGGAAAAAAGCTTAACTTGACACAAAGGGACACTGAAAGACAAAGCACAACACAGAAATGAGACGGGAACCAAAATCAGACAAAGGGGAACTTAATACCTCCAGAAAGTCACAGTAGCTTTACAGAATACTTTTAAACACAACTGAATAAAAACAATATGTTGATTAAAAGTAAACTAAATACAGACCAATATTCCAAAAGAAACAAACCTCACACATCAATGTGTGAGGTACAAAAACATGCTGTACTAAAAATTCCAACCCCTGATCTATGACGTGTAATGTGATTACTGTATGTTGTAGCCTTTTTTTTCTCAAGCTAATTTAACTTTGATGCCTCATAATAACAATCTGCCATTAGTGTGATTGTTTCACTGTCATATAACAAAGGCCTACAGCATGTAGATCCCACAGCAGGACCTACATATTTGCACTATAATGATAATAATAATATATGAAAGGTCTTGTGGAATGAAACTCATAAAAGCTGCTGGAAATAAGAAAACTCATGATCCACTCTGCAACAAATGGAGGAGGCCACCAAGGTGAGTGACAGGGAGAGCAATTTGTGGACATGAACCCTCTAGCACAGCATGAAAAGCCCACTATCACCAATGTGGGTTTTAAAATAGATATTGAGCTTGACAGTCAAGTGAGAGTAGTAGTGAAATCCAGCTTTTATCAGCTGAGGCAACTGGCCAAAATTAAACCTATCTTGTCAAAAGATGATTTCAGAACAGTAATCCATGCTTTTATTACAACTCCGCTGGATTACTGTAACTCCTTGGTATTAGCCCGTCATCCTTGTCGGGTCTTCAGCAGGTGCAAAATGCTGCCGCACAGCTTTTAACTGGTGCACAAAGCATATTACTCCCGTTTTACCCTCACTACCTGCCTATTCATTTTAGAGTTAATTTTAGTCCTTTTATTTGTTTTTAAAGCCTTAAATGGTCTCGCCTCACTCTACCTATTTGAGCTACTGAACCTGGAAACCCTTTCTTGGTCTCTTAGTTCAGCTGACCAGTTGTTGTTGGATGTGCCGAAGACGCAAGACTTTTGAATCTGGTTTGAAGGCCCGGTTTTTCAGTTTGGCTTTGAAGCCAGTATAGAAATGTTCATTTTATTTGGATTTTATTGTTTTTCTGATGTTGGTGTTCTATATCATTTACGGTTGTTGTATTTTTATTTATACTATTTATATTAATATTTTTTCTTATTCTATTTTCAGCACATTGGTCTGCACTGGCTGTTTTTAAAGTGCTTTATAAAAATAGATTGCTTGGCTTTATTTGTTGAACACAGCTGAAAAAAGGAGGTTTAGGTCCATATAGCTGCACAGGATTTCTGAAGAGATTATAAGTAATACTGAGGTTTATCTTGACCAAGAAAGTTCCAACGAATTTGAGGGTGGATGGTTGTGCATAAAGGTACAGGGTACAATTCACTGGAATCTTGGCCTATTAGTTCATTGGTGAAGTTGATTTGAAGTGGAGCAGATAAGAGAATTCCTCCCTTTTACATTCCAGGATAACCTCAGGCAGAGCAGAGATAAGCACTGCTCACTCCTCAGTTCTTTGGAAGAATAAAACAGGTTGAAGCCAGTTTGGCGTGGTAGTGGAATAACGACAGAGGAGAACAGTTGTAGTTGCAAAAAAAAGAATCTCAACCACAACAAGAATGGAGATGATTGGCTGAGAAAATGGGGAGTCTTTTTGATTCATAGACCAAGTAGCAAAGCACTTAAGAGTGATATCATGTCAGTAGACAGACTGCTACAAATCTGACACTCTCTGTGTGAGTCAGGAGATCGACTTAAGTTCTTCTCAGTTAGATTTGAGGATCCTGGTTTTACAGTTTAAAGCGGACTTTGACTCAACAGATTAATTCCTTATATATTGATATTTCACTTTATGGTTCGGGTTAGTTTTGATAATAACTGTCTATACCAAATTTTGAATTATAGTTCTATTTAGAATGTATAAATAGCCTAACACTAGGTAAACATGGCAAGAACATTCTGAAATTTGGGGGATTTGTTATAATAACCATATATAACCATTAGAGCTGATAACAAGGCCCTTACTGCTTTATCATAAAAAAATCATAATATCTCTAATTATCAATAACAATTCATGCAATTGCAATTAACACTTAAAACGTGCTTGTTTTACAGTAGTCCTTTTAGTCAAATCAGTGGGAATCCTTGCATTTGTGGGACTTGTTTCCCACATCCTGCAGAATGGCAGTTTAGGTACCATTATAGCAGCAAGACCCCATCCCCCACACCTCTTTTGGTCTCTTTTTTTACTCTCAGTTATTTTTCAGGTAATTTAATCTCAGTTACCTCAGAGTAAATATTTTTAATTTTCTTGTTTTTTAGATTATTTAGTTACATTGCACGTGTTTGTACTTACAGGTGTAGCTCTACTCTCTGTGTCAAGGTTTTCTCAGTCAAGACACCGTCTAACATATTTATGACCTCTATTTCTTAGCTGCATGTGCACCACATGTGAGTAAATTTGTGGCCTCTTCACAAAGAAAGTGATACGGGCTACACTGACAGCTAAGTTAAGCGGATGTGCTGTGCTCTGTGCCCTCATGGTCCTAAATGCGCAAACTCCTTGTCACTTTTTGCTTCTATTGCTCGAGCAAATGTGCTTCATTGAAATTGTGCCCCAGAGCACAGCCTACTTGTTGTGAGCTGCACTTTGCTTAACGCAGTGGCAAGTCATCAGACATAATGGATTTGCTGTTGTAGTTTTGTATGTGAGGGGCCCTTTATGCTGTTGAGATTCCCCCCATGATCCTTCAAAGACCTGCAGGTGCCTTTCTCTCTGGGCATCTGGGGAAATGCAGTTTCCTCTCAAAACAGTATTTATACTCTATTTAAATTTGACCTGAATTGTATGGAAGGGTTACATTTTTGTTCTTCCTCGCTGTAAAATTACTGCAAAAATAAATCTGTCACATTTAAAAGTGTGTCCTGGACAAACACCTAGAGGGGGAAAAAATAGAATTCTGCCCTCTGGTGGTTGAAAATAAAATTAGCAAGATTTGTCTTTATTTAAGAAAAAAATCAAAGTTGGTACACTACTCTCACCACTGGTTTTATTCTGTGCAGTAATTATGAATAGACTGTGTAAGTCAGTCAAAAAATTTAGGCATGCACATAATAAACGTAATAAAGTAAGATACACAATTCTTATAGTTTAATGTAAAGATATACAAGGCTTAAAAATAGCAGCATATAGACCACTGTTAGCGCTTTTAAAATGTTTTATTTAGTCTATTAAAATATACCAGAATTATAAGTCCCCCAGTAAGACCATACCTTTTCAAAGAAGGACCTAGTTGGATCGCATCCAAGAAAAATGCCGGTTGAACAGAAAATGTTGCGTAATTGTCACGGTTCTGGGTCAGTTTTGACCCAGTATTTTGAGTTTTCATGTTTTGGTTTGATTTTGTATTTTTGGTTATCTTCTTGATGATGATGCTGATGATGTTCTATGTTCCAGATTATTCTGGTTAGGTTTAGTTCTTCCCGTGTAAGGTCCGTGTTTCTTAGTCTGCGTCCTTGTGTATTGTTTCCTGTTTTATTTTGAAGGATTGTATCTTATGTCAGTGCGTCCAGCTTCGCTCCCCCTGTCTCGTTAGCCCTGATCTCTCCCAGCTGTGTCTCCCTCCTATCTTCCATTCCCTGATTACTTTCCTGTGTATATTAGCCCTGTGTTTGCCCTTGCTTAGCGTCGCACCCTCAGATTTATTCCTGTGTGTTCCAGTTTGCGGTTTCATGGTTTGGTTCGTTTTGTTTGGTGCCAGCAATAAAGCTGTGGTCTTCAGTTACATTTTCGTCTCAGAGTTCTGCATTTGGATCCACATCTCCACCTGCCCGCACACACAGCCCTGACAGTAATGTTTTCTATTAGAAAGGCTAAATGCAAACTATATATTATACAGTTTTCACCAGCAATGGGGAAACACCTGTGTGAAGTTATGAGACTTTGAGCTTTGTTTGCATAAGATTTTCAATAGTGAATGAACACTTCTTCATGTACAATGTACAGCACATAGTTGACATTGCACATATAATCCACCTTCACAACTGTAGACTTGAAGTCATTTCCTGAAAGCACTATCAGCTCACAGCACCCATTTATTTCATGTTGTTACAATGTTTCTGCGAGAAAATGCTATCACCGTTTAAATGTTTCTTACATAGTAAACATCAAAGTGATTTATTGTAAAATCAGTCATTTCATTTTTGCTGATCTTTATAACACCACAGGTATTTTGTACAACATCCATGTTTCCATGTTCAAACCTTATACTGGATTGTCTGTGGTGCAGTTAAAACCAGGTGGCCTGCAGTTTTTAATGCAGTTCAATTATCTATCTGAGAAAGGCCCCAGCAGAGCCGTGGACGGGCTCCGACTCCGCTGAACACAGCAGACAAGAATAAACAGTTCAAACTTAAGACAAACATGTCAGGTATACACAGTCTTCTAACTGAGTGGCCTCTTAAGACACAGCAGTCAAGACATACAATAAACTTATTGGATAATTGAAAATGTTTCAACAACTTTTTGCATTTTTCAGGAGCTGACATGACTGAATTTTGTGACAGGGGGTGCTGCAGCACTCCTACTTCCCACAGAGATGTGATTGATTAATTTTCAGTACATGCATTTATGACCGAATGCACAACCCTTGATAACCCAGGAAATTAAACACATGAGTTTCAACTTCTATTCAAGCTTCATTCCAACAACAGAAGCATTTGCCGTAGAGTTTTCTCACAAAAACATGAAATGAACGGGTGTCGTGAGCTGATAGTACTACTACTTAGTGGCTGCTGTTAAGGAATAATTGCTATAATCTCAATACATGTTCTTAATTGTAAATTAAGCTAGGCATTGTGTGCAAAACCTTTCCCCAGCTAGCTAAAAATGGTACCTTTCTTTTTACAACTTCCATAGTTAAAACCACAAATGTTTCTTTCCTGTTTTTTTTTTTTTGTTGTTGTTGTTGTTTTTTTTACAGTGACAGCTAGACTATCACGCCACATTACCCTGCATTAGTGTAATAAACAGTTTATCTCTCTTTATCTTTTAGGTTTAAATATTTTTCTTCAGATGTTTTGGCAGGAGTAGGTATACTTAATATAACACTTAATATATCAGAATCAGAATCAGAATACTTTATTCATCCCGAGGGATATATACCTCACAGGGTAAGTACACAATTTAATATAGTACAGTATTAATTAATATAGTTTAAGTAATATTTACTTGAAATTAACAAAAACTAAATAAAACCAGAATCAAGCAACCCCTTGATGACAACACGTGTGATAGCCTCCAGCCCCCTTTCGCTATTGGAAAGGCAGTTAAGGCAATGGATGTATAGTTTCTAACATTCATTCTGGGGGTTTGCTAGTGATCCCAATCTCTCCTCCGAGGCTGGTAGGATACAAATTACTGAAGGTTAAGAAACAGAGAGAGATACAGAGCGAGAGAGAGAGGGAGAGAGAAAGGTGGGATTTGCTGGCAGTCATCAGAGGGAGGTCGTGTGTGCGCTGATTGGATATAAACACTGGCATAATATGATTTCTGCTTCAAGGAACAGTTCCCGCTGACTGATTTAGACCTGTTCAACATTCGTCTCTTTGACGGAGAAACGTGATTTTCCCAGAGGTGAGGTATGTTTCGACTTTTCAATTGTGTTTACACAAGACAACTTGTGCCTTGCGTTTTATTCTTTTTTTTGGGAGGGGGGCAGGAGGGACTGCGTCATATTTCTTTGTTTAATAGGTAGCTCCTAATAATTATCAATCCTTAATTATAATCGTCATGGCAATGTCAAATGACAAAATTATTTCAGAGTGTTGTGTGAGTGTTTCCATAACCAACAGCCTTATGTTGGCTTATGTCCACAGATCCTGTGTTGATTTGTTTTCTCAAAATTTCTCCTTCTAAAGTTGATTCTAATCAGTCTAATGGTTGTAGAAACCGATAAGCACACTGAGTTCCTGACCTCTGACCTCCATGGAGTGGAGTTGGAGTAATATCAAAAAAGACAATAATAGTTCATTAAATTCTCCAATGATCTCTCAGCCTTAGAGTCATATAAAATAACAAATGAATGCAGACAAGTTCACCAATTAAGAATTAACAGTATTTTTAGATAGTGATAGTTTAAAATCTTTTTGCCACAGTAATGGCATAAAATATTATTAAGACTATTGTTTCAGTTCACAGTAACAGCATAGGGACCTTGGCTGGATATTCCTCAGGTCCTCTTGAAAGAATTCGTAGAGTTCCTTCAAATCAGTTGGTTTCCTGCAGAATCCAGGATCATCAGTTTTATTGGATGTGTCACCTCTTTCCTGTAAAGGTCTGGAAAAAACCCAAACTGTCACCCTCAGATGAGTCCAAATTGGTTAGGATGTTCAGGAACAACTCAAAACTCCTGGAACACCAGCATGACAGACAAAGATTGAGCGATTTCCTAAAAATGACAAGAGGTATTTTTATAGGAGTAGGGGTGAGCTCTTCAAACCAAAGAACACTGCATCAGCTATCAAGCACGATGTTGGTACAATCCAAAAAGTGGTTGAATAATAAAGAAGGAGAACTACCCCCAAATTCTTCAGCTTCACCTCAAATCAGCAGCCAGAAAGTCAAAACTTTGACACAACTGAATATTCCAATGGGACAATGATCCCAAACACACATCAAAACTCGTGTTGGAATGGATAAAGTGGTTTAACATTAAATTTTTACACCAGTCTTCCCAAAGCTCCAACCTCAACAATATTTAAAATTTGTTGACTGTACTTAAAGGCTGCTAGAGGTTAGGAAATCATTCAATTTAGATGAACTCTGCAAAGAAGAGTGGTCAAATATTTAGACAGAATTATGTCAGAAGCGTCTTGAAGGCAAACAAAACCATATGGTTTGGATGCAACTTTGTAAGGGATGTTTAACCAAATATTATTAGTGGGTGTATTGATACTTTTGTCTATGTGGATTGGAGAAAATCTAAAATAAATAAACTTAAGCAACCAATTCTTGTTTTTTAAGTCATTAGAAATGTATGGTGTACAATCGTTCCAAAAGGAACAGTTCAAAGAAATTATTAAAAGCCTAAAATGACCATGATATGCATGATGAGTGTATATGAGCTTTTGAACACAACTGTATGTGTTTCATCATGTGTGCAGTGAGAGAGAGAGAGCAAGCAAAAGCCTGCTAGTCCTGTTACATAAACTAAAACCTGTTGGGTGCAGCATCATGCGGGCTCATGTGTAGTTGTGTGGGTATTTCTGATGCTTTGGGGATCTTAATGTGTTTACAGAGTCACTTTATGGAGGCTCATCTCACTAATGAAGAAGAACAGCAAATTCCCACAGCTGAAATTACATGATGACAAGTTATTGTCATAGTTAAAAACTCTATAAATATAAATGAAAACACAACTATGCATTTGTGCCACAGCAAGGCAGAGCTCCACTAATATGTCTGTCAGTGGGGTTGACCACCACAGTTTTTTCTATTTTGCTGTAAAATTGTCCACAGCTGGTTACGGTGTAAGAGCATGGAGTAAATGGAAATCACTTTCATTTTTAGTTCTTGTTAGTCTTTGCATGCTGCTTCCACTTTTTAGATTTTTGGATGCAGATCAAATAGAAATTCGTTTAAAATCGTTCATGGGGTCAAACTGTTTTCTCTGTATTTACAGGTAGAGAATAGAATATGTTACACCACATCCTGATTTAATCTTTGTTTACTCACTAATGACCTCTGAGTGACCTTCTGTAGCTTTGTGATGACCTATGCATGGCCAGCCTGGTGCACCTCTGAATGATGAAGGCTTCTTACATATTCATCATCCTCTTTCTACTCGACAGGACTGTGGTAAAGTATTTTATTGTGCCAGCAATGACCAAACAATACCTGATACTTGAAAAAAAAAGCTCTGTAGCTGTAGAACTGCAGCTGTACAACATCCAGTGAAATGCCAGTTTATTAGGCACTCTTTGCAAAAAGCCCTAGTGGGGATTACCAGAATGAATATAGATTGTGAACAGATAGTAAGCATTGGTCTAAGAGTATCCATAATAATGTTAAAAGTCTATAAAAGAAAAGCATGCAAAGGAAAAAAGTATATAGATGATTTTAAATCTCAGTCATTTGTAAGCCACAGAACTTGTGTCCTTTATCGTCATGTAATTTAAATGCAAGTGTTGACTAATGTAAAGCTAAAATATTGTCATATGTTCACTTTTGTATTTTAATATACCAATTTGAAACCAAAAGGACATTTCTGTTAGTCCTCATTTTCACATTCCACATTCAAAGAGGTGTTTGTGGGTTTAGACCTGGTTTAAGGGTTAAAATTGGTATTAGGCTTAAGTGGTTGGGTCTGACTGAGGGTACAGGTTGGGTTTAGTATTTAGTGGCTATAAATGATCATTTCAGGTAATTTGTGTGTATGTGTGTGTGTGTAGAGTATATCAGCGAGGACTGTTGAAGATATGGTGGCAGAATGGATCCGCTACAGAAATGAGTGTCTGGTCAGGATGAGCGCAGAACCCGGACCAGACGGTAATCCACACATATGCTCAATAATCATATTAATGCTAAAACATACATTAATTAGATTTAACGCTTAAATATAATCCATTAATTTAAGCGTTAAATCATTTAATTTAGAATAAATGTGCAAACATGGTGAAAGTTTTATAGAACATTCATCCATCTCACCGACTGATTATAAAACACAATTCATTCATTCTTATTCTGTCTCCAGAATTGGTATGCAGTCGTATGTTTGACGAATATGCTTGTTGGTCAGATGGACAACCCAACTCTACAGTCAAGGTGCCCTGCCCCTGGTACCTACCTTGGTACAACCAAGGTAGGTACCAGGTTGCAAACACACATATATAGATACATTTAGGTAAAGGTTTTTTTTGTTTTTTTTTACAATTACACATTTTCCTGCATTTTTTCCCAGCACACCACAACAATGAGTTTTAAATGAAACAACTCAGATGTGACTATGTGACTTGCAAACCTTTAGCTTTTAGCGATTCAATTCAAATAGCTTAATAAAAAACTTTATTAACTGTTTTGGAATTACAGCCATTCAGAAGCTCAAAAAATAATTGGACTGACAAACACTTTCATGGCCATGTGAGAGCTGTTCCCTTGTTATGTTGGGATAATTTAAGCCGATAAAAGATTGTTGATTTTAAGTGTTGAACTTGTATTTGATAACTGTTCATTACAATTCTCAATATGAGGTCCAAAGAGATGAAGGTGACAGACATGGTGGCCATCATTATGACAAAATAAAAAATAAAAAACCCAAAATAAACCTATAAGAAAGACGGCAAAACTTTAAGTGTGCCAAAAGAAGGAACACAGTATAGAACTCAACAACATTAAAAGGTCAGAAAGACCACAGAGCATAACTAAGCTGGATGAATGCAGATTAGGTACCATTGTAAAAGTTTACAATTAAGAGCCACCTTCTGATACAAACTGATACACATGAAAGAGCCGGCACAGTTTTGGAAAACCATTGATATTTGGAGAGATTAAACCAAGATTAATTTGTACCAGAATGATGGGAAAACAGAAACAGTTCAAAGCATACTGCATTATCTGTCAAATATGGAGGCTATAACTTTATGGCATGGGCATGTATGGCTGCCACTAGAACCGGGTCACTGGTGGTTACTGATAACTGCTGATTACTGATAAAATGGTGGTGACTGCTCTTAGAAGAAGCAGGGATAATTCTGAAGTGTACAGGGCTATTCTATTTGCTCACAGTCATTGCTATTCAGACAATTTCTGCAAAACTGATGGGGCCGTACTTCACAGTGCAAATGGTTAGTGATCTAAAATATGCTTTAAAAGCAACCCAAGAGCTTCTCAAAACAAAGAAATGGGATATTCTTCAAGTCAGTCGCCTCAACTAAACCCACCAGAGCAAAGCAGCTTTTCCGTTATTCAGTAAAAAACTGAATGCAAAAAGACCTAAAACAGGCAGCAACTGAAGATGGCTGCAGTAAAAATCTGGCAGAGCATTTCAAGAAACAAAATCCACTATTTGGGCATGTCCATGGGTTCTAGACTTCGGTGACTTAAATGACTACAACTGATACTTATTCAAATATTCAAAACAATACTTCTATCCAATGTCCAAATAAGTGACTGTATTTTAAACCCATGTTAAATATTTGATTTTAAAATCTGCTGTAGTGATGTACAGATAATAAATGATTAAAAAAAATATCGCTATCCAAAAACACATGGACATAGCAACAGGCTATATACACACAGATAAAAGCATTGTTTTAATCACAGGCATGTGTTTTAGCCTCTTTTCTGTTTTCCTGTAGTGCGTAGTGGCTTTGTGTTGCGTGAGTGTGGCCCTGATGGCAAATGGGCCACCAGAAACTCCAGTCAAACCTGGAGGGATCATTCTCAGTGCCAACCTGAGGACAGCCAACAGGAGGAGGTATGCCAGGAGCATATGGGAAAATTGGTCAGAAAATAATTAATCAGAAAACTGTCACCAAAGTAGAATTGATTTAAAATTAATTTAAAAAGTGTGAAACTGCAAAATCAGTAGAATCAATGCTTTATTTTTCCATTTGAAAGTGCACAACTATTCTGAATAACAGATTTTAAAACAATTAGGGTTTAGTAAAAGGAAGTTACGTAGGTTCATATTTAGTGGCCTCACAGTAATAACCCACCCTTGTCTTTTTGTTTTCTTCTGTGTAGGAGAAGCAAATTATTATTTATGCCTGCTTTCGGGTCATGTACACAGTGGGCTACTCTCTCAGTCTGGTCAGTCTCTGTGTGGCTCTGATTATTCTTCTCTTTTTCAGGTAGGTAATCTGTCTCATACTCTAACATTTCTCCAAGTAGCATTTAAGCAGACTTTCTTCTCAAAACCAACTTTTCTTAACTAGAGCTGTGAAGCTCTTGCAAGTGCAAATACCATAACAACAATAATCCATGAAACATGGGGAAATTACATGAGCCTTAGCACTGCAGCTATAAGCTCTGTTGTTACAAAAAATTTGAAACGAAAAGTGAAATCAATCTCACTCTCTATGAGCCACATGTTTAGCAGGCTGACTTTGTTTTGTGATTATTATGTTTTTAACATTATTTAACCTTTGTGAAACTTGCAGTAAGCTCCACTGTACCAGAAACTACATCCACAGCAACTTGTTTGCGTCGTTCATTCTGCGAGCTCTCTCCATCCTGACTAAAGATGCTCTACTGGGTAAAACCTACCTGGAGTTCGCAGACAACAGGGAAATCTTTGAAGTGAACAGTAACCAGGTTATAAGCATAAAAACTTGTATTATTTCAGTGATACTAATATATGTGTCATTTCACAGATGACATAGTTGAATATATTTCACACCCCTTCCTTGGACCGCTTCATCATTCATGCGAGATAACATATAGTAATACTAAGTGATAATTAGTTATTAATTTGACTTTATAAATTGTTACATTATAAAATAAAAGTGTTCATTACTCGGGCAGTTTTTTTAATTTCCTCATATAGACTTAAGTATAGCCAGGGACTCTGAAGATTCATAACTGTTAGAAGTGACGGATATTTCTTAATTCTACTTTTTTGTATCTCCTCCTAAAAACACACTTAAATATTAGGCATTGTCCAGCTGCCTTGTGGCTCAAGTGCTGATGCATTACTGTGTGGGAGCCAACTACTACTGGCTTCTCGTGGAAGGCCTGTATCTGCACAACTTGCTGGCGCTGATGGCTTTCTCTGAAAACTGCTTTTTTGGTGGATATCTGTTGATAGGCTGGGGTAAGCCAAGGACACCAGACAAAAGTAGCTACATACAACACAAAGGAAATGAAGTAGTTAAAGGCTTGGCTCACATTATGGCAAAATTGGTTAGGTCAATCTCACAATCCTGAATTTTCTCTGCTTACCTGAACTGTCGTTGTTTCAGGCACCCCAGTGTTATTTGTCTTTCCCTGGATTCTTGTACGTTACATGTATGAAGACACAAGGTGAACTTTTAGTCTGACTTTTTTAATAATTATTTTGCTGACTTTGTGCTGCCTTGTACTTATTTGTATTCTTTTCTCGTCTCTTCTTTAATCTCTTAACTACACTCTACATCATAGCTTTAGTATATGTATGCAGTAGTTTTAACACCATTTTGTTCTGTAGTAAGTCTCCATGCTTTTACCGTGATAAAAAAAAGTGTTGATGTAATGGTAATATATACATAATGCATATGTTATTACAATGCATGAAGTCAGAATGGAGCACTTCAGTAAATAAAAACTGCTTATCATCTTCATGCAATGTCTGTGTTTTTCAGGTGTTGGGAAATAAATGAAAACATGGCTTACTGGTGTATAATCCGTATCCCTATTCTCCTGGCCATAATGGTAATAGACACAAATATAAAGGTTATAAAGTAAATTTGTCAGTATGAACAATCATGTGTGAGTTATGTGACCATAAACAGCCCTGTGACCTACAGGGGGCGGGGCACTCTGTACATCATAGTCACCTACATATCACCTCCAGCTTTCAAATTAAAACTAAAATGACTAAAATAATAATTACAAAATAAATATACTAATGAGTCTGTTTCTCTTATTTTATCTTTTCAGGTTAACTTCTTCATCTTTATTCGCATCATTCTGATCCTTATATCTAAACTGAAAGCCCATCAGATGAGATATACTGACTATAAATTCAGGTATGTAGATAACAACAAAGTAATGAACACTGACAATGACAAAAGATACGGTTTTTCTCGATCGCCGCAATTCTCACAGCAGAAAAAGTCATTCTGGCATTTTTCATAACATGTTGTCACATGCACCTGTGACACAGACTGACAGTATGTATTTCTATGTGTTCCAAGTAAACCTGTGAGAGTGTGTAAACTTCTGACAGTATAAATATTTGAACAAAACTTGAAGTAACTTGACTGGAAATACTAATACAGTATCCAGAGAAGTGAGAGCTCCAGAGAGAGAGTGTGCTGATGAGTTTTTTAGATTCAAGTTAGAAGTGCCTCAACACAGTAACAAATATCTTTAGTAGTGAAGTATGTGTAGTAACCATAGCATTGTGTGTAAAAACGCCTGGAATGTCTAATGTGGGTGAGGGAAAGCGTTACTGATTTGAGAACTGCATTATGTATAGTGAGAATTTTTTATTAGCACTAAGATGAGTGAAGGTGCTTTCATCTCCTTGTTGTCTTGACATAATTATCTAATGTTTGACCTAATTTGCTCACCTATCTTTAATTTAGTTTAATTTTAGTTTTTTTTCCTTTCGTTTTTGCTTAGCAACTACAAAAATCAGGTGAAAATAAAACATGAATTAACTAATTGATAGACTTTTTTGTAAGAATCTTGTGTGTAAGTGTAAAGATCAAAACTCACACATATACAGACAGTAATTAAGAGAAGACAAGTGAGGGAACTCTGTTACATCGCTTGACATAACCTTTGCCTACAAAAGCATATCACTGCTTCAGTGAGTTTAATAACAGTTCAATAAGTAAACACCAGGGAACATTTGATTCTCATGTTTCTCTCCAGACTGGCCAAATCCACATTGACCCTGATCCCTCTGCTGGGGATCCATGAAGTTGTGTTTGCGGCGTTGACGAATGTGCAAACAGATGGAGTCTTTCACAATATCAACCTCTTCTTCCAGCTCTTCTTGAACTCTTTTCAGGTATAATCAAGAATCTGCACCTAGATAATATTTACCATCATAATAATTTGCAGATAAAAGTAGCAAAACACTACTAAATGACCTCTAATACAAACTCTTTACAGGGTTTACTTGTAGCCGTCCTGTACTGTTTTGTCAACAAGGAGGTATGTAGCATGTGATGTGGTGGACAAAACAAACTTCTCATAATATTAATCATTACATTTTTGAATGAAGCCTCAGTTTAAGGTTAGAGCGGGGCTTGTTTAAGGTCAGCGTACAGGTTATAGTTAGCTGAATTGAATGGACAGCCGAGAAATTCATGTAAGTCAATGTAATGCCCATCTGGAGTGAAAAGGGACTAGGTGACACTAGAAAAGGTGCAGGCCCTCTTGGTCTTGATGTCGTTCATATGTTCTACAGTTTAAGAATCAAGACATGCGTCTCTTGTAAATGTTTTTCATGTTCAGCAGAGGATGTGTTACTCATTTTTTGCAGATTTTAGCTTTTGCATTTGAGATATTTCCCTTACTTGCAAACACTCTTTGCAGTGTTTAGCCTCTTCATTTTCTTAGTCGTTAACCCAGTCTCTAAGTCAAGTTTCCAAATTCAGTTCTCGTTATTATCCTATTTCAAGCTTCTTTTCCTCCCCTTTCTTACAGGTGCAAGCAGAAATAAAGGCTACATGGCAGAGGCTGAAGCTGTGGTTGACTTACCTAGATGAACTGAGAAATAGTGACAGTAACACACTGCAGGTGGGTGTCAATACAGTGTACATAGGAAGCCACCTCATTTAGCTAATCAGCATCATATTTAATCGTTATTTCCCCTCTTCTCACCGCCATCTTGCTTTAGTTGGTTGTGCTTTTTGTGGCTTTTATTGTTGCTCTTAGGTTTGTTTAAATAGGATCATGCATGTCACTTGCCTCTGCAGTGAGTGGAGTCAGGGGTCGCCTTAGGGAAATAAGGTCTCTCCTACTGTCACTGAAAGCTTTCTATATTGCCACTGCCTCAATTTAAAGTTTGCCAGCCCTCAGATAAAGGATAAATTTTGACCTGGGTCCAGTGGCAACCAGTGCCAATAACATGCTGTAAATGTAATAATAATAATAATAATGTAAAAAAAAAACTTATTTTACAGTGGTTTTTGCTGTGTTATTTATATAATTTGTGCATTAAAGAGAAACTGAAAACTTGCATAAAGGCTAATAAAACAGGCAGAGCAAAAAACATGTGATTTATATAGGAATTTCTGTTTTGTAAGAGAAGGTAGCTAGTTATCCTTTGATTAGGGGCTTGCCTGTACCTTCACACTGTGCTGGTAAGTTTCTAGAAATTTTAATAAAACTGATGTTTCTTCAAATGTGATTATCAGCTAATATTTGAAAATAATACGTGCTGTAATATAAATATTAGCCTAGTCCTTTCCCAAGGCCACACATTTTGATTATGTGCCCATTTGTAAGCTATTAATCAGCACAATGCTTGTTCACTGACTCAGTGAAATAAAATTAATTAAAATGGTTTCTTCCTTTTTGTGCTTATAGTTGTGTTTACATTTTTATGCAGACTCCTGTCAGCATGCCTCCATCTTCCCAGTGTCACCATCTGTCTCTTTACAAGCTACCTGACGGCTGCCCAGAGGTCAGCCACCTCTCTCCTATGCCCCACACCTCTCTTTCACCAGCTCCTCACCCTCAGGTTCCCACTACTGACTGCTACGCCTACCACCAAGACAAGATGGGAGACAAATAGGTGAAAACTTCCTGGCATGTCGCTGCTCATACTAAGGATAGAGGAGAGGATGATGAGAAATTACATGAAATGTATTGCTAAAAAATTCAAAATGGTCTTAATATTTCTTAAATAATTTGAAACTTTAAGTAATTAGCATGTCCAATCAAGACACTCTTTGACTAAGGTCAAGATTTCACAGCACAAATGGCTTTCACAATCAGAGGGTTATATTATGTTATCCTCTGTAGGTGGATCTGTATTTAGGCATCAGGCATTTTTTTGACTGCTCTGTATTTCTTCAAGGCAACAGAGTGAATCTCAAGTATGACTCCCTTCTCTGAGCACTTGATTAAACATAAAATAAAACAGTGACATTGTCACTTTGTGGACAATTAAAGGGTCATATCCTGCAGCATAAAAAAGCAGTTCTCATTTTATTCACACAGAGGAAATAACTATTTTATTTCTTTTGCTATTCAAGCGGATGTGAATTTTTTTCAATTAACAATATTATCTATCTTACTGTGCACGGTTGGATCTTAACTCTCCATGCAGCCATCCAAGGTACTTTTGCAAGTTATTATAATAGCTCATTCAATTCCCCACAGAACATATTTAGACATTCATTTCCACTTTTATAATGCAACTGATAAATGAGAGCAATTAAGCAAAAAATGAATACTCAGAACAAGACTAATTGCATAAAAATATTACACTGGTAATGAAGGTAAAACTTGTTTGCAGTCATTTATTTAAAAAAGCAATGTGATGTGTTGGTCTTATTTGAACCACTTTGACTGTGTTAAATCCCTCTTTCAAGAAATAATCTGTCACTGTAAATGTGTGTAAAACTAACTTAAAATTGTAACAATCCAGATGAACAATCCAGTAAGGTTTTACTGGCACTGCCACCATCTAGTGACAGAAACAGAAAACACACTGTAAAAGGGAGAATTTCACACTCCTATGAAATCATGCAGGTTTAATGAACTGCTTATTTTGCTGGCAGTTCTACTGTTGAGTAATGTCTCAACTCTACATCATATACATAATTTGCTACAGGTTTTATTGAACAAAGTTATAGCATAGATTCTCTATTAGCATTATGTTCATTTCCATAGGGGAAAAAACAAAACAAAAACTACTTATGTTCTCTTTTTAAATACTAGTAAAGCAAATGTGGGAAAAAAATGTTAGCTCCCCTTCCAAAAAAGGGGAGTAGGTGAGGTAATGTACATTTAAATTGTCGTTGTCTAAAAGTCAGATTTTGAAAGGTTAGTTAAATGTGACATTTGGCCTAAATATATACTTTTTGTTTTAGTCCAACTACTGCTGTGTTTTATGATATAAGATGTAACAGTGTTCGTGACTTTTCTTATCGATTTACTTTTAATAATATAGTGTTACTAGATATACTGTTTATATTCAAATGTCACAAACATACAGTGATTGTAACTGAAATAACATGAATAATAAAAAGACTAGTTGTAGAGTCTTGAGTGATGTGCTTATTGGACCAAGGAAGCGCGTGCTTTGACAGAGGAGTGAAAGGACGACCATTTTCAAAAAGAAGTGATGGTTAACGACACCAGCTGTCAGCCACTTACAATGCAATCTTCAGAACCCTACCAAGGGGATTAAAACCCCACTATAATTTTGACTTCTGAGACTCACATGACGAGGAAATGTCACCCAAAGGGTGGCTCCTCTGACATAATGACCCACGCCTTGTGTCACACTTTGCCTCATGTGACAACACATGTGAGCTCAGAGTGGGTCAACAACAGTCAGGACCACCACCAAGGGGAAAACAAACTAGTTAAATACCTGGGGCTCTCTATCAGTTCTTTTAGACAAAGACACTTGAAATGAAGTGGGATTTGGGGCATCCTTCAATAAAGTGTAGCGACTTTAATCTCTGGGACAAAGGTAGGAGGAGACAAGCAGGCACATATTTACACATAAATATATAAGAAATGCCTTTTAGATCAAATCACTACATGGTGTTCTCGGTGTAATGGAAAATGAGAGTGAACTTCCAAGAACCAAAACTGCAATTCAGAAAACAGGGTGTGTTCTGTGTTGACTCATTTGTTTTGTTTCAGCCTGCCTTTCAGTGCCGTCAGTGATAATTATATCCAACTCCTTCTCATGAGATGCACTTCAGTGGTTGAATAATCTGTTTGTTTTTTTTAATAAATATATGGATTCATAAAAACTACACAAACAGGAACCCAAACTGAAGTTACTTTAATTATATGTACATTACCACAAACCACACTGTCCCACTATTTATCCGTATTTGTTGAAAGTTCACAGCAGATGGACTAACCCACAGTCACATTTCATATATTTTTTTCTGGATTAGAGACAAAACTGGAAAGAACAAAATTTTGTAGCGTTTTGTTTTCAACAGCTTAAGCTCCATTATTCTTTCATTTATTTATTTATTTGGCACAGACGCAGAGATGGGATATCCGCAGTCAGTCAGGCCTCACAGCTTTGCCTCTGTATCTATCAGTGGTGTATACAAGTAAGCAGCATCGTCCTCCTCATAGATGATGGTGACCGTCTCACCAGCATCAGACACTGCTCCGTTGGTCTGCATGTACGCCTGAGAAACAAAGAGACAAAAAATTATTTCAGTTAAATGAAAACTTAAATGACTTCAAGTGATATATTGGAAGACAGCTACAGCTGCCAGTCTGAACTTCATTCCAATAAATACCCTCTCAAGTAACTGCAGTCGCTCTTCATTCAGCAGATTGCTTTGTCTCAGCTGGCTGACCGTGTTCTCCAGTCCAACGAGTTTTTCCAGGTGTCTTCGGTGCCGCTGCTGCAGCACTTTGACCTTTTTCTGTAGCTCACACACAATTCCCTCCAGCTGCTCCTTACTCAAACTGTTCTTGTGGTAGCTGATGATGTAATAAAAATAGAGAGTCTAAAAACCATAATACTGCAAAGGGATATAAGAAAGACTCTTTCATTGAATGAAAAAAAAGAAATTTAAATTAAGCATCAGAACTCACCAGTGCTCCTCGAGCTGGTAATCTTGCTCTGTATCGTCGTCCTCCGACTTGCCTTCATCTCCCTCTCCTCCTTCAGAATCCAGTCTTTCCAAAGTGAGGACCAGGGATGTGGGGGGAGGTGCTGCGTGTTTGGACACTATAGGCAGAGTGGATGTGATGGGTGTGGAGCTCAGAGCCGATGATAGTACCGTTTCTGGTGAAAAGGTAAACTGGGTAAAGGTGTCTTTGGGTAAAACATTCGGTATCGTCTCGAAGTAGGCAATGACTTGAGTTTCATGGTTGCCGTCGTCGCCATCTGAGAACAACTCTGTGGTATGCGTCACATCTTCAACTCCACTTAAAGCCACAGCCTCATCTGTGCACTCAAGGGTGGAGTCATTCACTACCAGCCTGTGTCCCTGAGTTAAAATGGCCGCAGTTATTTCATTCATAAGCTCATCTTGCCCTTCCCCAGCAGGACATTCAGACATAAGTACAACCTCTGTCTTCTCCCCACTGTTACTTAGATGATCTATTGTGTGTAAAACAGTTAAAGGGAAGTTTACCCCCGTTTCTAATCTGTCTACTGTTGCCAGTGAGTCTAGTTCTGGCTCAAAAGAGCAGTCAGATTCTCCAACATCACTCAGTTGCACCAAGCTGGTTTCTTCTTGTTGCGATGGATCGACAGCAATCTGATACAGGTGCACAGTGTGCACTTTGTTTTGCATGTCTGCTGTGTCAAAAACCATGGTCTTGTCATCTGATACCGATACGCTTGGATTACAGATAGTTCGAAGACGCTTTGTTTTCTTCTCGCCATCGTCTGTGGCTTTCCGTTTCTAAAAAGATAAATCAAAAAGCATAAAACAAGGTTTTATCTTAACTCTCCATGTTAAGATAGAAGCTATAAAATAATGTATTTGTTATTGTATATTCTGGTACGCAACAAAAACTTCTGTATTAGCATTCTGTATGATTCTGGTTAGTTTTGTTCAAGAAAAAACAAATGCTGTGTGACTCTAGCATAGAATCTCCACAATTACAATAACACTATTACTACTTAAAATACTGCAAGAGTTGCTCTCGAGCCTTATGAACTAAGGTAAACTGCTTAAACTAAAATCCAGGTAGGAGAATGAAACTTTCCTGTGTTTTAAAACAAGACCTCAGCATTCAGTAAAATAATTGGCGCTACTTTGCAACACTAAAAATCAAGTTTAGTTTCTTTTTGCTTTACCTCAGCCTCCTGAAACACAGTGGGCACAGCGTCTCTCTCAAGGTAACGGATCCCCCATCGCACTTTGAAGCATGAAGGTGCAAAATGTTCGTGGCAAATATACTGGTGCCGAGAGGGAGCCCAGTTCTCACGTCCCATGTTTCTCAGCCACTGCTGCAGCCTGACTGGGTCCTGAAGAGGGAACCTAGAAAACAATGAAAATTACACACGTAAAACACTGATCACGCTTCCTTCAAGTGAAATTGTTCATATTAATGTGCAACTAGAAAATAGCTTCCTAAAACTCAGTTTACATTGTGTGTGTGTCAGTGATTGGACAGTGCAAATCAGTGCATCTGATATGATCTGATCAGGTAACTGACTGACTCTGTGGACTCATCACATTTTGGCTTGCTCTGACCAACTACATCTTGCAGCAGCTTGCAGCTAGTGTAACTGTGTTCATATTTACTTTTGTTCTGAACCTGTTGTAAAGTTGTGAAATCTGTGAAGTTGTTGCATGTTCTTTTAGACATTAACTGATACTGAAATTACACAGCCAAAAACAACAACAACAACAAAAAAAATAATAAATCCCCCAAAACAGCCAAGGTGTTAGGCAATATTCTTGAGGTACTCTTATTATTGCTGAAAAGTTTATTTTATTCGTAGGATGTTTCATCTTTTGAATCTTTACTTGCATGCTATAGCGACTTACACAATCTAGCGGTGGGCAGATTGATACTTTAACAGACATGCCAGCACATGTTGCCCCTCCCCCCTCCTGCTGCCATGTTTTGTTATTGTAAAGTCACGTGACCCAGACTGAGTAGACACGTGTAGGCTGTAGTGAGTGAGGCAGAGGAGCATCCTGTGGAGGTATTTTATGGCTGTAACTAAATATACTGCAAATATCCGTGTAGGAATTAATAAAGACCCAGACGAACATCATCATGGTGTGGTAAAAGTGATGTTTCAGTATCTTTGTGTCAGATATTTTTCAAAGTTTTCTTGGTCATCACAGATGTTACCAGAAGACTGATTACCATGGCAATGATATATATGAAATACTTTATTGGAACTTAACAAATGAAGTATGAACTAACTACGATAATAACGTAGTAATACCGTTTGTGTCAACTGTCAAGGCATTATTCACATATACAGCACAGTAGAAACCAACACAAAGTGCTTTCCAAGCAGGCACATTCAAACTCTCCAGAATAAAATAAAATAAAATGTTTCAAAACAGGTGAAGCATTTTGAGATGTGTGTTTTTAGTCTAAAGGGCTTCTTTTCTTTTAGTCTGGACTTCTTCTCATCCGAGAAGCTTCTTCGGTTCTGAACTGAAGCAACTCAAAGAAGTCCGGACTTTTTTCTTTCCAAGCTCCTTTAGACTACGATGACCTGGATGACTGAGAACCTTCACAGACGTGTGTTTTAACTTAACTACTTAATTAATTAAAAATATAAGGTGTAAAAAAATAAAATAAAATTAGCTGTCAAAGTATTCAGATTAAGCATATTGATCCACTGCTGTCCTCTACATAAGCTGCCTTTATAAGTTAAAAGTATCGTTGATACTGGCTGCAATATCGTACAATGGTTCTGCAGCTCTAGGAGTGCATCAGCTTAAAGATAAGGATGACACATCACTATTTCTGCCTGCTCTTCTGCACAACTTGTCAATATAACTTACTCACCAGAATACCTTAGAGCTACAAATCAGACAGCGTTGATATAAACAAAAATGTCTTGATTAAAAGTTTGCTTTAATCGAGACTTCACCGTGTTGACGGCCTGGCTTAAATCAAGTCAAGTGCTGTGTTGATTAAATGAAGGCTTCTTCAAAGTCAGAAGTAGAAGACACAAACTTATCAAACGTATAAAAAGCGTCTCCTGTGCGGAGATTTTCTAACCTCGGTTGTTATTTTCCGTCAGTAAAAACGAGATTGTGAGACTAACCCGTCGAACAGGAAAAAGTTGCTGGAAGTTGGATTGCGCCTCTACCTGTCTCATCTGAGCATCGCGTTTAGCTGGCCTGCTAACACCGTTTTAAAACACCTGCTCACCTGTAGAAGCTTTTCCTGTCGCTGTCGCTCGCGGAGTCATTCTTGCAGTTTGGGACCGAACAATATTTTGGCATCTCGGAGCGCTACGGTAACTTCTGCTGCTGTCTTCGTGTCCCGCTGAGTTCATAACAAGGTGAAACAGGTCTGTGAAACTCGTGCTGTGTTGTAAACTCGTGGCGCCTTAGGTGACGAAGGAGGATCAGCTGTTGGAGTCTGCGACGTCAAACGAGCGCGACCGCCACGCCCACAGGAAGCAGGCAGCTTTGCTTGAGGAGTCGCGGATGAGTTGGCAAACTGTTTGACTTTTTCTAGATGTATACATTTTAAACGTTGTTTCAGGAAATAAGCTGTTTCGTTGTTTTATGGGACTCTTTCGTTAGTAAACCCAAAAGTGATAGAATTACATAAATATACAGTACTGTGAAAAACGACGTCGTTTCTTTATATTTTGCTGGGAAAATGGGTTCAGGCTGTTATTCTTCAACACAGCCTGTTCGGCTGCTTTCTTGTCATTTCTTCAGGACTATCTCACCAGGCTTCGGAGCTCTTTTGATATTGTCTGCCGTTTGTTTCCTTCTCAGTGAAGATGGTGCATCAAACTCTGACTGTATTAATATTTCCAGCATTTTGTTTCCAAACAATGCAGACCATGACAGAGCCATGCTTTACAGATGGCTGTAGACACCCAGTGTTGCACCTTTTTCCTGAGATCCTCCGTACAGAAGAGTTTCACATTTGGATTCATTACAATAGTAAACCTGTTACCACTGATATTTAGTTCAGTTCTTGTGTGACTCTTCAGATCTTCAGTAAGCCTGGATAAGTTATTTGCTCTAGTTCCTTGGAAGCAAAATATGATGCAATTAAGAGGGGTTCAAAACTTTTGCACAGTACTGTACACTGCTCTTTCTGCTAGCTTGTCCCCATCTATTTTTTACATTTTGTTTTAAATATTAGCTAATGTATTTATAGCTAATAGCATCTCCTCCACTCTTGCTCTTTGCTACCCACGTATTGGCTTGAGTTTGGATCTGTGATTATTATTTACTTCATTTAGTCTCCAATTTAATACTCCTTGCCATCTTCCATATTTTCCATGGATATGAAATCAGAAACAAAATGAATAATTTTTGAAGAAAAAAAACTTATCAAACCTGCTGTCTTCCATTGCTTTTCCAGTCCTTTGTGATCTGTACTTTCCATAGCATTCTTATTTGTAGCCTTTGCTGTTTCTGAAACATATATTAAGTATTTTATTGAAAAAAACAATCTGATCATTGTAATTAAACAAAACAAGGTAATATATTTGAAGCTTGTTGAAACTGCAAAGCTGCAAGCTTAGACTATTAGCTGACGTAAATAAAGATATAGGCATGTTTCTAAAATCACTGGACTGGCTTTTTTATTCAATATTTTTCTCCAAACATTACACAGAATCTTTAAATGATACAGTTATATACATACACATCAGTGTATTTCTTTATCTAAAAAGTTGAGGGCCACTGGACAATGCAGCTGTGCGTTTCAAGACAGGATTGCATTTCTGATGTTTGTGTACTGAAGAAATTCACATACGGGGTTAATAAGTCACTGGTAATTGAACATGTATTGGAGACTAGAGTGCCAACAGTGTTTGCTTTACAAGCTAGTTTGGAGAGAGTGGACTGTGCGGGAACCGCTGGGTCAGTGGCACAATGACGACCGAGGAGATGAACACATGGAGAGCAGCAGTATCTTCCTTACTGGGAAGCAGTGCACGTGACCGAACCAGCTAAATACACCACTAATGGCAAACAGCACCTTTCAGTGTGTACCCAGAGACTCAATATCTGTTTTTTAGACTGGAATCATACATGTAATAAGATTTTGGATTTGTGAGAAATAAACCGACATACTGCAGAGTGGTTTGAGAAACACTGATAGACATGCTGCTTTTCAACCAGTTTCCAAAGCTCTAATCTCTGTGTATGCAGGCCAACAGTATACAATGCTAGGTTTCAGAGTCACAAGATGCACCTTGCAAAAACTGAACAATCATTTTCATTACAGATCTTTGGTAAATACCAGCTATATGATGCCGTCTGAGGAGCTCACATATTTAGAAACAAAGCAGCTTGAAGGAAACTCGTCAGAAAATGTTGTGGTTGTTTTTGTACCCACTGATGGAACACAAAAGCAGGCAAAGGGACAACGGAAATTGTAATTTTTCAGTTTTAGCCGGTAATGTGAAGGAGTATATCCAGGCCTGGGCTGGTCTAAGTGATCTCTTCCCATCCGAACTAAACCACACACTTTATGCGTACAACTAGCTGAAGTTTTTTAGGGAGAGGGATCCCTTAGGCTAAGCATGAACAACAGCATGTCCGAGCGCTGGAAGGAACGAGGTGGCTGGGATGGTTCGGATCCGATGAGAGGTCATCAGTGTCACAGACAGATTAGATGGGTCTCTACATCATCCCCAACTGCATTAGCGTGTTGGCATATGCCATGGGCTTGACATTCGGATGAGGCTGTAAAAGGAGATGAGAATTAGATTCCAATTTAAGAAGATTTTTAAAACTCTTAAGACACTACTAGCTAAACTTTTAGCAGTTAATAGTAGTTTAATGTTTTCGGCTTTATTCCACTTGGTTAGGATAATATATGACTCCACTGCTCATCTCAGGGTGTTATGATTTCTAATGCATCATTTTCACAAATTGTCAGATTACTTATAAATTAGGAATAGGGAAAAAAATGGCCTAAACATGAGGGAGAAGTTCATCTCAGTAGTCCAGCAGATGTCACTGTAACACTGTGCATTAAGCTAACCACATATTCAAAATTTGTATAGTGATGATCTTCATTAAACTATCCACTTAAGTGATATAATATCAATGTTGTTTCTAGGTTTCTTATGTTTAAAATTTTTGTTAATGAGAATGAAGTACTTTTAAGTTTTTGTTACACTTCAACCACTTTTCCATTAGCGCAATTCAATCCCTGTTTCATGTAGAAACATCTGAGATATCGCTTCTTTTAATTAAGGACCTGAAAGTGATGTACCTTACTGACTAAACCTCAACATGCACTTTATGTATTACGGGTAAATTTTTAATCTTTTAGGAGACACTGCCTGCACTGTTTTATTTATTAAATAACTATTTATTTCTATATCATCATCATTATTATTATTATATTATATTGATTTTATTAAACTCAAGATAACAGGACACTAACCACAGCTGTGAACTGGTGAAATTCTGGTTTGAGGTCTGATCCCCTGAGGTGGATATATGCTCCTTTGTTTCCCATCTGATCACTGAGGGAAAAAAAAGGAGAATACAACAGTTAAAATGTGCCACTTTTTTAACAGTCAACACTTAAGTTAGGTAACTTGATTACTTACCAGTAGTTGGGTGCTGAGAACACGGTGATGCACTTCCCTGAGTGAGTGACCTCGTACCCCTCAGCTTTGACCTCATGACTACGCACAATGAAATCCAGCTTGTTCTGCTCCAGGAAGCGCTCCGTCACATCGGGCCCAAACTGGCAACTCACCCCTCGCTTACTGATCGACCGGCCATTCTGTGTAAGAGGGAGAGAGAGACACAAACTATAAAGCAGGTACTGCCACAAATTGCATCCAGATCTGTAGGAAGCACTGAATTATGCTTCAGTATAAACCTGTGGGTGAGAACTCACCTGTGGCTGTGGATCTGACCAGAGGAGGTCACACATAGGACCTGTGAACGCATGGGGAAAAGTGTTAAATTATACTTGTCATCCCTTTTAAAGGTTATTTCTTATAGCAATTTAAACTGATAATGACTTAAGAGTCTGGCCCCACCTGAGTCTGGAGGCTGTCTATTCCTGTCAATCTTCCTTAAGTCTTCCAATGTGACACCATCTTCACTGAACAGCCCACCGTGCATAACCTGACATGGAGAATTTAATTAGAACTGTGAGTACAGGAATAAAAACACATGAAACATTGTGCAAGAAAAGTGATGAATACAAAAAAATAGTAATCAGTAAGTTATCTTAACAACACATACTATTTCAGAAGCATAACTGAGGTGACAGAAATTACATACATTAGCATACTCCTATATACTTTATATCTCATCATTTTGAATTAACTTCCACTTAAATGACAACCATAAGAATTAAATCCATACATATTCACACCTTAAGCACAAATAAATTACTCGCCAGTGTCACCTTTTAGTTCACATTCTCAAAGCTTACCAGTACTTTATTGTTGATACACTGTGCAAGAGGAAGCCACTGGAAGACCTCGCTGAAAAGCTGAAACATCTGGGCTGTGTACTTGGCTTTGACCTCCCCTTCAAATCCATACATCTGGTTCATGTTGTCCGTCTCATGGTTACCTGCAGATTTAAAAGTGGTTACTGCGGATTACACAGGACACTTAAATATTTTAATCAGTCATTACTATGGAGGATCAATTATCCAGCAAAAGACTTCTGGGTATCGCTCTTTAGAAGAGTTGTTTGCGATTACCTTCTGCAGAATTTAAACTTTCACCACTAGGTGACAGCATTTCACCCCCTATTTAACAACTTCTGCCATTCACCACATTGCTGCTATGAACTAGAATTTACTCCCAGTTTCTTGTGTGGTTAAATAAATGTTGCACTGACATGTTGCACCATCTAATGGTACAAATTTGTGTGGTTAGTGGTCTGTATTCCATTAAAGTAAAACATGAACCTTTCTTGTTTAGTTGACTATTCTTCAAAACAATATTTTTACAATACATAGACTATTTGAACATAATGCCATAGCAGTTGTTGTTTGATATTCTATCAATATGTTCAGTTAATCATGAAAGGTGTTAAATTACTGATAAATTATAGGACTTTGCAGTAGATGCCTTTAAACCCAATGCCAACAGAGATATGTAGTTATCATGATGTACAATATGGCACGTTACAGCAGCCTGAGATCCATGCACAACACTCTTGAGCGCTCTCACCTCTAAGCAAGTGGAAGTTGTTGGGGTAGAGCAGCTTGAAGCCAAAAAGGGTAAGAATGACCTCAACAGAGAAAGAGCCACGATCCACAAAGTCACCATTGAACAGCTGAATGCTGTGGTTAAGCATTATGACGCACAAGTTCTGGACAAGTTTGTGGCATCTGACTGTTACAATTTTAGACACAGAAAAGTACTCCAGTGAACACAAATTTAAAACCAATGTGTGTGAGCGTCAGCAAAAACAAAGGATACATAAGGGTTGGTGTCAGAAGGTAAGCCGTTCAACTTGAAGATGTTGAGGAGATCGTAGTATTGGCCATGAGTGTCCCCACAAATAGTTATTTTTTCTGTCTGTGACAAAGAGAAACAGAACATCTTTAACAAAGAATGGAGAACTTTAAAAAATGGCCATGTACAATCATCTACTACCTGTACTCCCATTATGGGTTTTGTTAGTGTTAGCACTTAGAAAATATGACCACGCTCTAATTTTGTACTCATTACTTGTGAACTAAAAAACTTCACTTCATTCTTGAGTATATGAAGAAAAATCCTCACCTCTTTTAACGTGATTTCAACAAGACTTGGCAGTTTTGACAGAACATCTTTAACTTGCACCAAAATCTGGGAAAAAAAGAAATACATACATACATACCAGTTTAATTTGAAGCATACACATATTTCCATTTCCTTGTCTTACTCTACTATATGTCATATAAATAACTATGGTTACCTGATAAGCACACTTTCTGTGCAGTTTCTTCTGATCTTTGAACCAATCCATCATCTCTTTCATGAACTTCAATGTTACCTTCCCGTCTTCAAGTTTTGGGCCTGTATAGTCATCCTCAATCGCTGCACAGTCAAGATTAATATGGTTCACATCACATCTTTCACCTTATTACCTTCTGAATTAAATATTATTATATGACACTAATGTATATTCCTCAAATAAGAAAGCAAACATACTCATGTTTTCAATGTCCAAAGAGTCAACAACAGATTTCTTTGTCTCGTCGCTGGCAATGGCTCTCTCAAAAGCCTTCTGTTTCACAATCTTGTTACATTCTTGATACTTCATCCTTGCATCCTTGTCATTCGGTCGAACCCTCACTACCTATTATCAGGACAGAGACATGAAATAAACACCCTGGTTAACCTTTAACTGGCATTAAAGCATACATAGGGACAAGGACTTTGTATAGATGCAAAGCTGAGAATATAAATAGAAACAGAAACATAAAGGATCAAATCTCTCAATTAACATACGTAAAATGAACAATGGTTTTAGTCACATGATGTTCTGTCCCATATCTCTTAAGAGTTATACACATTTAAATCTAGCCCCAACCCTTCTTTGCTTACAGAAGCGTTGAATATGCTTTTTGAAATATCATGGTTAGTGGTCTGGTTTGTGCAATAAACTAGAGACTAAGACAGAACTTCAGAGATCCCTAAGGTCTATCGTTATATTTAAATTATATTGCTTATTATGAGGAAGGCACAAACCCCATTAACTGTGGTATGAGAGCCTTCAAACTGGATCTAATTGGCATCATGACAGGATTACAGGATAATCCCCACTTTGTGCTGTTAAGGCAACACAAAGAGCCTAACTGGTGGTGACAGAGCAACAGATGGAAGTGGAGAGCTCTGTACTTTGTTCTATTCAAGGTTAGACTGGATGGCAAGTGTACATGATGTGTCTTCTAATAATAAAAAATGCTATTGCTTCTTACCGTTTCGTAGTCTTTTAGTGCAGCTTTAAATTTGCCCAGTGCCATGTTGGAGGTGGCACGGCGGTAATATCCCTTAATGTAGTTTTTGTCTACTTCCAGGGCCTTTGTGGCATCCGCCAGGGCATAACCATAGCACTCTGTGCGTAGGTATGCCAGGCTTCGGTTGCTGTAGTATATGGCATTGGATGGATTGAGTTCCAAGGCTTCTGAGTAGTACTTGATTGCATTTTCATAGTCTTTTTCTGAATAAGGAAAAGAAAAAACAAAGTTGGAGTTTAACTGGACCTTGATCATACACTCAAACATAACGTAATGAGTTACCCACTAGTGAAAGAAATTGTAAAAACTACAATGGTGTGTGTTTAGCAGTGTATATCACTGCCATGATACATGGTTTTCTTAATCATAGGACTGTTGAATTATAGCAAAAATAAATTGTTGATCATTTTGGTCAATCACGATTATTTAACATAACTATTTATACACACAGACACACACACAAACATAATATATACACATATATATTTAATGGGTTTATTTTGAAGGGCATAAACTATATGCAGACCAGTCACCAAACATATTAAGAATTTTTTTTTTTAATTCAGCATTGTTTATGAAGAAATCATATCCCCACCTTTACAAACAGACAACAAACTAAAGCAGGTTTTACAAGTTTTGCAATATATACAACTAAGAAAATAAAACTGCCAAAACGTACTAGTTCTAGACCATATTTGCTTTCTAATGTGTGCCATATATTTCTTTTGTTTATATATATCCCTCTTGATTGTATATATTTCTCCTGTTGGCTATTTATTCCTGCTATCTACCATTTATATTTCATTCCAGCACAGTTGGTGTGGAGCACCCACAATTTCATTGTACATGTAAAATGACAATTCTATTCTAGAATCTGACACCAGGAAAAAATGTGTCTTATATTAGGAAAGTAATGGGACTGCAACCCCGGGGAGTGCATGTCTAACATGGTTATATGAATTATAAAGCAGAAAAATACCACCCCGTCCCTCACATAACAGTCTTTTCTTTGCACCTACCGGTACTCTGACTCATCAGTATCAACCCCGCAGAAGTTTCCCAATTAACCAGCGACAGACAGACCTGTCGTGGGCGTGAAAAATACATCCTGGACAATGTACTTAATACAAAATGTGAATGACGGCTGATAACCTCATATGCATGTTTCACAGATCACCACTGTGTCCAAGCTGGATTTTATATGCTTTGATTTACTAAGGAATCTACCTAAATGAACTAGAAACCCTAGCGCCGGTTGCTTAACAGACACTTTCATTATCTATGTGTTTTGAATGGGGGCGCAACGTGACTACCACGTTTCAATGCTAATCGTACGATATTAAAAGCGCCTCTTCAGTGACTTGAAATCTAATTGCATTTCAGATAAACGAATAAGAGTTGAGTTGCATTGAAGATTTCGTAACTGCTGCCATGAGTTTAGGGAGCTCTGCCTCGCTGCTCTTCCTGTTCAAGCAGCCGCCGGCTAACAGAAAATTCTAGTTCTATGTGAACCTCACCTTAAACTACAATATTAACCCGCTGCGGCGGCTAAATGGAAACAAATCAGTGACTGTTAAACACAGCGCATGGTCATAAACCTTATAACTTCGAGACATTGGATAAATAGGGAAGTTGGTGGTGTAATATACACGACACGAGTGACGGCATGGGTTAACGTCGGTGCTGTCGCTGCTGAGTGTAGTGGCTACTAGCTAGCTGCTGTTACCCATCAGTGCCGCGGATCCCAATGAATGGGGTTTACCATTAGCATGCTCTCTGAGCAACACTAGCTTAGTATTTGCGACCGGCTTTGCTTGAGGTGTACTGCAACACAATCACGCCGCTGCTAACCAATGGTCACAGTGTCAAATTATAAAAAAAATACTGAAAAAACACACTGACTTGACAGGTTTTAGAAATTACCTTTAAAGTACTTATTCGCCTTCTCCTTGAGTAGCTCGGCATCGTTACCTCCCTCCGCCATCTTCTTCTCACTGCCGTTTTCCGATATGTGCGCCATTGGGATGGACTGTCGTAAAGGTCGCAAAGTTAGGTGTAGTTTTTACCATTTGTCATATTGAAAGTAATTTTACGGGGTGATCATACGTGCGACATTACGAAACTACAACATGTAACCCTTGCACACTGTTCGGGTCAAAGTTAATAACATTGATGTTATACCCAATTTCAGATCCACCAATGTGGGTTAAATTATTTCTGGAATAAATAATTCTGGATTTATTATGAGTTACATGTGTATTTCTATGGGATAGTGGTGACAAGTGGTAGAGCTTGACACTGTCATGAGCGATATCTGTGTTCTCATCACATTTGCCCAGGTTTCTGCAGGGACAGACACCATCTGGTTTGACTGATCGTGGAAGAATTTCTAAACAGTAAAATACTAAAACAGCATAGCCGTTATCATATATGGTGCACCCAAGGAACCGAGCTGAGAGGGTGCCAGGAGATCTGAAACAGGTTAGCATAGTGGTGGAGTGGTTAGTGCTGTCCTTAGTTAAGAAGGCTTCTGGTTCAAATCCTGGCAGGGGGCTCGTTGTGTGTAGTTTGCATGTTTGACTCACTCTAAAGTACCTGTAGTGATTTCCTCTTAGTACACAGTAAATTTCCCAGTGTTAAATCAGCAGTGTTAAAGTGTATTTACTCTAATAGAGTCATTATAACAACAGCTGGAGCAAAACGCCCCCCAGTGTGGGTGATGATTCCTGGAGTTAAAAGAGACAGTGTCAACGTTACTCTAGAAAGCTCCTCCCACCACAGACTGGTTTTCAAACCGAGAGGATTTTTCACGACGCCATTTTCTTCACATCAGTTGCAGGGTAAGTTGTTCATATTTACTTTTTAAACCAACAATTCGACATTTTAAGCACAGGTAGCACGTTAAAATAAGGTTACATTCCTTTTGTCCATGTTTATTATATATTTCATTTTGTACCAGAAGCAAATGTGACACTATCTGTATGCTAATGTAAGGTTGTTAATTAGCTAAAAAAGTTGACTGATATCAGTGTTGGACTGTAAGGCTTGTTATCAAAATTTATTTCAGTGTGTAGTGGTGATTGTGTTGTGTTCTAGCATGTTCGAAATTCCATTAAATGAAACCCTCCATGTGTTGGGATCTATATATTAACATTAGCTAGCTAACTAGCATTTTGGCTAACCTCAGTGCGCGGGCAATTCGCTAGTTAGCGTTAAATTTTAAATTACCTAACTCAAGCATTAACTAATTAAAATTGTACACTAAATGTTACATCTTTCTTTTTTTCTTTTTTTTGATACCTAGGTACCAGATATAGAGGTCGTTTTTAGTAAGGTTATTGTCTTATTTTAACTCGGCTGTCTTCAGCGATTTTACAGTTACAGGATTACAACCAGCAGGTGTTATAAGCTTGATAAAATATCCAAAATGTCCAGGATTCAGTTTTTAATGCATTTTTTTAGTAGTTTGAATTTAAGATGACAGCGTTTGTATTTATTGTGAGTTGATGGTATTGACAAAAGTTACCCTGCTGCTTTTTCCATTTTGGTTACCAGACTGTTCAGTATGTTAAACTAAAGATGAACAAAATACTGGCTCCCTAGTGCTAAGTTAGGTCAGACAAATGGTAAAAAGTAGTAGTTATTATTTTAGTTTTGTATTGAGGATTATATCTTGACACCTTGTTACACTGACATAAAAGTAACATACAGTGTAAGAAATCACATTGCAAGGCTGTTTATGGGACTGTTTTAATATTCACATTTTCTGTTTACTGTAGTTCAATGAAGAGCACTGACTATAAGAAATTACTGTCTACAGGAAGCATGCTGCTTAAAGCAAAACTTGGAGGTGTGCAGAAATTTGTTAGAGTATCTGAGCCAAGCCTTAAGGAGTTTTTGATTGCCGGTAAGAAACCAACATTGTATTAAAAAGGTGTACAAGAGGCTTTAAGTTCTTTTTGTTATTTAGTCTCTTCAAACTGCATTTTATGATTAATTGAAAATGATCTGTGTTTTGGAAGCATCTTAGTTATGAATGTATATTTAGTGGGGGGGAAAACTGCATAATGTGAGTGTCACTCCTTTTAATCTACCACTTATCAAGCATGTTAGAGGCGCTTAATAATTTAGGCTTTGTTTATCTGACTCATTTTTGAAAGAGTATCTTGAAATGATCTTCATTTTAAGCTACAAAACATTAAATGTCATGTCTTTTTGTTTACACAAACTTGTGTGCTTGTTTCCAGCATTTGCAAAGTTTGGTGCGCCAGCCGTAACAGAAGGAGTGAAAGTTTTTGATAGTTCAGGGACTGAGTTGGATGAGGATGTTTTTGAGGATATAGTAACAGATCCCTCAACCGGGGTACTAACCATCAAATATGAAACAGGTTTGTTTGAGTGATTTGTGTTTCATTGGATGTCTTTTTTTTTTTTTTTTTTGGTGTCATTATTACATTGTTTAATCAAAGAGTGTATAAAATGAGTCTATGGAGGGACCATGTAAACTGATTTGTTTTGCTCCTATTTTTAAGGTCTGGAAACATCTGTTGCAGAAGTGTCTCCTGAGCAGTTCCAGTTATCATCGCCACATTCATCAGATTCACAGGATACGGTCATCCTTTCAGACAGCCCTTTGAGGAAACGTCAGAAGCTGGATGCAGAAGCTAAGCAAGTAAGAGTTAACAGATTTCCACATTCTTCTAATAGTGTCTTTTTTGTTTGTAGTTTAAGTGTTCTGAACTGTAGTGGTTATATCAACATGTAGAATGTTTTTATTGTGTTTTCCAGTTGGTGGAATCCATTCTCACAAGCAAACCTGGTGGAGAACGTATAATAAATGAGTACAATTGGACCAAGTCCCTGGTGGATGAAACCAGAAGAAAAATGGTCAACATACTGGTAGCTGACATGACAGAAAAAAATGGGTAATTTATTTCTGGCCCTGTGATTTTTACTATCATTTTCAAATTATTTTAAATCTCTATTAATTCCAGCGAAGCTGACTAGTTCTTTTCCTTTTGATCTTGCAGTACATCACCACCACGGCAGGTAAAAGAAATGTATGCCAGAGGAATTGTAACCTTTTTCCCTTACCTCAGTGACCCGTACTCAAAAAATGGCTATGTAAGTAGCTAACAGCAATAACTGATACAACTAAAATCAAAATTTTAAATCCTGCCAAAATGTATGTCCTTATCAACTGTTCATGGTCACATAACTTACTGATAAATTAATAAACAAAATGTCTGTATATGTCACTCTCCAAGGAACATTATTATGATGGCGAGAGTGGCACTGGGTACTTGGCCTGGAGGATTAAAACCATACAGAGATGCACTGCTAAAGAGAGGCGATTAACATCTGGAGGTAACACTTATAATTCAGTGGAAACGTATAATACAGTTCCAAATTGTGGTTCAGTATTAATAATGGTTATCAAATGTTATTATTAGTTTTGATAAAGTTGTATTTCATATTGTCTAGCACCAGGAGATGGATCATCGGGTGAAGACCAGTGTGGTGGACCAACTGTCAGACGAGAGTTGCAGTTTGTTACAGAGAACGTGCTGAGTGAGGATGAGTGCAAGGAAGCAATCTCTCTGATGAAACATTCAGCTGATGAAGACACAGTCAAGAAGAAGATGAAGTTGACATTTGTTTATCGACACAACATGGTCCTTGACCCCCTGCTGTCAAGCAACATACTGTCTGTGTTTCCACGTTTCAAAGATATCAAAGGCTTGGTGAATATTTTTCATTACGTTGACAATGTAAACACATTTTATTTTTTGCAGATAGCAGATATAATTCTCTGTTCTCTATCCCTGTTACAGATTGAACAGGATTTTGTACTGATGTTTGGTGAGGATGTATCAGGCAGGTTGCTGGAGAGGTGGCCAACAACATTCAAAAGAAAGATTATCCAACAAGGCAGAAAGCTTCCTTCTACCAGTGACCTGGAAGAACTCTTGCTGGCAGCTGACTCTCCTGAGGATGCCACTGAAGTTAATGCTGACATTGGTGAGCTGTTATTTCTTTAATTAGAACATTCACAGGATATATAATGTTTGTCACAGAACAGCTGTCCTTTTGTATTTTGGGTCTACTCCAACATTTTGTCAATGCAGATGCATTGAAATTTGTTATTGATGAGGATGATTCAACTTTATTATAAAACCAATTTTTTTTTTTCAGGCTGGGACAGTGACCTCTCAGCGATTCTATTGCTATTACATTTGATTCCACCATCTGGTCAGGGTCGGAAGAGACCAGGAAAGGTGTCAGCTTCTCAAGCAGAAAGGCATCTTGTGGTCTTCAAGAAGGTTTGTTTCTTTTCTATTTTTATGGTATGAATTACCAGTTTAAGAAACACTTGATTCTTATTGCCTGTCTGTATTTGTCTTTTCAGACTGGAACAAATATCCAAGAGCACCTTGATGCCATCACTACCAGCACTCAACCCTACCTCCTGGCTGTTGGGGTGAAAAAGCATGACATCCACCAGTTCTTCATTATTCTTGACAAGAATGCCATACCATGCAAGTCTACCTCTTCACTTGGTGCTTTTGATGAACTGTTTAAAGCACATTTTGTGTTTGGCACATCTTACAACACCATGCTTCACAACATGTACACATTCATCCAAACCACTGTGTACAATATAGATGTTGGCAAAATCAAAGAAAGTCCCAGAGTTGCTGAAATAAGGACAAGGTTGCTTCGTTAGGGCTTGAAGGTCAATTCTCCATCATGAAGTGTTTTGTCTGTCAGGCTGAGTTTACTGGTTCAAACATGCTTGTTAGGCATTTACGGTTAGTCCATGGTTACTTACCCGGAAGAAATCTTCGCCTTAAATGTGCCCAGCGTGACTGTGGCTGTGTGTTTGGCACTTTTTCAGGTTTTAGAAAACATTTAAATACCAAACACCTTAACTATTTCGACCAACAGGCTGACACTGATGTTAATTTACAGCCTGATGTGGCAATTAAAGAAGTTATCACTACAGGGCAGGTGGTGTCAACTAATGTAGAAGAAACACCCACAACATCTGAAATGTTGAAAAGTTCAAATAAGAGCACTTTGGATATGTGTGCCTCTACTGTTGCACAGCTCAGGGCAGCTGGATTAAGCCAATCTACTGTGAATAGTTTTGTCTCCTCAATGGAGGAAGTGTTTTTTGAGATTCATACTCAGGCTAAAGATGCAGCTTTACAGAGCTTACCTTCACAGGACACTTCAAGTAAAAAGAAATTAGAGCAGTCATTCAAAAACTTTGAAAACCCATTCACACTGTTAAATTCAGAAGCTAAACGAAATAGGCACTTTAAACAAAAATGGGCAACTGTTGAACCTGTTGAAATGGTGCTTGGCACAAGATTTGACAGTAGAAGAAACAAGATCACAGGGACTTTTGATCAAGTCATTGTAACCGATAGGTTTGCATATGTTCCTATTTTGGAAACACTGAAAACTATCTTTCAAAACCACCATGTTGTCGACATGTTCAAGTCGAGGAATATGTCCAGAGAAGGTGTGTATGCAGACTTAATCGATGCTGCCTATGTTAAAAGATGTCCCCTATTTTCTGCAGAAAAAGATGCCTTACAAATTCAACTGTTTTATGATGACTTTGAAACTGCAAATCCCCTGGGCTCTAAAAAGGGTGTACATAAATTAGGTGCAATATACTTTACACTAAGGAATTTTCCTCCAATCTTTAATTCGTTGTTGGTCAATATTCATTTGTGTGCTCTTTTTCATGCACAAGACTCAAAGCGTTATGGCTTTAATTCAATCCTTGAGCCACTTGTCAATGATCTGAAAGTTCTTGAGACAGAGGGACTGAAACTTCCCATGTTTAAACACTTGGTTCATGGCACTGTAATCCAGGTCACTGGGGACAATCTTGGCTTGCATAGTCTGTTTGGGTTCGTGGAGTCATTTGCAGCTCGATATTGTTGTCGTTTTTGTCTGCTTGAGAAGGATTGTTTTCAAAGTGTGTTCTGTGAAGATGATTCTGGTGTTGCACTAAGAACTCTTGATATGCATAAGCAGCACTGTGAAAGTGTACAAAGAGATCCTACGCTACCTCATGTATGTGGTGTGAAACGCACTTGTCTCTTGAATTCACTTAAATATTTCAACACAGCCAACAATTTTTCTGTAGATATCATGCATGACATTTTGGAGGGAGTTGCTCAGTTAGAGGTGAAACTTGTGCTGCAGTACATTCAGGAGAACTTCCTAAGTGCTGAACAACTTGCTGGTAGAATACATGCCTTTGACTATGGCTTCAATCAGCAGCGAAATCGCCCACCAAGGGTAAAGTTGTTTGATGGCAGTAATGATTTAGGACTAAATGCAATTCAATCTTGGTGCTTATTGCGTAATGTACCTTTGATGTTTGGCGATTTGGTACAGGTGGGTGATAGCTACTGGCATCTTCTACTTCTGCTTCTACAAATTGTCAATATTGTGTTTTCACCAGTGCTGTCAGAAGGTATGACCATCTACCTCAAACATTTAATTATTGATCATCATCAGCTCTTTAAGCAGTTATTTCCTACACTCAGTCTCCTACCAAAGCATCACTTCATGATACATTACCCTCGCAGTATACGAAATATTGGCCCAATTCTGCACATGTGGTGCATGCGTTACGAAGCCAAACATAACTTCTTTAAGAAGCAATTAAAAAGCTTTAAAAACATTACAATGACATTGGCCAAGAAACACCAAAGTTGTATGGCCATGTATTGGGAGTCTTTTAGCCTCGAAAGATTAGCTTTAGGACCAGGAAAGATGGTGACACTTGGAGAGCTGAAAGAAGGTCCAGAAATTGCTTTAAAATTTGGAGCTGCGTTGTCTACCAGTGTTTTTTCAGCTAAGTGGATAAAACATCATGGTACAGAGTACCGCCCTGACTTTATCATCTGTACAGAGGTAGTGTCTGAGATTCCAGTGTTTTATAAGATCAAATGTATTGTTGTGAAAGATGACATTGCATTGCTCTGTGGAAAACTGATGGAAACCCTGTGTTTTGATGACCATTATCATGCATTTAAGGTCAGAATGCACCCCAATATGGTGCTGAAGGTGTTGAACATAAAAGAGCTGTGTTACTTCAAACCATTTGATCTTCAAATGAAGTATGGCACTTCTGATTCCTCCCTGTATGTGGTTCCATATTGTCATTTTATGCCGAACTAAATTCATTGTTTTAAAGTGTTTTATGACTGTTTTTGTGTGTGTAGTGTTTTATGTACACTACATGAGATGTTTTAATATTTTGAGCCTGACATCAAAATAAAGCCGTTAAACGTATTATCTAGTTGTGGTTTTTGCTTACTTGTTTTATATTTTAAAGCATTAGTAGAAACCAGGTTTTCATGCTGGAAGAGGAAGAGTTTTAGTAACACTACTTGGTGTAAAATTAATTTAAAATTTTACTCTATGAGAGCTAATTTTTCACAAGAAAAAGTGTATGAATAACACAGTATAGAGTAACATCAACTCTCATCAGAGTTATTTGAACCCCCAGTGTTAACTTGAAATAACTCAATTCAGTGTTAGAAATCAGTGGAATTTTACTCAAATAGAGTTAATTTATCACTATGTTAGAGTAAATAATATGACACTACTAGTAGTGTTAGGTTCATTTAACACTCTGCGGTGTTACTCAGTGTTAAATTTTTACTCTATTTAGAGTTAATTTTACTCTAAAATTTTAACACTATAGAAAGAGTTGATTTAACACCAATTCCGAATGGGACCAAATAGACTCGGGACCAGTGTTAAATTTAACTCTTTAAGTGTTATTTTAACACTCCGATTTTTACTGTGTACTCTGTCTTTCTGCCAGGGTCCGAAGACATGCATGTTATAAGTGCATTATAAATATGTAAGTGCTATATATATTTGTGCTTTGCAAATGAAAGCAAAACTACCCACAATTTAAAAGATCCCAATAACAACCAAATTAGATTCCAATTATTCTGATTTATCTGAAATTAATATAATTTAGAGTCAGCTGAGATTCCAATAAAAATCAAAAGAGGAACTTGTGGGGTTATAAGATTAGTTACCTGAGCAGTGATTTCAGTGAGTGTGGAAAACACATGCAAATCCCATACACACATGGTTTCCTACCACTGCTTTAGACTAGTTTGCAATAAGCACGTTTTGTGCTTTGAGTGCCTAAAAAAGTAAATGCATTTCTTTGTTACATTAATATTTTGCTAGTTGGGTTTTTTGTGTTTTTCAGTGTCCACTAATAACTTCCTTTGGTGTCCTATCAGTAAATAGTGAAAGTATGGTTTTGTAATTGAGGTTCACATCCGTGATAAAAAATAAATAAATAAAAAGCCCCTCTAGTGTTTGTTCTCCCTTCTACAGTATTTAAAGTAGGATTTGGTAGCTGGGGAAACTGTGAGAGAATAGTCACCTGGAAATAAGTCGCATAGTGAATTGTTTTGTCAATTCAAGGAGATTTTTATATGTGTGCAGGCTGTGATCAGCTGTCTTGTGCTGCTACTCCAGTATTCCCTTAAAAAATAATGAGATAATCAGATGTTACATAAGCTGTCACAGATTCTTTTCATTCTTTAGACACTTTAAAGCTAATGTGACAGGTAGAATTCCCCTGAGTGAATGTAATCAGTATCATCACCTTCTATTTAAATTGGTTTGCTACCCTCAGTGTAACCTAAATTTCACCATGAACTTTAGGCAAGCAAAATTTGGCTTCAATTTGTTTTCCAAAATGTTGTGCAAAAGCAAAATTTCCGCAGTAATGTATAGATTCAATATCCAATAACTAATTTATAAAACAAAACAAACAACAACTCTAAAATAAATGAGGATTTTATGCTTTAAGTTTCCCCTTTAAAAGATCTACTTCCTGGACAATCCTTACCTTTGAAAATAACCCTTTCTCACTCTCCCTTCCTCTCTTTCTTACATATTTCTCAATTTCTGAGTTTCACATATTAAAGTTAATTCTGCATCTGTATTTAACTCAGCTGAGACACATTATGTAACAAACTGCACATAAACTGTGTGTTTGCTGATATTGGTTCAGCTCTTCATTTGACTTGCAAATCTAATTTCAATGTCAAATTGTATCCACGTTTGAGTTATTTTAGGTTATCAGCCAGCAGGGGTCAGTAAATACATTCACTGATATAGACATAAAACCGGTTTGTTTTGTAGGCAGCCTTAAGCCTCGCGTGAGGTTAACCATTGAAATTTTAAGATGATGAGTAATTTGTTTCAAAAGAATAATTAGTGAAAGACTGACTTAATGATTCATATGTGGGACAATTTGCCGTGGTCTGTCTGGAATAACTGCTTTAAATACCCTGTCTTTAAATATGCACCTGACTGAGCTACAGAAAATTCCCCATTTAATAAATTGTTGGCTCAATAACAAAAAAGTACAGCCTCTGGCACAGTTACTTTGTTTATGTTACATATGCCTCCAGGCTATGTGGGGTTTACATTTCTCTCTGTCACTGTTGTATGCACGCAACAAGACACACTAATGAGGGGACAAGGCACAGGTGCATAGCTCCACAATGTTTTCACTCACACATGACATCTGATGCACCTCAGTCTCATATAATTGGCTTGTAAAATGTCACATGAACCTAAATTTAAATAGAAACACCTTTCCTTTTCTAGTAGCAATGTACATAGTCACATATGTCTTGTGTACCAGAACATCAGCCCTTTCAGATATAGCTTTGCAGTTTGGTGTATTTGGGTTTTAACTGGTTAGGGTTAGAAGTTCAACAGAACTTGACATGGTGAAGAAAAGCACATGACACAGAGTATACAACCCAGTCCAGTCTGTTGCAGTGACTCACAAGCGACATCCCACCATGAAGAATAAGAGGCCAAGTACTTGGGTGACTCACTGTCCGTGACCTCTACCATACACTTACTAACCTCAGTGTGAGTTCACTTTCTCTTAGAAGATTACCAATGACTCGCCCGCCTTTCTGAGCCATGGCGTGTCTGTGATGGTTTTACTAGTAGCGCTTCAGGGATGGAAAAAAAATATATAAAAAAAAAAAACACGTCAAGATTGACTGAGCATGAGCTGACGTTATAGCGTCAGCCACACATGAGAGTAAACGCAGACAGTGAGTGGGAGAGACAGTGTGGGAGGGAGAGAGGTAGAGAAAGTCTGGCTTGGTGGGAGGAGGGAAGAGGGAAATTGCTGTCCTCTCGGGTGCACGATGCATGGGCGTTTTGGTGGTGGGGGGGGGTCCTGAGAAAGTTAAAACAAACACAAACGGAGGAGCACAGAGATATACGAGCAACCAGAGACAGACACTGATGAAGGTCAGTGGGAATGTGAGTGACATTCCAGGTCCACAAGCCAATAAATGATGAGGTCTCAGAGTGCTTGGAGTATATTGTTACATAGGCTTGTTCCAGACCTTCTTAGTATTTATTGTTTTGTAGCGCATAGTAGTAGCGATTGTGTGATTGTGCCCTACCCCCCAACTCTTTTACTATATCCCTTTAACCATCTTATCAGACCTGGCGAGTATTATGTATAAGTTGAGACAACAACAGTTTCTTCTGCTCTACTCTGTGAAAATAATTCACTAATGAGCGCTTGACTTCAGGGAGTCTGTGGGGGGTCACGTTTATTTGAACCACATGTTTTTCTAGTAGGCAGGGCACAGGACTTAAAGCCAAATTGAAGATAAGTTGTGATAAAAAAAAACCCATGAGCTTCAGTTACCATCCTAGTTCTCATTTCCGTCATGGTTAGTTTAGACATTGGCTTTGACTGTAACCTGCTGCTTTTTTCTGACAGTGTGAGTCATAAATTGCAGGGATTGCCCACATTGTACAGCAGCATTACAAAGTCTCCTGTTGATTGGTGTAGCCATCAGCTAGTGTGTCAACCAACATCCCAAAATGACAAATTGCATGTTCACTTGTGCCTCAGGAAAAGTGTTGGAAATTTTATGTAAATGGAAAAGAAACGTGATGCATACCTGCTTAAAAAACACTGCTGCTTTACCTTTCCACATTAAAATCCTCTTCTGTTTTTCTCCTGTGTTTCTTGGACTTGTAACCACAGTGGTTAGGGTGGAGACTGAAGGAGGGTATAGAAATCGTTAGTGTTTATATTCTGTTGAGCGTCTGTTTGCATTTCTTGCAGTGCTCTTCTAAGTATAAAATACAAATTTTACCTTTCGGCTACAGTTTGAATTTTGATGACTAGAAATCCTTAAATGAGCATCTGATTTCATGTTGATGATGGTTTTTATTGCTTGTTTTATTTCTTAATTTGTAACTCTTCCATTCAAACACAGATTTTAAGTATGAAGTCATTCAAAAGGGCAAACATTTACTGGTAATTATTGTTCTTTCCTTACCTTGAAGATATATAAACACACAACGGTTGTAGCTGAGTTTATGTTTAGTTTTGATTTGTTTTTTAAGTTGTTTTTGTTGACTTTTTTTTTTTATCATTTTCTGATACATAGACAAAGAAAATCTATGTTTTGTTTTGTTTTTTGCAAAAAACCCGGCCATGAAAAATGAAAACGACTAGCAGAATAAATGGAAACTCTTTAACTTTGCATCAGGATTCCATTCGCTTTATTTCTTCACTTCAGTTTTTAAAAGCTGGGTTATAAGTTTAATATCAGATTTGGTGCTACAACGAATGACAGCATATTTTCCAGTAAAACAAGCAGTTTTGTCTCATGAAACAAATACACTACAGTTAGTTGCTTTAGCTACTGAAACCACTACTCCATACCTGAGTGTAAGCCCACACACAGCCTGAGTGGAATCAGTCCTTTATGATGGAAATGTGAAGCAGACTATGGGAAGCTGTATTTTTAATGGCTATAGCTCAGCAACCCCCTCCTGTTTGACTGGCACCACAGCCTTGTTAAAGGAAATTTGGAAAATGACTGACTAAACAGATAATTTGAGTAAATAAAAACAAATTGCACAGGGAAGTGAAATCAGCTCAGATTCCTTATAAATTAGATAAAGATGAAACGTGATCTTACAGAATGAACAACGCCTTTGACATGAGCCTGACCTTTTTTGAGGCATATCTGTGGATATTATAATTAACCGCTTTGTGTTTCCTACTCCTTTTTGGTTTTCCATTTGCTTTCTCTGACAGTGGTCAAGATTTTTCCTTTCCATTGTCCTGACATCTTCAGCCCGATTCCTTTCAAAGTCAACCTCTCCCATTCACCTCAAATTTTGCCACGATTCCCTCACTTATATACTTTCTGTGTGCCCTTCTTTCGGTCTCTTTTTCTCGCTTTGAGTGTTTGATGTGTGCTGGGCACGAGAACAAGGGATCGGATACACACCCCAAACAGGAAATGAGAAATTCAAGCAAATAGGGCAATGACTCTGCGCCTCAGAGAGAAAGACAGAAGCTCATGTGGAGGAATGCAGATAGATAGAGCATAGCAGACAGCGGAGGATGTGAAATAGACATGCTGAATCAACATGCTATGAATGTTTGAGGTGAAAAGTTTGTTATAGTCTGTATGTGAGCATGAAGAAAGGCAAGGAGAGGAACATCCTCAGTAAAAAGTATTTATACACAGTGACCACCCATGACGCTGCTCTTCATTGCCTTGTGATATCAACCATCATGGTGAACTTGGCAAGTTTTCATCTAACACACGCAGGCTTTCACCTTTTTAGAGTTCATTACCAGCTCGCCCATTTCACTTGGATGTGACGCCAACTCTTTGACAGACTTACATCTTAAATCTCACAATAACCTTCTATCGTAAAGCGAGAAAGAGCAAGAGGATAATCTATCAAAGCGAGAGTGGCACGTAAGCCGAGGAGTTGTGTGACCGGCTGCACCCCTTTGATCTGGCTCTGTGGTTGTTGTTTTCACGCTAGTTAGCGGTAGTGACAGCATGTTGTGGCGGCTAGTTTATTTTACATTGCAGGCTGTGCTCCTACTGTTTATGAGCAATGAGCGACTGAGCACAGCACACATGGTCACGCTTTCCCACAGAAAGGAACCGGCATCATAAGTGACTCAGGATGTCTGGGTACACACATTCTGACCATTAGATGACTATGGGACTTGAAAGGAAAGGAAGACTTCAACAGAACTCTGCAAATAAGGTGGAAAGAGGGACGGGTTGTTGAAAAATCTGCCCCAGACTTCTTCTAATGTGGTGGAATTATCTCAAGAGACTAGAATAGCTGTAACAAACAAGCAGCGGAGCAGACAGTTAGAAGTATTCAAAACAAGCTGTAAATATCTGTCAGTAGAATAACATTACTTTGCCAACCACAGCATTATAGTGTACACACAGATGTTTGCAAATCACTAATTAGACATTATAACTTTGCCATGACAATACCAGCTATGAGGCACAAACAAAGACCCTGAACAATATCTGAAAATATTCAGTCACACATGGGCAGGCCATCCAGGATGTTGTGGGGGAGAGTTTCCTCTTCCTGTTGCTCTTACTGTTGGACTTTCCTGTCAGTTAGCATTGACTACTGACAGCACTTTGGGAGCCTTCCAGACTCATCCCTTAACTTTATTTTTGTATCTCTAGGGAGTAATTCATTACAGCAAAGTATTAGTTCACATCCTGAACTCTTGGGTGGCCAGTCAGAGGAGGCAGCATTAGATGTAGGTGCCTTTTGCACCAGATGGCCCTTTCTACCTATTTGCAGTGCAGACCAGCGGGTGTATCTAAAGGAAAATGAGGACCACACTCAGTCGTTTAGTCACATGTGTTCATCAGGTGCTGTGAACCAAAAATCCACCACAGATATCATCTTCCAATTTCTCACTGGACCTCAGTAGAATGAGTCAGACTTTATGATCTTTGCCTTTATCATCAAGTAGTCGGCCTTCCAAATTAATTTAGTCACAAATACTACTATGGAAGGCATGGTGTGTGTGAAACTCTCGGCCATTCCAGTGCATTAAGGGTGAGTCTTGATGATTCAGCAGTGCCAGAGGGGCGGGACTGTGGTGCTGATGCTAGGATAGACTGGCTTGAATTAGGGCCTTCTTTCACAGTCTGGGTTCTGTTATACCTCTCTGACAAAATGCCTTTTTTCCCCCCTGGTTGTGTGTTGAGCACGTGTGTATATGTGAGGATGCCAAAGCTGTTGTCGGGCCTGTGAGAGGAGAAATCTTGGTTGTTACAGGCTAAAAAGAAAGGACCAAACCAAAAGAACAAAAACAGAAGAAAAAGCTTTACTTAAAAAAAAGCAGCAAAATCATGTTATGGAAAACCCTTCATTAACTCCTTTAGTTATGAATTATTTTAAAAATGAAAGCATCTTTTCAACATTTCTTTTTTTTTTTTTTTTACTCAGACTGGACAGGGAACGTCACCAACTGACTACTTCCATTGTTCAACACTGCCTGAACTCTGCTAGACAAGCTTTCTTATAATATTTAAGCAGTCTTCAGGAATAGTTTTCCAGGCTTCTTGAAGAACATTAAAAGCTCTTATTTTGATGTTGGCTGCCTTTTGTTCTGTTTTCTGTCTAAAGCCTTCCAGGTGATATTGCACAGTGCATCAAAATCTGACCGTACTTTTCAGCGTTCATTTCCATCCAAAAATCCCCAACACCACTAACTTAAATACAGCTTCAGACCTCCAGAGCCTCCAATGTGTTGCACCCTTTTTCTGATTTAGTCTATATAAGATGGCAATTTTAATTAAGGATTTCTAGTTTTGATTCATCGCAGTGTAAGATGCGTTGCTAATAATTTTCAGTACAATTATTGTGTCATTTCTCCCTGTTTCCCTTCCTTAAGAATGGTTTCTTGACAGCCACCATTCCCCTGAAGTCATTTCTCACGACACTCCAGCAAACAGTAGCTCAGCCGAAGGGCCATTTGTATCTCTCATGTCCTCTTTGCTGGATATTTTTTTCTTATTTTTCAAGAACATGACTTTCAGGTACTGCTTTCAGACTTCTTCTTCTGCCCTCTGCTTTTTTTTCTTTCTTTTTTTTTTTTTTTTGCCAATAGCTCTTTGGGACTCTCCCTGTTTTTTGTTGTTTTGTGTTGTTTAGCATTTTTTATAGATTGGGCAAAAGAAATGTGAACAAGTTATATGCTTTTGTGGTTGCTAGTAACAAAGTGTCTAATATAGAGTTTAAAATAGTTTCTTTGCCAAGTTGTGTGTTATGTGCAGATACAAGTCTAGTTTGAGTCTTTTTTATGATTGAATGATGCACATCATCTGGCTTAACATATCAAATAAACAGTGCTCTGAAAATAATTAGGTGCAAGAATTAGACTGAAAATGACAAAAAAAACCAAAAACGATCCTAGAGCATTACAAGAGTTCTAACCTCTGAAAAGCAAAATATAAGGAAAAAGAAACGAGGAATGGCTCAAGGCTTTTGTTCAATATTTTATATTCAACTAAGTTAATATATCTTGTTAAATTTGTACTAATTTGCAAAAATATCAAGAACAAAAATGTAATCCAAGTTCAGAATCTTGTTTAGTTATAATGACATATTTAAGTTGAACTCTATAAAACTATTAAAACACAAAAGGTTTTGCCATGCTTTAAGATGTGGAATGTTGTTATTAATAAAAAATATAAAAACAAATATGATCTATAAAAAATTGGTATTTTTTTATATATCTGTTCCATTGCTGATTTTCTAGAAACACTGACTTTTTTTTAGTTATGTTTAATCATGCAGCTAATAACATTTACTATTTTATACACATATTCAAACATACATCAAAGGTTTGGGACAAACTTTTGACTGATACTTTGTAAGGTTAGAACTCTATATAACAATATTACAAAGCTGCTATAAAATAGTGGAATAAAACTTTTATGAAGAAGACTTGTTATAAAAAGTGCAAAGATCTAAAAAAAAAAAAAAAAAAGAGAGAGAGGAAAAAAAAGGCATTTTTTTGCATTTTCGGATGCACCTTCTATACATTTTCCAGGTCTACTCATCAATGTGTGCCTGAATAAAACATGGTAAATGCGTATTACCGTTGCGTGTCAGAGTGCATTGATTGGGAGGAAATGTGAGGAGGGTTTGCATAAACCACAAGTAATTTCTGCCCGCTCCTGAAGCACCCCAATCACAGGAAATGGGTGTTTTTAGAAATGACTCAGCTAGCTTTGACCTCTGCCCCCCTCCCAGCTCCCTAACACCCCCACCCTCTCCTTTAGGGCTGCTTTAATTAGAAAAGCAACTCGTTTGTTTTTCTTTGTCTCAACACCCAGTTTTCCCCCCTCTCTCTCTGCCTTTTAAAATGAGCGCATCCCAAGTTTGGTGATGACTCACAGCTTTTTCCTCCACCCATTGCTCTCATGGACTCTCCATCTCAATGTGTAATTCAATTGGCCTAGATTCTAGATTTTGCCATCACTTGAGGGATGCAAGGAAACAGCTGTCACACAGATGTATGCCCTTATCATACCTGCTCAGGTGTTCCACAGAACACTTAGACCTTTATTAAACTCACAGTCCAACTTTGTTATTGTCATGCTGGAACATTTATGCATTTACCAAGGCTCAGTTGCTCAAGGCTGTGCGCGCGCACACACACACACACACACACACACACACACACACACACACACACACACACACACACACACACACACACACACACACACACACACTTGCACACCCATCTACTTACACGTACACAAACACTCACATGTTGCTTCAAAGGATACCGTGTCATAAACAGTGGTACTGGGAAGGAGGAATGTGTTGTTCATTGGGGAATTCAGAGCTAGTGGGGAGAGAAAGGAGGGGTGGGAGCGTGCTGACCAGTATCCCTCTGAGGGAAGGCAATGGAGGAACAGGCTGCCAAGTTTTTCTCTCTGCTGTCATAACCCTTGCACCTATCAATACAGCTGAGAGCTCCACTGACACAGTAGGCCACAGACTATGGCAGACTAATCTAAAACAGACCCTGTGCAGAGCTAACCTTGAAAACCTCACACCTCCCTAACCTCCCATTTATCCAATAAGAAGATTCATATTACTGTGTGATTTAACCCAAATTTGTGTGTGCATGTTCTCGGGATGATATTTCTTTCTGTCCACCATGTCAGTTTAACACCAATGTGTGATTTGTGAGTTCAGTCACACCTCACTTAATAGGAGTCAGCAGCCTTGCCCGTGTTTTAGTGTGTGTGCGTGTGTGTGTCTATGTGGACGTGAGGGTGCGTGGATGAAGTGAAGTAGTAGGATGAGTAATAGTGTGTGAATGAACTTTTACGCCCAAGGTATGGGTCACAGCCTTGGTTCGGCCAAGCTTACTATGGGGTCTGTAAAGAGATTATGCCTTGTACGCTTTCCCAGCATGCCTCTATTCCACTGGATTCTGAAGCCGCATGGCTGCATCTGCCTAAAATCATTAACTTTTTACTTTACACAGGTGTGTTTTCATAATGACTGTTTTCTCCAACTAAAAGGTGGTCATAAGGCAAAATGGTTAAAAAAAAAACTCCAAAAGAAGTACTGGAACTGGGACAAGTGTTTTTATTTAAAAACTATATCAGGACAGTTGAGCTATTCAGTGAATGAACTAAACTAGTGGTTCATGGGAAAAGTGTCATTCAGAGTGGAAAATCCCCTGAAAATAGTGGCCAAAACATTGCTTTGCTTTCAATCAACCTTATGTCCAACAACAGCAGGCAGCTGTTTACCAAAATAAAAAGATTGCAGTATTTATGCCGCTAGACTAGTAAGTCAAACGTCTTGCAAAAGCTAGATTTTTATACAGCAGATGGTGGTGAACAATACAGAGCTAGCAGAAGACTGAGTGTTAGACCTAAATTATTGTTAGAAATAAACATTTAGACTATATCAAGGCCATCTGGTCAACAGCTTGTTTGAGAATTATTCTTTTCCCAAGCAACCAAAACAACAACAACAACAACAACAACTGATATACAATTAAAATTACTGCTGTGTTCGGACTTTACAAGCCAGCCCAATACAGCAGGATATCTAGATCTAGATTAGAAGCGTTTAGTTTTTATAGAGCCCAGAATGATGTTTGGAGTTTTTCAATTATAAAGTCATTGAGCAACAGATGCTATTGCAATAAATGCTTGATAGTGATTCACCAGGGGAATTAAGGTTCCCTCAAACACCACCCCTCACCAATTCGTCTTCCCCATTGCCGTCACCATCACCCACTGGGGTATGTTCTTCAGTTGGGATTGTATGATTAAACTGCTATTTAGAGACTGCCTCTCCTCTGGGTGTAGATCCTGCTCGGACATTGTTGTTTTTTCAGAGCCATGAGCCAGGTCCTCTCCTCTGTTTATTACCCAGGGACATGGTAGCTGTTTATAGCGGCATATCTGTCCCTGTGTGTCCAGGGACACACACACACACACACACAGAGGGAGAGAGAGAGAGAGGAGGAAGGAAGGAAACGGAGGGGCGGTGCCACGAGAAGGAGCCAGTCCAGAGATGTAATTGGTACCTTTCCTTTTTTAGAAAACATTTCTTACTTACAGAGGTCCAGCAAATGAGTCAGGGCCCAGCGTGCTTTATAACCACACTCACTGTCATATGGTTTATCATACTTTCCCTTTGTGGGCTTCACTTTGAAGAGGCTTTTTTTGTTTTTCCTCAGTCTTTGATCCTTAGAATTTTAAGCTATGACGCTAGCTACTGGTTATTTACATGACAAAGGAGCACAGCGGCCATCTGGTGAAGTGGAAATTAACTACTCTCTTTTAAAAATGTTTGTTCTACCCTAGTTTCTTTTTAGCTTGTAGGGAAAAAAAGCTAGAAAGAAAAACGTGTGTGGTATTTTATTCTGTCTCTGTCCCTCATTTAGTCACTCATCTTTTTTCATCCCCTATCACTTGCTTTGTGTCGTGCAGGTGATAACACAAAACTTTCAGGGAATCTTCAAAGAGCTGGCAGCGGCTAACAAAAAGATCAGAGAGAAAAGGAGAGAAAAGAGGAGGCGAAGCGAGCGATATGGGCGGCTGACTCAGACTGTGATAAACATCTACTGCAGGTGTGAAGGAAAAAGATGGCAATAAAAGCCTGACAGGTGGAGAAGGAAATCGCTGTCAGCTCATGTCTAACATGTTCCAGTAAACTTGTCAATATTCTGTTGATCTGTACACCCAGGTATTCTGGGGACTTATAAATCAAAGTTTAATTTATATGTATCAGAAACATTTTATTTAATAAAAATACAGGTAGAGCAGTAACATATATATCTACACTAAAGTTATTTCAAATCTTGCCTGTACAGCGAAGCAAAAAATAAGTTAGGCATAAAAGTAAGTTAAACATGTACAAAATTAAAGTCAGTACTGTGGTAAATTTGTTCAGCCTGACCCCTTATATCAGTAAGTATGGTAACATAATTACCCTGTTATTTTAAGAGAGAAATCTCGAATTTAATTAGACTTGTGTAAAACTGATGCGAAAATAAAACCAAAATCTTAAACTGCAAAACTGCGTCTTTAAACAGAAAGGCATGTTTGTTGATGTTTGTGTATTTGTGTGTGTTTGCACACAGATTCAGCACCTGGAGCAACAATGGATTTGCACAGCTGTGTGTTTGCAAGGCAGAGCTGAGCTGCAGCAGGACATCAGCGTCTGTTATTAAGGTCGCAGTCAGCTCCGTCTGAGTTCACAGGAATTATACCAGGTCGCTTTCCTGCTCCACTTTTAATGAGCAGTTGTGCTGGAAGACTGGTGGACGTATAATCGCACATTTCATGGATGTTGTAATAAGACGCGAACCCAAAATAACATTTCAAGACCAGCGGCATGACGAATGAGCTCACATTTAGCATGACTGCATTATGAACCTAGATAAGTAGCATACAGGTAGAATGCTTCGAAAGTCATCACATCAACAGATATAAAAGGGTTAAACACTGCACTTGGATGTAATTAAAGGACCAGTTGTGTCAAAATTGATGAATAGCAACAACAGAACAATTTTCTTGTTACTCATGCAGTTGTATAAACTCAACACATGGACTTAGCTGTAAAAGAACACCTGCTTGACCTTCAAAAGCTGCCGCCATCTGTCTTAAATCTTCTCTGTTGGGTTGAATTGTGTTCAGTTCAATCCTTTATTTTTCTTCGGGTGGGCCGTATTCTGCGATGTGCTTCATTTTTAGCAGGAGGTGTCAGCAGTTTAATTCAGTCCCATGAAAAGCCAGAGGGCTTGAGAGGAAGCAGCTGCTGAGAAATGAACATCACTTGGAGGAACAAGGCTACTTAAGTTTTACTTCCCCCATAGGGCTGTTCCATTAGCACCACAGATAGATTTATGAGTCTCTTGACATTCTTACTCTTTGTTTCATCTTTAGGAGGGAAAGTGAAAAAAGCAAAATTCAAGTTCAAGCACCTTTAGTGTCTAATGTTAATGATCTTGTCTCCTGCATCAGATCTTGGGTTTTCCTTGTTTAGGTTGGGCAATGATCCTGTTTTCTTGGTGAAAAAAAAGCCCCATTAACATTCCAATTACATTTCCCCTGTCACGATAACACGGTACACATTGTACTTTGGCAAGATTATGACCTGGCAACAGATCACTCAGAATCATTTTGAGAGGTGAGACTGAAGAGGATTCAATTATTTTGATGATGTTTCATTATACTTTGTTTAGCTGCCTTTCCAAACAGGCGCTTTGTGTGTTCTTTCATTGGGGGAAAATTGCTGTGCTTTCTGGGTAACATGACCAGCCTTGGAACAAGATAGCACTGATCACTGTCACTTTGTTAACAGCACAAGCATCCCCCACACGAGTCACTAGCACAAAGCTTATGTAAGGCATTTGATGTTGGTGTGCTTGAGCTGTGTCTGTGTGTCAGTGGGTTCAGTGTTTTCATATGCATGTGCACAGTATGTGTGTTTAATTTTCCATGTAGTCACTGCCCTTAAGTCTGGGACTTACCAACGGGTCTGGACCTGCTCTCCTCATTCCCAATTCAGCCTCATGGGCTGACAATAATCCCTTGAGTACAGAGTGAGAGGGGTGGGGTTGGGACGGTGGGGGTGTGGTGTACAGAGATAGCATAAAAACTGGAAAGGCATCCATCCCTTCAGGTTAAGACAGTGCAACTAAAGAACCTGTACATCCGAGCATTCTTTGCCACTGGTGAAGCCAAATAGGACTTGTTGCTGCTGTTCTTCAGTCATCCCATAATTGCCCTGCAGTTGGCCTGAAATAGTCCACATGGTGCCATAAGCCAAGCTTTTCCATCGGCCGATCTGTTCCCCGACACTGGAAAGTCATTGTACAAGTACACAAGTACAAGTAGTGTTTTAAAAAAACTGATTGTGAAAGACATCAAGAAAGAGAAGTAGTCACACACTGAAGTGTAGAAGGAAAAGGAGGTGCAAGGGGTGGGGTCCCAGTCTGTCAAGTACGGCAACGGCCCTGAACTTCAAATCACTCTTAGTTTCAAATTGAAGTCACAGTTTTATCTCAACTAGCGTTACATTTTCATCTTATTTTTTTTACCTAACATGACTGTACTCTAAAAATGTTTTAGTTACAGTTTTTTGAGGAAAACCACGTCTAACAACACGACTCTTTTGAACTGTTTTTGTGATGACAAAGACAAGATGATGAAATTCACGTCTACATCACTTTAGGTGTGTTTCAGTTTATGCTTTCGTCAAGTCGGCTTACAGTTAAAACAGACGCATACATGCACTGACAAGTGCAACGCAAACCCGCACACGCACACACCTAATCAAGGCAACTCTCTGCCAAGTGGAAACATCTCCTGTGGTTTATTTTGCTCATAAAATCTTCCACCATCACAACATAATTTAACATGTTTATTTCTTTTTTTTTGTTTGAATATTTACAAATAGACATTATAAAAGCAGGTGCACCAGAAAAACATAGAAAGCTGAAATCATGTGTTGGTTTTATTCCTAATGCGAGTCATAGAAGCCAGACCAGTTCATGAGTTTGAAAGAAAAAACATCCTTGTGAAACTTCCTGAAATTAAAATAATTTACCATGATTTTAAAACAAAATAAAATAAAACAATAAGTATTAATAGCCTTACTCATATCAGCACTACCACCATGTGTCCATTAATAGAGAACATGTATGGCGGTAAGTCCCCAGAGGGATTAAAAGCATGATGTCATCACTCTCAGCTGATAGTGCCTCTGGCTTTGAAAAACCAGTGGGGTTAAAGGACAATCTGACATTCAGTTATGAACATTATGAACAGAAACATACTGATAAAATGCATATTAGAAGTCACGTGGGTTGAAAAAAGAAAATAAAACTAATGGACGGTTCTTGTAAAATGAAAGTCCAGCCTTTCAGTCAAAAGGGATTTTCCCCAGGTTGGACTCTCCCTGTGTCTTTTTCTGTCCTTTATGATGTAGCCATGCAAAAACACCTACAGCCTTATCTTTGAGGAAAACCCCAACATCCCTGGTTTTCCACCTGTAATTCAGCACCTTTCACCAGGACGATGATGTGGTCATCTGAAATGTCCCACGTTTTCATCCCTGAATATGGATATTCTTCCATGAACGTTCATTATTGTCCTCGTGCTTTTTTGTCCAAATTTTATTGTCTCACACACTTCTTTTATGTACATTATTATTCTTTAGACACCTGTCAGTGCAACAAATAAATTAATTCATTTCAAGACCGACAATTTTACTACTGCAAGGTAAATGTACGTATAAAAACTATAATCGTTAATATGTAGAAGAAGAAAAAAGAGGTCCATGGCTTAATGTGCATCAAATGTGACAACTGAGGGATTGTTGGAGAAAAGCTTTAAAATATTTTGTTCCCCATGTCCACATTATCTCAAATTCTCTGTCACTTGCTCTTATCTGTAGTCTCCAACACAACATCTTCTTTCCCTCTGTGTTTTGAGAAGAGGAGGCAGAGCTGTGTGCCATACTATATTTTTAGCTACACTTGCAAGACTTCACGATCATATTGGACAGCTGCTCCACCTGCAAGTAGAAAATAACAGTGATGTGATCAATTATATATTGTTTTCACATAAAATGTTCTGCAAACATTTGACCTGAAAGTGACTGCAGTATAGATACCTTGTGTTGCCTCCCCACATAGTAGATGATTGGCAGTGGCTCTAGTGTCTGTGGAGCACAGCAGGGCTGGGCAGAAGCTCCGGGGTTATGATGTTTGTACAGTGCCAGAATCTGTAGGCAAGATTTATGAGAATTTACTCACCAAGACAACATGGTCCGAAGCAAATGTAATACATAAGCACAACATTTCTAAGAATTTTCAGTGTGATTTTAGAAAAATCTTAATACAAACTACAATACTTTACTTTTTAAAGACATTTTTGCACAAGTTTTTGAAAGACCCAGAGTTTCCTCAATAAGTGGAAAGTGTTAAAAGTATTAAGGGCCATAAAAAGGATATTTAGCTTTTTAAAAGAGTAAAAACAACCAGAGACAAAGTTTTTGTCATCATTTCAGCCCTAACCTAATCAGGTTTGGCACAAACAAAGCTCCTGCTCCTTTACTGACGAGGGGGCAACGCATGAGGTAGCTCTGTGTATACTGATTTTTGGCGGATTTTTCACACTACATCCCCTTCCTGCAACCTGCAAGGGATTTGTGTTTTTGTTTTTCTCATAAAACCATTGGTTTTCCTTCTGAGTGGGATTTGTCTCTACCAGAATTTTATATAACCGGTTAAATTCAGATAGTCCTAGTGCCGTAGTGCTTAGAGCTTTGCATTTTGGTTTATTTAAATCATCAAGAATTATTATGGCAACATATAAATACAACATTGCCATTAACATTTTTTCCAGACTTTAAGAAATTGCCTCCTGGGATTTGGGAGAAATAACACTCATGAAAATGCACACAGTACCTGAGAATATTTGTTTTCTGCATCCCAGATATAGGTGCAGGACCCCATGCAGTAGTTGGCATAGTACCCCGTTGGCTTATGGATCCACTTCCATCCTAGATCTTTCCTGAAGTCAATGTACAGTTTCTTCAAACAGCAGTTGTGTGATTGGCTGCAAAAGAGAAAACAGTGTGAAGATGAGATGGTGCAAAGAGTATTGAAATCAAGTCAGTTTTAAAGCTGTAGGACGATAACTGTTATGTTGGGAGACAACATTACACTCAATTTAACCCTATGGCTGGGCCTTGGAGGTATACTCCATCTTGTGTATATGTGTGGGGGTAAATGAGAGGCACACTGTAATCTGTCTAAGATTATAAAACATTTTAAAGCTACAGTCCATTTATTATACAGCCACTAAAACGACCACAGAATTACAGCATGGATAAACAGGGATAGTTGATGTTTGTTGTTTCAGTGGTCTGTATTTTGAAGCTGCTCGTGGTTTAGTAGGTTACTATTGCAGCTTTAAAGCAGAAATGGAGTGGAATAAATCATTAAGTTCAGAATTGCTTACGTGCTGCAGCTGTCCGTTGTGTCAGTGGAACGTTTTGTGCGTAAACTCTTAGAGTGGTTGGTTTTAGGGATGGACATGGTAAAGATGTAGGGTAGCTGCTGGTTCAGCTTCTCTAATTCTTTAGTGTCTCCCCTCTTGCTCGTAGTCCCAGAGATGATAAAACTTAAAGTACCATCGTCATGCGGCATGCCGCATTCACAGTACCGCCGAAGTTCAAACTTCTGTTCATTCTCTAGTAACAGAAAAAAATCATGGAGGAGGGAAATATTACCTAGAAATTATATGATATCACACATGGGCTGAACTAAATAAATGGAAAGATTGACAAATACATGATGATGAAGTAAAAATAAATGCTTATCTCACCATTCCCTTGGAGCCAGGTCCGCAGAGGTTCAGTGACATCAAAGGACAGCCATTTGTCCTTCAGCATGTTTGTGACAAAGCGAGACGCATGGTAACGAGTCGAGGTCCCCTGGCTATAGTATAGCTCCACTCTCTCCTCAGACAAAATCATGGGCTCCTTGATGAGCATCCGTAGCTCTGCTCTGGTGAGTAGCAGATTGCCCCCGACGTTACTCCGTATCTGAGCGATGTTGAAGCTCATTGAGATGACCGTGGGCTTGTAGTTGGTGTTTGAGTTGTTTTTTTCTGTATGATGTAAGAAGAGGAAATTATGTTTTGATATTTTGACAAACAACCCATCTAAGTGCATTTAATGTTTAATGGGCAGATGTACATCTCATGTATATCTTGTGGTACAATATTTCAAAAGAACTTCATCCATCACGAAGGGAACCAACTTTCATGGTAGATGTACTTTAAACTGTCTTTTATTAAAAGCTAGTTGTAATGTGTTTTTAGTCTTTTAGGAGTTATTATTATATTTAAAAACGTAAAGAAAGCTAATGTGGAACAGTTTAAATGTTGGACCAGGACCAAATGTCAGTCAGCACAACATAGAACTTCCAAGAAATCTTTTCTTTGACTGTCTCAATAACTCCGTATCAAACTTGCTTTAAACATGGCATTTGTATTGCTGCAGACCCAAGTGGGTGCAGTGTTAAACTTGATGTTGTTCAGATGAGGGGTTCTCTGTGCTTTGTTCTCTGCTAACAGTCTTTCTCCTACAGTTACTGCTGCTCCACTCTGTATTTAGGGGGAGGGGCACATATGTACAAAAGAGGCATGTTTCTTTGGCTAACTTTGCCAACCCTTTGACCTCTCCGTTGAACCATTCCAACTAGGCCAAGTTTACCCTAACATGAATTTAATTATAACTTTAAGCATAAAGCCAGGAATGAACCCTCAAAGTGCCTTTTTGTAGAATGTGATAAAATAAGAATAAGCCACAATGTTACTAAATGTCATCACGCCTAGTTTAAAACTAAAAAGGCTCTCACAAAATACCTTTTTTCAATTTTCAATTTAACTTTATATGATGATTATTGTCTGTGGTTTCCTGTGACAGACAACTTCTTGGTACTTAAATGTGCAGTTCTCAAGAAAGCTGCAACCCACAATCTGCCTGTCTACCACATTTAAACGTATGCAATCATTCAAACACGTTCGAACCTTATAGCTGATCTCTTTTTAATACAGTAATGTTATGATGGTTTATGACCTACTTTAAAAGGCACTGCACTAGTATATTTAAATGCTTAGATGTGAGCTAGTCCCAAAAAACCTTCACTCTACACCTCTGCTGTTTCTCTGCTCTCCCTCATTTTGCCATTTTCCTCTGAATTCATTAACATTAGGCAAAGGCAACAAGTTTTGGCATTAAAACATTCTATTTGTGTTTAGGATTTACTAATTTTTCATTACACGTTTTGGTTATTTTTAATCATGAATCTTTACTTGTTTTTTTTTTGTGAGACCACTCCTAGAGCTTATTTGGTAAGTCATCCTATCGTTACTGTATTTGGTAAATGGTATTTAATGTAAATGGTCTTTAGTGTAATATCTGTAAACACAAAGAAAAGAACTATGATTATTAAAGGGATGACTGGGCATTGTAAGGTTAGAATTAATGGACATATGGCTCAAAAACATCAGGACTCTCGAATTAGCGGGTTCAGATTTTTCAAATCAAGCCAAGTTAATTACAATTTTTAACTTCTAAACTGTTAACAACACTGATATTTAGTAAACATTACAACACTTAGATGTATATCAATGTTTTTTATGAATAAAGTAAATGAAAGGCTTCTTTCATAAGTGCTTGTCAGGATTACACATTAATCAGATAAAATGGCTGAGCTCAGTGTTACTCAATAATCATAACTGCAGCCAAGTGTTCATCTCTTCCAGCTGTTGCTAAAGTTGACCAACATGAATATTTTGTTCTTTTACAGTTTTGCTGCCCATATGCGCAACTTTAATCATAGCATGAAGATGCCTAGAGGGCTTGATAAAAAACAGAGACAAGCTACTGGAGGCTTTAACACCATAAATGTATGAGTGTTACGATCGAAAAGATTACGTCGAACAGTCACACGCAAAGATAAGCACAGGAAGGCAGAAGATCAAGAGTGAAACACTATAGAAAGCGAGTGAGAGGCTCAGAGAGGGGCAATGTAACTGTTAAACACAATGGTAAGGAAACAGCACAGGGAAGAATGCACTCTTGAATATAACTCACAGTTGTGAGGGGTGAGAGGGTGTGAGTGGGGGTGTGGAGAAATTGGAGATGTGTATCAATGGAGCGCAAGTACTGGCCAGGACCCAAACCCTCTACTCTGTCTCAGCCTGCCAAAGCAAGGGTTCTCTGCTCTCAAGTCCGGGAATTACTCTCTGATAGGAATTGCAACCCAGCCTTGCATACTTGTGCTACATATTCAGCCCAGGCTGTACCAGGATACTCCATGTCACGGCTGCTTGTATATCATCTACCATCTGCATTGTGGCTGAGGTAGTGTTTCACCCCTTGCAGTGAGGCCGAACTGAAACCAAAAAGAACTGATGTGGAGTGTAACGGGAAATGAGATGACAGTTTACTGGTACCACCCAGAGCAGTCAAATATTTGGTTTGAAGCATATGAATGGAAACACAGACGGTCACAACAACGTACAGTATGTCAAGTGGAATTGGTGTGCCAGGCAAACGCATGCACGGAAAGTCAGAGTCTCCATTTAGTTTGAGAAAAGTGAGATAAATGTGTTAAGGGTTAGAGAAGTGTTTGCAAAACAGGAAATTAAGTCACTTCCCCTAAGAAGCATATTGGCTGCTGCACCATAATTACGTTGACGCTTTATCTTCACTTCTACTTTCCAATTAACAGAGTTTGCATTGGCTCTGTGATCAAAATTAATCATTTAGAGTAGAAAGTGTAAGAAATGAGCTCCATGCTCAGCTAAAAAAATCTCTCTCTCTGCTAGACGGGGTAGAGATAGCATCCTAGCCTGCATATAAATGTGGGTGTGGGGGGATTTGTGTGTTGAATCAAGGCCTATCCACAGGTAAGCCGGGGACAGCTGTTGTGACAGGTTGAGTAACAGCTCTATAATTACCAGTAGGAGGAACCAGATTCCAGCAACTGACTAAATATTGGCCTTCTTCCCTCTCAGCTCCACCTTCTCACAGCCCCCTCATCAATGTCTTGTTTCCCCACTTCACCCTATTTCACACTTGACTTTGGTCCCTTGTTGCTACTCCTTTCTACAATACAGCTTTAAGTTCATTTACTTGTAACTACAATAATTACTTCAGAGAAGTGAACTACTTTCATCCCAGAATAGCACAAAGTGGCTAGCTTCCAAATGAGAAAAGCGTTCCCTCGTGTAAATTGGACCAAAACTCCTTTTAATAGGAGGATAACTTGTGTGGGCTTCAAGGGAGATATATGAGTGCTAAACAGCAAAAGGAATTTAGCTTAATCTACCACACAATTACCACAATGAAGACTAAACCTATTATGTTCTAAATGCTCTGCACACAAATATGTTTCCCCCGTAGAATGATTTTGAGAGTCAGGAAAGTGTCTGCTGCCCAATAAGATTTAAATGTAGAAAAGAATTGTTAATGGAAATAAAAATATTTTTCCCCCTGTATTCTATTTCTGTTGTTTCGTTCAAACAACGTATTACAGAAAAGCAGAAGCTGGATAAAATCCTTGCGTGTGTGTATGTGTGGCTTTTTTTAAATTCACAATTGCAAAGCAGTACTTGATGGCCTTAACATTTATCCTCATACATTTGTCATTCTCCTTTTTCAGTGTGCAGAGGTTGACTCAACAGTGGCTCCATAGTGTAATGGTTTACACATTCCCCTAGCAAGCGAACCTCCCAGGATTGAAACAGCAAAATCCCTAGCTTGATCCCAGGAGGAGACAAATCCCTTGTGTCTCCTCCCAGAAAGTCATCCGACATAAAAACCTGCCAAATCAAATACGTGGTGCTACATGCTGTTGTGACCCCTCGTGAGTAAGGGGGCAGCTACTTTCAGCTGTTCCCTTATTAGCTGATTCAAAACAAGGCAGCGGATAGATAAGGCAGTGGATGGGTGTTCTGTGGCATTCCAGAGCTATAGGAAACACATGCTCCCCATGGGCACCGCTTGCACCGGACCGGACCTGAGTCATTCAAGATCTCAGTGGCCATCAGCCTGTCTTCCTTCCTGTCAAGCTGCCCTGTCACAAACACACTGCAAACACATTGATATAATAAGCTCAGGAAACCCGCAGATAGAGGAGTGCAAAGGAAAGAAGTGAGAGAGAGAGAGAGCGTGCAATATGGATAATCATGGTTCAAGGGACACACTGAAACTAGTCAGTGACAAAGAGAAGCAAAAGTGATGGAGAACAAGTGACAGGTTAAGCAAGGGAGAACTCAATGCTCAAGTTACAGGAAAACCCCAATCCCTGAGGGTCAAAGTCAGAGAGAAAGAAAAAAGAGAAAATGAAAGAGAAAAAGAGCAAGCATGGGTGAAGGAGTTCATTTCATGTCTCTTCCTATGGCTTTTCTACTTTTCATCCTGTTCTTTGGTTGTTACCTAAGCAGAACAAAATTGTGCTCTTCATTTTGAAGGTTGCTTTGTTCTCTCTTTGGTCTACACACTCCTGAGCATGGTCCATCCACTAAAGTGTGCTGTTTGAAGTGGTGGATAAAAGGGGGATAGTGTGGATGGCTGCCTGATAGGGTGATGAGTATAGACATGCAGAGAACAATGGAGCATAGAAGCAAAACTAGAAAATATGTTTATCGTAATAGTTTGGGAATCATTAGGCAATTACAGCCAGAAACCATTTGGCTGAACAAACATCATATGCAGCCTTGCCAGACAAAGAGCAGTAATAAAGCAGTAAAAATGCCATAGATATCATGTAAGCAACACAGCATCAGACCAGATGCTGCACAGAGTTCTGCTAACTTGTAATGCCTGTGATCTCTGAACCCCTGAAACTGCCTCAGGATCTTTGGTGGAGATCATAAGGGTTACACGTGTTGAGGGAATTTATGGTCAAGATTGGAACTGACACCAGCCATAAGGCATACGGTGAATGCTTGGGAGTGCAGCTTGAAACTTCTGGACAGCACTGTGTGCACTATATTTAATATTAGTGTTGATCAACCAGACAAAGAGCAGTAAGGACTGTACAGGGGGACTGTAAACAATGCTATTGTTGTGTTTCTGCTAGTAATAACAACATTATTACCGCAGTATTGCCGTAGTGGAGGGATTAACAGCAGCACTTCATGTGACATCTGGACAATAACTATTTTTTCAGAGTGGAAAGTGTCAGTGCAATGCTAGTGTTCACCTTGAATTATGTCTCAGCTTGTAAATGTAGTAGCATAAATAACAGTCATTACTTGACATTCAACTATAGTTAAGCCATCAGGAATTGCCCCCTTTCTTAATATTCAATCAGGATTCACAGATTCAAGATTTATATATTGCTGCTAAGGGTAATTTTATACTCACCTTTCATGATGAACCTGTTAACCACCTTGGCAAAGTATTCCTCCTCCTTTTGTTCTGTGGGGATGTTTTCCTCTTCCAGAACCTGCTGCTCCTTCAGAATCTCACTGGTGCTGTTGTAGAGTGATAGCAAGTTGGCAGGGATCTCTTCCTTCTCCCCAGCCTCTTCTGGCGCCTTTTGCAAACGCAGTTTGGTGAGGATCTGGCTCCTAATGGCCTCGATGCGTTTTTTCTTCACCATCTCCAAGTCCACAGTGTTACATGTAGACAGATTGTGTACACTGCCCACCATGTACACTACCATCAATATCAAGAACCACAATTTCATGTTGACAGCCTGTCTGTGCAGTCACTTGTGTTCTTTGGTTCTTAGTAAAAGCTCCTCCAACTTCCCTTTCAATGCCTTCGTCCAACCGGGGATCCTTTGGGAACAGTGAATCACTCAGTGGAGAGGTGTCACTGACGCAAAGTGTTTACACACGACAAAACAATTACAGCAGTGTGGAGAGTCCTGAAAATTCACCACCACGACTGTCACTGCTGCTGTAAAAAGTACCTAACACATCTGTCTTATTTGCATAGAAACAGGTGGAAAGAATCCCAGTGAGCAGACAGACATCCAGTGACGACCCAGCCTCTGACTCAGCCAAACAGGTAACCCAGTTACGTCCCACAGGATGAAGCAAGTCCAGAACAGAGCTGTCAAATGCTAAAAGAGCCCATGCACACAGTCAGTGCCCTTTTGTAAGTTTCTTCAACACCTCTAGGTCCAAAACAAACTACTACCCATCAAGGATTCAGCAGATTTGTTTCTGTGCTCACAGACCAATGTTTGACTGATATGTTTTCAAACCTCCAAATCCAAGATTATATTATGTTATTATATAAACTGAATCCTGTCTATTTTAGAGCTAGCATATCATCCTCCACATGTCACCACAGTCTTTCTTACAGAGGCAACCTAAGTGAATGTGAAAAGAGTAGTATGGCACTCAGCAAAATGAAGACAGGTGTTTACAGAGCCCAAGTTACTTGTTATCTAAGACTAAGACGTTTAAATTGGCACAATTTCTTATTAGTGCTAATGACAAATATTTCCCCTGTAATGTTCTGTAATAAAGAGAAAATATTAATAATAGTCTCTGCTTAAAAAGTTTGAAAATGATCTTCCTATTTTTTTTAGGTTTGGTGAGATGACCTCAACCTTTACAGTCCAGATAAAACTCTCAGGCGCTTTTAACCATATCAATGGTTAAAAGAAAGAAATTGTTCTCAAAGAAGTTACTTTCATCAACTTATTCAATACCAGTCACAAACCTGCACATGCCCCTATAGAAAAACATTTCACAAACATGTACTGCTCTTGGCTCTAACTACCTCTTTTTACTAGTAACAACATGTGATCTGTGTACAGCTGCACTACACCAGAAATTGCTTTCAACGCCTCTGTCTCATGCCTACTTCACAGACAGAGCAGCTGTCTCTCTATCCCTCTCCTCTCTCTCAAACATGATAATACGATAGTGTATGCTCTCTGGGTTCCACTTGTGAGATTAAATGTCTCAAGCGCGTTTGCTATCAGAAGATTAAAATGTCAGTCTCAATGAAACAGTGTCCTCCGGTAACAGATTTTAAGTTTGACACACCTTCTTTAAATGGTGATGTACCATCCAGACACAGCGGCAGTAACAACAGCAGTAGCCGTCCCTCTTAACTTATGCTGTTTTGGGAACTGGATTTTAGTCTCGTCTCTCTTCTATCTTCCCTCTGTCCATCCAGCAGTATCGCCTCGTTATTTTCCTCTACAGTTTCTTCACACCTTCTTCCTTCGAGGCTCCACCGACAAGACTCCCTATTCGCACCTCTGTTTAACTCGGAGTCTCTGCTCGTACTCTTTCTCTCTCCTCCTGCTTGTCAGAGCTTGCTGGTGACAAAGTGATTTGTGGGAGCTCTGCGCTTAGATAACTTCTTTTGCCTTGCTCTGCCTCTTTCTCTCCCCCCCTCTAGCTCTTCTCTTTCTCTTGTTCCTGTTACTCTATTAGAGCGAGCAGCTCTCCGCCCAGGAAATGAGGGTAACGGCCGCAGTGTAAAACATCTGCTGTTTAACAGAGCTGACTTCTGTCCACATCAGGAAGCCAGGAACTGAACATGCTTAATAACTGACTTTAGAAGCATTACCTCTGTCACACTGCGATGTCTGCAACCAAGGCAGTGATGATATGTCAATAAAGTCTTATACAAATTTTTCACCGAATGCCCACCACATTTACCTGGTGGATAAAAAGGTGTAAGCCAAACCATGTCAAAGAACTGAGCCACTTGAGACAAGCTGGTTTAAAAATAGAAAAGTGAATTTCAAAGCATTGGGAGCCAACAGGGCAGGGCTGTGTGGTGCACTGTTCTGCGTCTGGGTGCTTTTTAGAGGTTAGATTGTATATTTTCAAAAGAAGGGCTAGACTAAAACAAACTTAGATTATTTCAATCTTTTTGTCTCATTCTGATGGATGATTCAACAGAGAAGTAAAGATAGCAAACTATCGTTGCACAGTGGAGACTCTTGGAATTTTTTAAGGTTTAGCCAAATGTGCTCATGAATAAGCTGTTCATTACAAACTGAGAATAAATAGTGACATTCAGCATTGGGGAAAGTCAGGGCAAAATCCCCTTGTATTTCAGCAGTACTATAACAACAGTTGTCAGTTAAACAAGGAACCTAAAGGCTGTTTAAGTGTCAGCTTTTCCATGGCTCTGATTACCATTAATGATAAGATAGTGAGAAAAAAACAAAAAAGGGTGATCAAATGTCAGCAGTCATTACTGTAAACCAGTCAGCCACAACATCAACAGCATCTTATTTAGTGTTGTTAAATCCTCCATACACTGTCTGGGCATGGAGACAGGACCTCTGGGGCTGTCCGCCGATGCCTGGCACAAGTAGGGTCTTTGGGTCCATTGGGCCTTCACGGACTGGGCTTGTTCTATGGAATCCTGCGGTTGCTCAGTCTGACTGGGAGTATGGAAAACAAAGCCAAAGCCTGTGGATCTTGGCTGTGTTGTTGATCCATTTCTGAGCAGGTTTTTGCAGTGTGTTGTCCTGCTGGGGGAGGCCCCTGCCATCATGGAGTCCCTATGACATTGGGGGATCTACATTGGAATTTAGGTAGGTGGTATATGTCAAAGTAAAAGCCATATGAATCCTAGGTCCCAAGGTTTCCCAGCACTGTAAACAGATTATGCTTTTACTGTTACCTGTGTGTCTGTTTTTAATGTTGTTGCTGATCTATGTCGTTTGTGTTGTGACACCTAAACTTTGATTGGCATACACTGCCATCTGGTGGGCAAATATGGTATAACGGTTATAGAACTGACTTTCTTATCGATAGTAAGTTTGGTGGTATGGATATTTGGTGTGGATATTTCAAATTATTTCCCCTACAAAAATATCCATTACAAATGTATACTGCTGTTTTAACAACAGGAAAACAAGATAGACAAGAGTAACGATTGAAAATTACAAGAGGAAAAAATCTTACACACAGCCTTAAGAAGCAGACCTAATAAACACGCAAATCCAGAAGAAGTGCGATTGAAGACAAACGAGACAGACTGTTTTATAATGGCTAAAAAAGACCTTTTATGTCGTCATGCTTTTAACTGGATGTGTATTCTGTAATACAATTAAGAGTGTCACAGTGGATAGAGTATTTTGGGAAACCCCTGAACAGAAGTTGTGTGAAAGTTTGCTGTAGCAAGAAATCTCAGTTACATAAGTGCTTAAGAAGATGGCATCCATCTCTTACTGACACTGCACAGCCATCCTGTCTGACCAGTCTGCCATGGGGCATTTCATACCTGTCACCACATAGCCCGCATGGCAGTAGCTCAAGGTGTCTGTGTGTCTCTGAGCACAAGAGTGCAACTTGGACTGCTTTCCCATCATTCACATTGAAGAGCTAAATGATTCTCTGTGTTATTCTGCTAAAGATCCCACACAGCTGTGGTAAACACTGAAGTCTCTGAAAGAAGTGAGGTAAAAGATTCACAGTCAACAGAGAGAACAGATAGTATATGAATCATATCACCACATCAGATGTTGTAAGGTCTTACAAAGGTCTTTCCAACTGATGACAATATTGAGAACTGGCATGAAGTTTGCTCTGGGATTTGGTTTGGATAACAGCTTTTACTCTCAAAGCTGAGGTCATTCGTTTTTATGCTAAATGTTTTATAATAAATCATTGATGCTGACTGGGTGTTGTTGATTGTGTGATCTAAAACTTAATTAGAGGAAATTAATTTTAGCTGTCACAAGTCTTGGGGTTATTTTTGTACACTTTTCTAGCACTGGGTTGGACGTCATTTGCTTTCTGAATTGCCTTAATTCTTTATTGCGCAGATTCAACGAGGTACTGGAAGCATTCCTTAGAGGGTTTTGGCCCATATTTACATGATAACATCACACAGTTGCTGCAGCTTTGTTGGCTGCACATCCATGATGCAAATCTCCTGTTCCATCACATCCCAAACCTGCACTGTTGGATTGGGACGTGGGTATAGATCAGGGGTGGGCAACTCCAGGCCCCGAGGGCCGATGTCCTGCAGGTTTTAGATGTGTCCTTGATTCAACACAGCTGATTTAAATGGCTAAATGACCTCCTCAACATGTCTAGAAGTCTAGAAGAGGCCTGGTAATGAACTAATCACTTGATTTAGGTGTGTTGACCCATGGTGAGATCTAAAACCTGCAGGACACCAGCCCTCAAGGCCTGAAGTTGCCCACCCCTGGTATAGATGGATGGACATGGTGAAGGTTCTTACTTGAAGCAACAATTGTCAAGTAGGATGTGGTGTTTAAATTATGCTCAGTTCTTCTAAGGGGCATAACATGTCACAAGAAATAATCCCCACGCACTTTTACATCAGCAGCCTGACCCACTGATACAAGGCAGGATGGAACCATGCTTTCATGTTATATAAGCAGAATTCTGACCCTTCCACCTGCATGTTCCAGCAGAAATCAAGACTGGTGAGAACAGGCAATGTTTTTATAACTTTCCAATTGCAGAAAATTGTACCCTCATTTTCCTGCTCTTAGTCTACAGGACTAGCTCTAAGTGTAGTCTTCTGCAGCCCATCTGCTTCAAGGTTCAAGACATTGTGCATTCAGATTTGCTCTTATGCATACCTTGGTTGTGACAAGTGGTTATTTGAGTTACTGTTGCCTTTCCCAGAGAACTGTAGTATGTTGGATACCTTCTTTTTTTTTTTTTTGGACCAGTCTTTGTAAACTCAGGGGATGGTTTTGTAGGAATATCCCAGCAAATTATCACTTTTTGAAATACTTTTTGAAATCAGGCCATCTGCCACCAGCAACCATGCTATGTTCAAAGGCACTTAAATAACGTTTCTTCTCCATTCTGATCCTCAATTTGAACTTCAACATATGAGATTTTACTTATGTCTCCATGCCTAAATGCAATGGATTGCTGCTAATCACATTAAAACTTGAGCAAGCACCTGAACAAGTGTGCCTAATAAAGTGGCCGAGGGTTGGGGGGTTTTTTTGGGGAGGGGGGGTTGTTAAGTTCCTTTTTGTATCTTCAATATGCATCAAAAATGTGCCATATAATACATATTTAAACTACTCATTAACTTTTTGCTACTACTTGCTTCTTCTCAGGCTAGTGTCACCTGTCTCCATAGTTACAACGAAAGTGTATACGTGCGTGTCTTACGCAGGCGGCTTTGTGAATTGATGTTCTGTGTTTGGGACGCATTTCTGCCCTTTTTGTGCATTTTGCCACAAGTAAGGTAAAAGGTGAGTTTATAGAAGTATTATTTCTGTGTCGACACGTTTCCGAGGCGTCGTTTTAAAGGGACACTGCGTTAAAAATGACTCGCACTGAGTTAGTGGACTGTGCCGATTGGAAATAATACCTGTTGGGTTACCAAGGTGGTGACGACGCATCGGGAGAGGAAACAGCAAATAGCAATGAAAGCGAGAAGGCGAGAGTCCTCTTTAGTGTGACATTAGTAAATTCAAGACCAAGGAGCCTGACAGGTAATACCAGAGATGGCTATTCTTTGTAGCTTTGCGGACGTTTGATGGACTCACTACTGACATAAAGACAGATTCTGGACCTGTGTGCCTCTCAGACGTTGAAAACGGTTACGTCTCCGTGAGTTAATTTTCAAACATACATATCTTGCCCTGTGACTTTTATTTGGGCCCACCTTTAAAAAAATATCCCCAGTAATGAAAGATTGCAGTGAAAACTGATGAAGTATGGCACCGATAGCGATTTTAAATAAAATGGGGAACATTTATTTTTTGACAGGTGACAGTTTTCAGCTGCCATAATGGAGAAATACGAAAAGCTGTCCAAAATTGGTGAGGGTTCCTACGGTGTGGTGTTCAAATGCAGGCACAGAGATACTGGCCAAATAGTCGCCATCAAGAAGTTTGTGGAGTCTGAAGATGATCCAGTTATTAAGAAGATTGCATTGCGAGAAATACGTATGCTGAAGGTGAGAAGACATTAGTTCTGGTATCAAGTTTTCCACATGTCACACCACACGTGTACACTTGCACACACACACACATGTGCATGCTACATGAATTGATGAAAGAAACTTGTCAGGCTGTGAAGCACTGACACTGAAGTGTCTGTGATGTGTGCTCATCTTTTAGCAACTCAAACACGTGAATTTGGTCAACCTGCTCGAGGTGTTCAGGAGGAAAAGGCGGCTCCACTTGGTGTTTGAGTTCTGTGAACAGACAGTCCTAAATGAGCTTGACAAACATCCCCGAGGGTAAGTCAAAGCAGCACAGGAACAGCATGTGACAAATTAACTTTTTAAAATATCTGTTCACTCTTTGCCAGTTTGGGATTAGTGGTTATGTTTGTTGTGGTAGAGCTGCTGAAGGGTAACATACTTGGAAATTCAAATAATCATTCCCTTCAACCTCCAGATGTGTTGATAAAGTAACATTATAACTAAGGAATTTAGGTTTAAGGAGTCATCTATTTGGCAAATAGTTTGCCAAAGAAGTATTTGGTATTTCTAACAGGAGAATGACAGAAGAAAGGAACAGGGTGAATTAGAAAGAGGGAGCAAGACTGTAGCTAAGAAATTCTGGTGACAGAAAATGCTGGCAGTAGAATGAGGGCGTAATAGGCAGTCTTAACATGAAGGATCAAAAAGGAGGAAAAAATAGCTCTTGTCTTTTCTCTGCACTTTGAGCAATGTATGGTCGCAAGCCAAGATTTCAGTTTAGCTTTTGTCACGTGAACTCACGTAAACCACAATGGCTATCTGTTGTCTTACCATTTTTCTTTTTCCCACGAGACTGTGCAGCAGAAACTCTAGCTGGTCTTGAAAACAAGGGCGCTGCTGCTTTTAAAGACAGGCCTAGGATTACCCGGGTGACCGCAGGGCCGAGTAAAACACCACTTCTTTTATTGAAATGACTGGAATGACAGATGAGGACATTGTAATTTGTAAATAGTTTGTCTGTTTTTCCTTCCTTTGTCTCTTGTGGTCTCTAGGGTACCTGAGGCTCAGCTGAAAAGTATAGTATGGCAGACTCTGCAGGCTGTCAGCTTCTGCCACAAACACAATGTCAGTATATTTTATTATATGTTGCACTTCATCTAAATGATTTGCATATATTTATCTGATGCAGGTGAGCACATGCCTTATTTTTGTTAAATTACTCATTGCTGTAATACTTCCTTTCCTCTGTACTGGTATTTGACTTAGTGGCAAATGACTTACTGTGGAGGATGGTTGACGCATTCCTTTTTATATTAATCAAACCAAGTCTTTATTGATTTGATTTATATAAAAATGCTGTTTTGTTGTTTTTGGGGGGGTTTTTTTGTGTTTTTTGTTTTTTACTCAGCAAAATCTCACGTATATAGTTATTTTATAAGTTAAATTATCTGATATCCGTAACATATTCATTTTTTAAATATATTTTTTCAGTGATTGTTATTTCCCAAACATTTATCTGTTTTTAAATGTTATATATTGCTCTTTATGATACACAGTTCTGCTTAATTCTGTAGCTAAATCTAACTACCGACTATATAAGCACCTTTTTGTGCATCATTGTAGCAAATATACTATTTCATAGTCATTTTTAATGTTCTCAAAGCTTTTATTGCAATGTTTGTTACACGTCATAATAGGTTCCCTTCTGAAATGTCAGTCTGTAAAACTAGTTGGTGCCTGTAGGGGGAGCAGTTCGCCTTATTGCTCCCTCCTATACACGCACACATACGCACACATATATATATAGAGAGAGAGATAGATAGATAGATAGACAAGCATAGGCAGTCTATCTGGTAAATAAAAAATAAAATAAACTCTTAGCCATACAGTATTAAGTTAAAAGTGTGACGGTTTCTAATCTCTTGCTCTTGTTCTTCCCCATTCATTTTTAATTTGCCAGCCTTAACATAAGCTTGTGGCTCTGACACAAAGAGACTGTATATCATGTTGCCTAAATCCCTGATAATGACTGTTTGTCTCACAGTGCATTCACCGTGATGTAAAGCCAGAGAACATCCTCCTCACTAAAACCGGAGTCATCAAGCTTTGTGACTTTGGCTTCGCCCGTATTCTGAGTAGGTCATTCAAGGAAGAGTGTTAATTTGTCTGTAATGACTTATTCAACACAGATCCTATATGTCAGCCCTGCTCATGGCCACCTCACTTTTAGAGTTCCAGTGAATGCATTGTACAGTGAAATGACACTGTACAGTCTCTCTTTACCCCTGCTGCGTAACGTTTCAGTGTCATGTTTCCATACATTAACATGTAATCTTTCACCATGTCTTGTAATCCCTCCCTCAATTATGTATGTGTTATTTAGTGTGCATTATTCAGTATATTAATGTTTATGTGTATAAGTTGTCACCATGTGTATTTGTGTTGGTATACTAGCGGGACCAGAGGATGACTATACAGACTATGTAGCAACCCGCTGGTACCGGGCTCCTGAGCTGCTGGTCGGGGATACTCAGTACGGGCCTCCTGTTGACGTGTGGGCTTTGGGCTGTGTCTTTGCCGAGCTCCTCAATGGGAACCCACTTTGGCCCGGGAAGTCTGACGTTGACCAGCTCTACCTCATCAGGAAAACTCTGGGTAGACTGAAGAGCTGTTTAAAACACTAATGACATCAGTAACATCAGCATAAATTTACATCTACAATCAGGAGAACTGTCTTCTGTCAGACAGTCTGGTAGCTTTTTTTTTTTTTAACTAGAGAACTAGTTGCTCAAAATAGGAGCTGTTTCCTCTTATTTAGTTGCTTGAAATTTTTTCACAATATTGTTAGCTCATTGCACCCATTGCATGCAAATTGCTATTTTGTGTGAACTGAGCCAAACTGGTTTAGGTCCGAACACACCCTCAGACAACAAGAAACTTTTCACAGACAGGCTGGGTTAATAATCAAATTTCTGACCGTAGGTGACCTGATCCCCCATCACCAGCAGGTCTTCCGCTCCAATGTTTTCTTCAGTGGAGTTAGCATTCCTGAACCTGATACAATGGTATGAAAACTATTAAAACCAAATCTGTGTTCGTAATGAAGTCATAATGAATGGGGTTATATACTTTTTTTTTTTTTTTTTTTTTGCTATAGGAACCTTTGGAAAAGCGCTTCCATGGAGTGTCTCCCCATGCCCTTCAGGTTATGAAGGTATATTTAGTGTAATACAGACTGGCTGATACAGCATCATGATTAATGCTACTGGACAATTTGTCAAAGACAATTTTTAACCAAATCAGTCCTTCAGGCCCAGCCAGTATAAGCGAGTCAGTTTTTGTCCACATATTTTGAAAAGCCTTTGCTTCATGCTAAGTCTCTGTGTTAACAGTCATCCCTGGTGATGGATCCTTCTTTGCGCCTGTCCTGTGAAGAGCTGCTAGAGCTGCCTTACTTCCAGGAGGAAGGAGGACTCAACTATGGCCGTGAGGGGGAGCGCCTAGGAAGACGACATGACAGAGGCTCCCGCCGCAGACAGGCTGGGGTCAGTGTGACACACAGGGGTTTAATCGTGCAAGAAAATGATCCAAAGCCCAAAGAGATTGTCCACACTGCTACAGCTACAAATGTCCTTAAACCGGTGAATGCAACTCTACACAGGCTGACAAGACATTATCCTAATACATTGTTTCCTTCTCTCTTTCACTCTCTAGGCTCAGTACCTCCCTCAGTTACCAAACAGTAACATCTCACCTGCACCAGAAGTCAAGAAACAAGTGAAGCAAAAATATCACCTGCCCAACATATAATAAATAAATGCATCTAGTGTTTAGTGGCTGAAATGTGTAAACGATGGAGTAAAGTTCTGCTTTGCGCAGTCATTTAAATAAGCTGATTTGAAGGAACATACGTTAATGTTGTGGTAAGTAAAATACGATTTTAATTCTGTGATTACTTATAGATATAAACGATATTCTTCATACAAAAAACAATAGTTTATATATTATGAGCTGAGATTAGGGCAAAGAATGCACAATCTGTTCGTATCATAGCTAAAGATACATCTACAAGATTGAAACAAATGTCTTGTAGTCACCACTGTGCCATTGCGAATTGGCTACAAGACTATACCGGTTTTCTGATACATCCAGTAATTACTAATCATACATTAAAATAGTTGAGCATTTTACCATATATAAGAGAAACAAATGCATCTATCTTCAGATTCTGTAAACATTGTTGATGTTGTTAATGTAAACCAAAAAAAGAGCGTTTAGTACTGGATATTAGCCTGTATACTTGATGTTTAACTTCCTCACACAGTCTTAAGGTTTAATAAAAACCCACCACGAAAGCCAATACTTTAAATAATTTGATGGGTTCTTAATGTACTCCAGCCACTGTCTCAATGGCGATACCTAAGGTCAGATGCAGGCATCCACTGTTACTCAGCCATCCACTGGAGTACGCATCGGCACACCAGCATCCTGACACATGGCTTGATTCATCACCTGACTTATCAAATTACAGATTTAACTCCTTGTTATATAGTTCAGTGATCTGTGCTGTAGACAGACAGGGTTTACCATACACTATAAACAGCCCTACTTTTTTTTCCTGGTCAAAGCAACTTTTCACATAATGATTAATAAAATTTCCCATTCATCAATGAAATTACTTCATATGGATCTCTTCTCGTGGTTTATTGTATGATTTCTTTAAAAACAAGAGATTTCATGGAAAGATAGGTGGGAAAAGAAAATATACCACACAGAACAACATTGGATATGCTGTAAAGAAGATGATAGAATTTATATAGACAGAAAAACACACTGAAGCACGGGGCATGAAAATTGATTGTAACAGCTAGTGATATCAGTCTTAAAAGTTTAGAAGATTGAAAACCCAGACTATAGTTTAAATCAGCATTACTACCCGGGTGTTGCAATAATTGTGTATCTGCGAGGCACGTTGGCAAAGCCACTGTACTCAGGGCTGAGGTCTATGCTGTCAGGCCCGCCAGGGCAAGAGAAAGTGAAATGTTGCAGCAGTGACACCAGGAAGAGGAAAATCTCCATGCGAGCAAGAGACTCTCCAATGCAAGATCTCTTTCCTGGAAGAAGAGCATAAATAAGTCAATGAGAGAAACAATATACATCTAACTGTGATGGAAAAAAAGATTTTTATGATTCTTCTGTTCACAGAAAAAAATCTTAGAAATAGTTACTCAGAATATTCCAGGAAAGGGCATAATACCACAAAAATGTGTTAATAAAGTAGATCCAATGAGGAGCACATTTTCTAAAGGCGTGGAGGATAGAAGGAAATGTGCATCATTACCTGCAGAGAAGGGCAGAAATGCAGGGTTTTTCTTAAAGTTCCCATTGTTGTCCAGAAAGTGCTGGGGGTTAAAAGACCGTGGAGTTGCCTACCGTTTTTCATCTTTTAGCACAGAGTGCAACAAGGGAATAATTAGTGTATCCTGTTGAGAAAAGATGTTCAATCAGATGGGACATTTCTTATCTGGGAACATTCTGCATAAACAGCACTAAAATAGATTACATCAAAATACCTTGGGAATTGTGTAACCCCTGAAAGAAATGTCATGTAGTGCATAGTGAGGGATGCTCAAGGGGATAATATCTAGAAAATGTTGAATTTCATGGAGGACTGCGTCTGTATATGGAAGGGACTTCTTGTCTTCCATACAAGGGCAACGCTGTCCAACTAGAGTGTCAATTTCCTGCTGAATGGTCTCTTTGGAATGAGAAGAAAATTGCAACATAATTAGTGGAGAAAGCTCTAAAGTCAGTAGCAAATCAGCAAAAAATAAGATTAAATAAAGACTTTCAAATATTTTAGTGCTGCTTTACAAAGAATTTTAGAGTGAACAATTAACACAAATTACCAATTATAATGTCATTCAGTCTGAAGTTTTATTTATTTTTAAGAGAAGAAAATCATCAGAGCAAGTGTGTAGAATTTCATTTGCTTTCTGTTTCTACCTTGTATTTGGGGGTATTTGATCAGAACATTTAATGCATATCTGATAGTTGAGCTGGTGGTTTCAGTTCCTGCCAGATAAAGATTCAACACTGTTGACACCAAGTTGTCATAGTGGAACTGGCTTGTAGGAATGTGCTTTTCCAGAAAGTAAAAACAATTTTATCAGTTTAACAATACAACCTCAAGATTAAAATTAAAGACTTTAAAATGCACTTGCAGGGGAATACCAATGCAAAGGAATTGTCTTATAATAGGGGGCATGCACATTTGTAAAAGAGCAATTATCAGCAGTAAATAAAAGAAGCCTAAGTGAGGTAATTCACAAAGATTTAGTCTGGTTATTAAATTTAGTTCTGTCACACCTTATTGAGTCTTAGGAGGAAGCAGTCAATGTAATCTCTGGGTGAACTTGCGTCCAGTGTGTCCTGACGTTCTTGGATTTTATTCATAATAAATGCTCTCATCTCCTCAAGTTTGGCAAACACATTGTGATGTGAACCTGGCAACCACTCCATCAACCGTGGGAAGATATTATAGAGCTGTGATGAGAGAAACAAAAAAAGACTCGATTGCTGTGTTGCAATGTTGCTGAACTCTAGCTATTATTTGGGCACATTTGGTTTTTAATTGAATCACTCACCCGCCATGCCAGTTTCATGTTATTGTTACTTTAGCTTTTACCTGGCCCTGAGAACTGCTGCCAAATTTCAAGGTGTCTGAGATGATCTGCAGAAGGTATAGGAAGTGTTTATCATCATAACTGAAGCGCTGGCCAAACACCAAACAGCAGATAACATTGGACACGGTGCAGCTCAGGAAGAAGGTTGGATCAAAGGGTTTAGCTAAAAAAAAGAAAAGAAAGAAAGACATTCATCAGTGTCACCCATGAAACAACAAACCGACACTAGTCAGGAGTCAACAATTTTCATTATAGTCCTTTTTTATTATTATCAAGAATTATATGAATACTTAAACAGTTGCAACAATGGCACTCAATCAAAAATATATGTTTATTTGTGTTAAATGCTTTTTTTAAGTTTAAGGTACATTTTTAAATGTTAACTAATTTTGTATTTTATTTGAAGCAGTAGGGCATGCAAAGATTAAAATTGTAGTATCAGTATTCTAACAGAGACATTACAAAAAGTCCCTGTGTAAGAAAACGCCTGCAGATGATAGGAAATTGTCTTTTGTTACTCAGTAATCCAGCAGAAAACTAAAGAGCATCATGACAACTGACACGTACAACAGCCCTGAGAAACTGTGAACTTTAAAATTTACTGATATTTACTGGGAATTGGGCTTACCAGCAGTCAAAATCGCATCAAAATATATGACACTGTTTTACCTGAGAGCTTTTAGGATGATGTAAAAATAGGCAACATTTACTTATATGTGTGCAAAAACAGATCCAAAAATTATGGTGTTTCTGGAGCAACTTTTGATTTATTTATAACTTGATAATCACATGATTTGTGACTGCAAATCACTTAGTGTTGGTCAAAAAACAAACAGCAAGTCACAATGGACATGGTGCAAAAGCTCAAATGTACAACATCATTTAGTTTAGTTTATTTTGAATGTGTGAATATTAGTTTATAACTCTGTATATGACAAACTGAACACACAAGACAAGCACAGTCACCTTTCCATATTCTATACCAACCATTCATCTTTTTAATGCAGCCCACCAGATGACTGCTCTCCTCCTGGATCCACTCTTCCATTCCTTTACATCCCATCCCAAAGTCTCTCAAAGTTGTCAGGGTAAACCTTTGTAGCTGTTGCCAACACTCTCCATTGCTAACACCCAAACCTTTTGAAAGGTAGAAGTAACGCATAGTTTCATAAACATGACCTTCACAAAAAAGACACATTGTAACATTAAATCCTCTATATTACCGTAGCCTTTGGAAGCTTTGAAAAGTAACGGGATAGGTCCTCGGCCAGAGAAGTCATCTGCTTGGTCCACCAGCGCCTCCTTCACAGCATCGTACCCCAACAAAATCACTGTGCGTTGGGGGCCTAGATACATCGTCATCACCGAGCCATATTTATCACTGAGCTGAAGGGTTAAATGGAAAAATGAGTGAGCTTATACAGACATACCAATCCCTGGGATCTTTAACACCAAAGCATAATCCTATGCCACAAGCAATGAAATATTTTGACAATCAGTTGAGGCTGATGTCTGTAAATAAATAAATAATGGTTTACTGGTATACTATAATGCTGTCTTACACAATAAAAATAACAATCAGCTTAGTGGTTTTTCCATAAGAATGCACAAAAACATGCACATACACACTGCAATCAAAACAGTCAGAACATTGTGTTAAACATTATGTGGGGGTTTATGTGTTAAGAAGTAATTCAGTCACCTTTAGCATAGTTTTGAATGGGGCCCTTTTGTCCATTTGCAGCACATTTCCGATGACAGGCAGGGCAGAGGGTCCGGGAGGTAAGGCAAGTTGCCTATGACTCTTGATGCTGAAAAGTTACAGTAACGTCAAGACAGCCCCTATTAAAATCAACGTGCCAGAAAACTCCATGATTTTCCAGGACAGAAACTCTTGCTGTTCCCTGGAGTTGAAATGGCTGAGAGATCAAAAGAGAACTAATTGAAATGCAGCCATTTACGCTGCTTGTCAGGCGCTGGTCAACCTTTTGCCTGGATTTCACGCTGTGCTGCAGAATGCTGTTGAGCAATATGCTCAGCCTTGTAGTCATACTTGAATCTGTCGGTTACATGTTTAATTTCAGATTGGTGTGAGAACAGTAAGTCCTGAAAGAAAACCCCTTTTTTATGCTTATGTTACTAAACACCCACATGAGAGCGAAGGAAATCAGCTCTGCAGAAAATGCCACTGTACTGCAAGGAATAACCTTTGTCTTAGAGACAGTGGCAGCAACATTTGCATTATTCCATAGTAAATACGAAGCACCTTTTTGTTTAGCCTCCAATCTGTCATATCATCTGGGTTTATTTGAAAAGGTTAAACAAACAGAAAAAAGAACAAGTTACATTAATAAATACAGACGTAATCAAATGATCAAATAATGAGTTTCAGTACAAGTATTAAATACTTTGTGGTTTGTGTTTAAAAAATAATTTTGTTTTTAGACTGGTAAAAATACGAGTTAGTATTTTCATTGAATAATTAAGAAATGTGAAAAAATGTAAACAACAAAAATGGGCCCAGTTGACATATGAAAAGTCAGCCCTTTACCGTATAATTGAGCTAACAACAAACACCTCTTTGTTAGACATAGTACTTCCAGTCATATTAAATTGAGTGGAGCATCAGCAAAGAGGCAGCAAGAAAATATAATTTTGTGGTATTAAATATTTATATACATGAGCTGTCTTATTTAAATTACAATTTCCTCTCACAAGGAAATGCACAAGAGCAAGAACATTCACAGGAACACATTCAGCAGACAAAAACAATAGAAAAAGAAACAAGATTCCATTAAAAATTGTGGGCGATCGTGGCTCAAGAGTTGGCAGTTTGTCTTGTAATCGGAAGGTTGCCGGTTCGAGCCCCGGCTCGGACAGTCTCAGTCGTTGTGTTCTTGGGCAAGACACTTCACCCGTTGCCTACTGGTGGTGGTCAGAGGGCCCGGTGGCGCCAGTGTCCGGCAGCCTGGCCTCTGTCAGTGCGCCCCAGGGCGGCTGTGGCTACAATGTAGCTTGCCATCACCAGTGTGTGAATGGGTGGATGACTGAACGTGTAAAGTGCTTTGGGGTTCTTAGGGACTATGTGAAGCGCTATACAAATACAGGCCATTTACAAAAACACATAATAAAGGAATCTAGACTGACTGCGGTTTGTAGTTTGTACCTGAAGCCAGTTCTATCAGGTTTAGTTTGTACATCAAAGGTTAAGTATTACAGTTGTAGTAAATAAATGGAAGAACAGGGTCAAGTAGTTTAAATCCTTCTTTCTTCTTTATACAAGTGATGTCATTGATATCTGTCAATATTTTTTTCCTGTTTTTTTAATTTTTGAATCAGTTACTGAATGTTCAATCAAGGTCTGCTATGAAGCTATGGTTATCAGTATTTTTAAGCCAAGAGTGAGCAAGAATAATATGGGTTCAGGTTAACAATATTTCTACTGGGTTTAATAGTATGTTCAAACATACAACCATACAAACAAGTAGCATTACTCCAAGAATTAACCTTTGGAACAAATATCTTCTATGGAAGTGGTAGAGGACGTTGTGTTTATACATAAGCAGTGTCACTGCAGTGTTGCACAATTATGGATTTATTTAGATAACATAGAAGTTACATATTTAATTCTTTGATGACCGTAACAGAAAAGTTAAAAGTTATTCAGCTATGCCAAAGTTGTTTCTTCCTTAGAACTGTCTTGTTTTGTAGGCTAGAACTGGTGGATTCTCTTCCAGCCAAGATCCGGCTTTGCAGACAGCAAGCTGTCATAATGTCCTGAGAGGACAAATTGGTAACACTGCTTTGACACTCAAAATAGAGCCAAAATTCAAAATACTCACTTTATCTTTTTCCTCAAGTTTTGTGGTGTTGTGTTTTGAATTTTTATTTTTGTTCGGCCTTTGTGATTTTGGTTCCTCTCCCTGTCTGTCTCCCATTGTCAGGTTTCTGCCATGTTATGTTAAATGAGAGTTTTGTAATTGTTAAGTGTGTCTTTTGTTGTTCCCTATCTTACTTTGTCTGATGGTCCAAAATTATTATTTTTTTAAAGTCACGTGGTTAGCCAGGGGACTGAAAGAGTCTAATTTGAGCAGTTTGCAGTTCATCTAGTTGAAGGGTTATATTTATCTAATATCTAATGTTAAGTATCAACTGGATCATGAAATGCACCTTTAAATGGAAGAATAGATGACAGGTATTGTAGAAGCTTTGTGAATTAAGCTTCTACAATACTCACTTTTTTTGATTAAAGTCTTGTTATTAAGCAAATAATAAGTAATTATTGATATAACACAGTTACATATTACAAGTTAACTGCAGACTGCAGACATGGTGCTTCAGCAGCATGATGACAATGACAATGAAAAATGTCTTCATGGCGAAGACCAGAAATGAAGGTTTGACCATTTTGGGGATCGGCCCGAGTTTCGCCGTAATCGACAACAAAGTAAAGCTAGTTTTCGGCTACGAGCCCGACACGGAACCCGACGTATTATCCAGAGGTCCCTTTACTACAGTTCGGAGCCGTGGACCTGTTTTATATACACGTGGAATAGTTTTCTATATGAGATGCCTAATGTCCACCTTATATTAACCTCCTAAGACCCAAACTCTTTCATGGCATGCATTTTTAATTTCTCTTTCCTATTTGGGCAGATTGGGACCTGATGAATGTAAAAACAAAGAATTTCCAGATTTTATTTTATTTTTTTTTTTTTTACATGATTTTTGTTTCTGAGAAAAATGAGATCCACATATGAGGACCCCAAAGCGCTTTACACAACCAGTCATCCACCCATTCACACACACATTCGCACACTGGTGATGGCAAGCTACATTGTAGCCACAGCCACCCTGGGGCGCACTGACAGTATTCAGAATACGTTACTCTCATTGAGTAACGTAACGGAATATGTTACAAAATACATTTTGGGGCATGTATTCTGTAATCTGTAGTGGAATATATTTTAAAAGTAACCTTCCCAACACTACAAGTTGGTAATATTTTTTGTGTATTCCTACCCTGTATTTTGGGGTGTTTAATCAGCACAGTGAGAGCTCAGGGTGTAGCTGGTGGTCTCTGTTCCAGCAACAAACAGATTCAATACAGTAGAAACCAAGTTGTCGTAGTTGAACTCACTTGAGGGATTGTCCTTTTCCTAAGGAGACAAATTAGGAATATTTTTGTCTCAAAAGAAATTACAAAAAAAAACAACTAAATGCCTTTTCAGCAGCAGGCAACAGACCCACTTGAAATATAGTTTGAATAAATAATACATATTTGAATGCATCATCTCTACTGAAAAAGTCCTAAGTGTCCTTAACAAAGCAACTGATCCTTCAGTTCTTTCCAACCTGATTAATTCTGATGAGGAAGCAGTCAGTGTAGCCTCTGTGGGAGCTGGGGTCCAGGGTCTCTTTGTGCTCTTGGATTTCCCTCTTGATAAAATCTCTGGCCTCCTTTACATGTCCAAAAATAGTTTGGTGGTAGCCAGGAAGATGGTCCATGATCCAGGGAAAGATGTTGTACATCTTCCGGGGAAAAACAAAACAGCTTTATTTGTTTAAAGACGTGTGGAAACATGCAATAAATTTTATTGTGTATCAATTTTTTGGACAACACACTTCAGGTTTGTTGGTTTGGAGGTAATAATGTAGAACTATTCAATCAGTATGTTTGTCTTTTTTTTTATTATGCCCACTGACCTGACCAAGAGGACTACTGTTAAACCTTGTGACCTTAGGCATGATGGTCAGAAGGTGCAGGAACTGCTTGTCTTCAAAACTGAAGCGTTCCCCAAAAAACAGGCAGCAGATCACATTAGAAATGGTGCTGCTTAACACAAATTGGGGGTCAAATGGTTTACCTGGAGAAAAAAGGAAAACGACAGTTGGAAATAGTTAGCAAAGTTACGAATTACAAATACAACTATGTGAAATCTTTATTTAAATAAATCATCTCATTTAGCTTATAGTTTCTCTTTGAAGAAAGATTTGACAATGAGAAACAGTCTCAACCATCAACACAAGACAGCATTATGATTAACAAAAGAAAAATATCCACCTTAATCAATTGAAGTCAACTAAAGCTAATTATCATATGATGATAACATGAAGTTCAATAATGAAGTCATCTGTCTGGATTTCTGGGCTTTTCGACTGCAACTCTTTTCTTTTTCTCACTTCCGCTTTCCTGTTTTTAAATCGAATTCTTTCATCATCACAATGATTCAATAATTTGATTTGTTTTTCTATAAATTTCTAATAAAAAAGTCTCTATTCAATGTGCTTTAAATCACAGTGTGTTTCTGTCATTTTACCTTTCGAATTCCCCCTCAGCCATGTCCACTTTATCATTGTTGCTCATCCAAGACTCCAGCTGTGTTATTATTCCACCAGCATCGAGGCCCATAGGTATTGTGCTATTTTCTGCCATTGCTGAATTTCCACCCTTCTATATTAGAATCTACTTGCCAAACATGTTGTTGTACTTCACTGTCTGCTATGGAGTAAATACTTGATATTTGTTTTGGATTGTTTGTTTCTAGAATGTACTCCAGTAGTAATAGGGTGAACGTCTAACACAAGGAGCCACACACACACCTACAGCCCAGTTAGGATCAACAAATACACTGACACACATTTATTTGTACTGTGAGAGGACTCTGAGGCTGCAAACTCTTCACATAAAGTATATAACTGTAAATCAGCATGGGTAATTTAATCTTTTCCAAGCGCATCAGTCATGTCACAGCAAGCTGACGTTATAAATGATGCTTTAGTGTTTTAGCAGGATATGCAATACTTTATGTTTTCTATGCAAAGATTAAAGAGTTCAGACAAAACAGGATTTGTACATGAATTACAAAATCTGATAGTTGTAGACTTCGCCATATGTTACTAAATTATTTGATGTATTTTATCAAAATGTTAATGCGTGTTGTTGCATTTTGTTACATATTTAGTTTTGTTTCCCTAACCTCTCTTACTACTACAGCCTATTTCTTGTGCAGGCACAAATGAAGAGTTTTGTAGTGTTTCCAAGAAATGTTCTTGTTATTAAGTTTCCTTTTTTTCAAAGTGACAGTAACTTCTCAGGTAAATATTGAATTGAACATTTTTTGGTCATATTCAAGCTACTGTACTCGAAAAAGAGTGAAAGACTCGAGCAGTGATTGAGGGAAAAAGAAAAACAGCAGTCCTTTTTCAAATCCACCCTCAACATGTTGAAAACGCACCTTTAAATGTACGTATGTGAACCCTCAAGTGTTGGCTGACTTCTTGGATCCATTCTTCCATCCCCTTGCGTCCCATCCCAAAGTCTCTCAGGGTTGTGAGTGTGAAGCGTCGCAGCTGGCTCCAGCGCTTCCCATTACTGATTACTAAACCTGAGAAGATGAAATGTCAAGCTTAGGAAAACTTTTACACAAACTGTTATTTGAAATTTCTTTATTTTCATGTAAAGTTGATTTGGAGTCATGCCAAAGAAATCACTCGTCTTGAAAAATGATATATGGTGTCTTGTTACCATAACCATTGGTAGCTTTGAACAGAAATGGTACGGGCATTCTGCCTGTGAAGTCATCTGCCTGATCCACCAAGGCGTCTTTCACAGCATCATACCCCACCAGAACCACTGTCCGCTGCCAGCCCATGTACAGTGTCATCACAGGACCATAGGTTTCACTGAACTAAGACAAAGCTAAGAAGAAAAAAACCTTTTTTGTATTCATGCAACGTCAGCACGCAGCTAAAATAAAAATCCAGACAGTAATGGAGTGTGCTCTTGAGACTGAAGAAGTCACTTGGATGAGTGACGAAACGTTTCTCCCACAAAACGCTACGTCCAGATGAACAGAATCCACTTTTGGGGAGTGTGCCCTTGTTTATTCTTAAGTTACTGAACAATTTAACAATATGAAAAATCCTGGAGGTCCTGGAGGCAGGCGATACTTCCTTCTTTTTACACTAAACAGCCACAGCAGAGCTAAGATTAGCCCTGCCAAGATCACTGTGGCAGAAAACTCCATAATGTTGTATTTTGTATTTTTGTCCTTCCTTATATACCTACTTTCTCTCTGTGATTGGCTTCTGTAGCTAGTTTATGTTTAACAGGGGTTTGGCTGGTTGGACACACATGACCAATGTGATGTTTTAATCTTGTGCACCTTAGCACACTTTTACCTTGTTAATGATGCTCATTGACAAAAAGATGTTGCAACATTTGATTTGAATAATAAAGTCAAAACATGTAAACCATCCTCATTTGACAGTCTACACTGCCCTCTACTGGAATCAAGATTTGGCCCACACACTGCTCTGGCACCTGTTTGAACATTTACACGCTGTCTGCAACAGCATACGTAACTATTATAAAATAGGTTCAGTTTCTAATACAAATCTGCTCTCTTACCAAACCAATCAACTCTGTGAAATGAATCCAAGCAATCCAATACTGTGCTTCACTCGTAGAAACATAAAATATGTTTACAGTGAATGCTGTTAAAGTAGTAAATACTTATGATCTAAATTTGAAAGGAACATTTCACAAAAATCTTTGTCAGACTTTATTTGGATTGTTTATTTTCTTTTTCATATGAAACTGGGTTTACCTGCTCAGCACTAAGGAGAAACATAGTGATTACAATTTAATGTTCAAGACTAGGTGTTTACATAAAAACATATGCTTTGTTGACAGGCCTAAAGTAATTTGTACTAGCTATTAGTTAACTTATAAGTGCAACACATACTGTTTATATTGCTTTTGCATTTGGTTTGGTTCCATTTTGAACCGAGTCAAGGAATCCGTCATAATGTGTCTATACCAAATTTTGAACTATGTATCAATTTAGAAAGCAGCAACAAGTTACCTGAAATTAGTAAATGCACTATTCATTTTTTTTTATTAATTTCAACACCATAAACAGAGATAATATATTTTTTAGATTTTACATCATTTATTTTGAAAAAAATTAAACCCACTAGTCATGTCATACTGCAAACAATGAGCATGACATTTGTAATTATTGATAGAAAACAGTTGTATATTAACATAAAGCCCTAAAATAAAGACATGGTGCTTCAGCATCATGATGACAATGCAAAAACAAGCAGATATGAAGGTTGACTTTAAAGAATAAAGCAATGTGCTTCTGGAAGAAGATAGATATCCTTCAATTCTATACTAGAGGATGACTAGTTTTTCTTAAGTTAATGGGGATTCTATTGGAGCACTCTACAAGTAGTAATAACAGGCTGCTCTGATGGTATGCTTTGACCATTTTCAATTCAATTCAATTCAATTTTCAATTCAATTTTATTTATACAGCCCCAAATCACAACAACAATCACCTCAAGACGCTTTATATTTTAAGACAGACCCAGCAATAATATATACATAGAAAAATCCAAAAATTATATTGTGTTTTCAAATGATTAACTTTAGGTCTACCATGTCAGTACTTGTAAATGCTGTCAGTATTTACAGTATTGTCTTTAGCTTTGTCTGACATGACATAATGTTGCCTATGTGTTTACTTGGACATCCACTGGCTGTCTGGCACATAGGTCACTCAGTGTAACCTTTTTAAAGCTCCTCAATCATTAACATTTATTGATATTGTGACTGTTGGTGTTGTAATAGTGTGGTTACAATGAATATATTGATCCACTCTGGTGCAACAATTAACTGCTATTTGTTACAGTTAAAATTTTGTTTTAAAGATCTTTTTTGATTTCTTAGAAAAGCAAGGGTATGCATGAAGCTGTAATGCTTTTGCAGGTTATGTAGTATCTTTATTTTGAATCCACTGCATCCAGATATACATAAGGAATAAAGAGTACAGGCAAAGCAGGTTTCATACATGAGCTATGCAATACAGCAAAATTCCAACTGTCATCTATTAGATAACCTTTGTATTCTGTTACTTGTTTGTTTATACTCATTGCTAGTTAGTTTATGTTTGACAGAGAGTTGGCAGGAGCACCGCATTAGAGCACAGGTGAGCCATGTGATCTTCCTGTTCACCTTAGTACACCTATTTCTCATTTCATTGCCAAACAGCTATTACAACATTTGACCTGATTTCTATAATCAAAACATGTAAAACAGCTCCGTCCTCTTCACCAAGATTGCACGTTAATGATTCACAGGAATGACTCAGGGCGTGGATATTCTTTATCATCAACTCTGAAAGACTTGTTGAAATTATTATATAAAACCTATGAGTAACTTTATCGTGTTTCTGTGTTTGTGTTTTGACAAAAAAAAAAAATGAAAGAAACAAAAAAAACAAACAACAACAACAACAACAACAATTTGTCAGTAAATTCACTATTTAGTTTAAAACACTACAGAAACTCTTAGAACTTAGATTCAGCACATTATTTGAAATCATGCCTTCCCAGCTAAAACCCCACATCTCACTTATATTATTATTATTTCATGTCTTTTTTCTATATCACAGACATAACAGCAAAAATTTATTGCACATTCATTTAACTCTACTTTTAATTGTGCATTTAATGTTACTGCACCACATTAACGCAATGCAGCATGTTGTAGAGATCCATGTCAGTGATAGTGCTGCAAATGATGACAGACTGAGTGGCTCTCATTTTAACGTGCTGTAGCTATGATTTGATGACTTCGAGGTAAATTGGCAAAGCTGCTGTACTCTGGATCGAGGTCTACACTGTCAGGGCCTCCTTCACAGGAAAAGGTGAAATCCTGCAGCAGTGAGACTACGAAGATAAAAAGCTCCATACGAGCAAGAGACTCGCCAACACACGCTCTCTTCCCTGTAAAGACACACAATCACAAATCACTCTATGGTAACCAAAATTGCTTGTTCTTATTAATTTAGGCTTTCTACCTTACAATAATAAGTGCCTTGAGGCCAGGTTAGCTGATTTATATAGAGCTACAGCTGAAAATTGTATAATTTATCAACTGTGTCAGGACTTTATGTACCTGCAGAGAATGGCATGAATGCAGGATTTTTCTTGAAGTTGCCGTTATGGTCCAGGAAGTGCTGGGGATTGAAGAACCTGGGAGTGGCCCATTGCTTTTCCTCTTTCAGCACAGAGTGCAAGAAAGGAATAATTACAGTGTCCTGTTCAGAACAAATATGTTGTTAGTCTATTGATGCTTTTAATACTTTTGACATTAACCCCTGACATGATGCACAATGGACTTAATACTGACTGTAATACGTATAATGTCTTGGAATTAAGAATACCTTTGGGATTGTATAACCCCTGAAGGATATGTCATTCAGTGCATAGTGAGGTACGCTGAAGGGCACAATGTCAAGAAAACGTTGGACCTCATGGATGACAGCATCTGAAAATGGGAGGGACTTCCTGTCGTGCATCCTGGGACAACGATCTTTTCCAATTACAGTGTCAATCTCTTGCTGCATTTTCTCTGGACAAAGCAAAACAAAAACTATAACCGCTCTGATCTGTTTGTAATGACTGCTAAGTTTTAGATTCACAAACAGACTTATCCCTAACTATAATATATTTAGGGCTAAAAGCAAGTTGGTAATACTTTTTTCTGTACACCTACCCTGTATTTTGGGGTATTTAATCAGCACACTGAGAGCATATCTCAGGGTGGAGCTGGTGGTCTCTGTTCCAGCAACAAACAGATTCAGTACAGTAGAAACCAAGTTGTCATAATTGAACTCACTTGAGGGATTGTCCTTTTCCTAAGGAGACAAATTAGGAATATTGTTGTCTCAACAGAAACCAAATTTAAAATACTCAAATGCCTTTTTAGCAGCACATAACAGACCAGCTCGAAATATAGTTTAAATAATTCCAACCTGTTTAATGCAAATACGGAAAAAAGAACGACACAATGCAAAGTGCCCTAAACAAAGCAACTGATCCTTCAGTTCTTTCCAACCTGATTAATTCTGATGAGGAAGCAGTCAATGTAGTCTCTGGGGGAGCTGGGGTCCAGTGTCTGTTTGTGCTCTTGGATTTTCCTCTCGATAAAATCTCTGGCCTCCTCTGCATGCCCAAAAATAGTTTGGTGGTAGCCAGGAAGATGCTCCATGAGCCGGGGAAAGATGTTGTACATCTTCAGGAGGGAAAAACACAGCAGCTTTATTTGTCTAAAGACGTATGAAAATATGCAATCAGTATTACTGAGTATTAATTCTTTAGACAACACACTTCGTGTCAGGGACCTGGATCTGAGCGACCCAGGGTCCATGAGCAGCTATGGACTGATATAATATATTATGTATGTTGGCTGCACTGTGCTGCTGTTCTTGTGTTCTCCATGCTTGTATGTATAGGCAAGTGGATGTGTCTGTGAGTGAGCACTGGGTTTCAGGCAGGCCTGGTGGGTGTGTCCCGTCTGGAGACTGGCCACACCTAAAGCAGATGATCACACACACCTGCAGCTAATGAAGCCTAGTCAGGGAGCTACTTAAGAGTGTGGATGAGCGCGTCTTGGTCGTCTTGGTGTGGGATCGTTGTGTGAGACTCCATGTTAGTGGGCTTCGTGAGCCAAGTTAAGTGAGTGCATGCCTGAGTGTCCTGACGGTTGCTTCTTTGTTATTTTCTCCAGGAAGGAGCATGGAAGACAAGAGCAGCGAGCACTGGGTGCGCGGACACACAGGAGCAGAAGAGCACGGACTTGTGGGTGGAAGACACGACATGGGAGTCAAGGGAACACACTGGGATTTATTATTCTGTGTATTATTTACACCACTGTAAATAAAGGCACTGTTTATCATAAAGAGTCTAGCATTTGGGTCCTCCTTCCTCACATCCCCACGGTTGGCCAGTGCTAACTGTGACACTTCAGCGTTGTTGGTTTGGAGGTAAAAAATGCAGAACTATCTGATCAGTATGTTTGTTGTATTTTTTTTATATGTTAATTTTTTTGTAATCATGTCCACTGACCTGACCAAGAGGAGTACTGTTGAACCTTATGATCTTAGTTATGATGGTCAGAAGGTGCAGGAACTGCTTGTCTTCAAAACTGAAGCGTTCCCCAAAAACCAGGCAGCAGATCACATTAGAAACAGTGCTGCTTAACAAAAATTGGGGGTCAAATGGTTTACCTGGAGAAAAAAGGAAAAAGACAGTTGGAAATAGTTTGCAAAGTTACGAATTAAAAATGCAAATGTTAGGTTTTTATTTAAATAAATCATCTAATTTAGTTTAGTTTCTTTTGAAGAAAGATTTGACAGTAAGAAACTTTCTGTCAGTTGGCTGGGTCTGTGACCCAGCATTTTCAAGTTTATGGTCTTTTTGTGAATTTTTTGTTTGGAATGATGCATCCATCCATTCGCTTCCGCTTATCCTTTTCAGTGTCGCAGGAGCCTATCCCAGCTGTCATAGGGCGAGAGGCAGGGTACGCCCTGGACAGGTCACCAGTCTGTCGCAGGGCTAACACACAGAGACAGGCAACCATTCGCGCTCACATTCACTCCAGCATTCACACCTATGGGCAATTTGGATTAATCAATTAACATATCCCCACAAACTGCATGTCTTTGGATGGTGGGAGGAAGCTAGAGTACCCGGAGGTAACCCACACAAACACATGCAAGAACATGCAAACTGCACACAGAAAGATCCCAGCCTGATGATGGAATTGACCTTCCTGCTGTGTGGCAACAGCTGACCACCGTGCAACTGTGCTGCACCATGGATGGGTGGTTGGCACTAAATAAAAGAAAAATAGAAAACTTCATGGATGTAGTTTTCTATTATTTAGTATTAACTTACTCTTAGCATTGGCAGTATGCTTAGTTACATTTGCTTCCATGTTGTCTGGTCCAGGTGTCTCGTCTCCCCTTCCTGTCCCATGTCTGTCCTTTCTGTCATGTCTCGTTCCCTCTTTCTCAAGTGCCCCTTGTTTAAGTCTCCCTCTCTCTCTAGTGCTCCCTCACTCTTGTTCTCCCTCGGTCCCTCTGTCTGTCTCTCATGTTTGCTTTCTCTTGAACCTTGTGTCAAGCTTGTGCTTCCCAGTTTACATCTCTCCACGTTTCCTGCTTTATTTTGACGGTCTTGTGTTCCATGTTCAGTATTAGTTTTGCTTGCCCTTTGGTGTCATGTTGATTTGTGTCAGCTGTGTTCCCCATATGTTTCCACTTCCCACATTACCCTTCTGTGTATTTAACTCCTCTGTCTCCCTTTGTTCACTGTCAGGTCGTCTGTTTTCCTCTCCTTATGATCCATGGATTTAATGTTGTCTTTAGTCTCAGTTTTTGCACGCTCCTTTTCATGTTAATGTTTTTCTTGTCTAGTCTTAGTGTTTCCCAGTTTAGGTTATAGTTTAGTTTTTGCCTTTGCCTTTTGCTTTTGTGTTTTCATCAGCCAAAATAAACAACTCGCTTTTTGTTGTACTCCAGTCTTGTTTCTTGTTATTCTGCTTCTTTGTCTGCTCCACAAATATACTGGCCATTCGGCTGTTTACACTTTCACAACAACCGACAAAAGAGAGCATTATGATAAACAAAAAAAGTTCTTCACATTAATCAACTGAAGTCCACTAAGGTTAATTATCATATGATGATATCATGAAGTTCAATAATGAAATCATTTGTCTGGATTTTTGGGCTTTTGGATTGCAATTCTTTTCTTTTTCTCACTTCTGCTTTCCTCTTTTTAAATCGAATTCTTTCATCATCACGCTGATTCTCTAATTTGATTTGATTTTCATAACAAAAAAATCTCTGCTCTGTGTAAATCTCAGTGTTTTTCTGTCATTCTACCTTTCAAAATCTCCCTCAGCCATGTCCACTTTATCATTGTTGCTCATCCAAGTCTCCAGCTGTGTTATTATTACCACCAGCATGTGCTATCTCCTGCCATTGCTGAATTTCCACCCTTCTATGTTGCTTCATTGGAATCTACTTGCCAAATACTTTGTTGTACTTCACTGTCTGCTATGGAGTAAATACTTAAGTATTTTTTTGGATTGTTTGTTTCTAGCATGTACCCCAGTAGTCACGAGGTTAACACAAAGCTAACACAAAGAGGCAGACAAACACACACCTACAGCCAGGTTAGGATGAACAAATACACTGAAACCCATTTGTTTGTACTGTGAGAGGACTCTGAGGCTGCAAACTCTTCACATAAAGGCCCAGACTAACCAGAGAGCAGCATTACTCCATTATAGTGTAATTACACTTTAAGTATTAACAGCAGCATAGTTCCTAGGCATGGCACAAAATTATCTGTGTTCACGCCTACTTACTCTCTGTTATATAGGCCACTCTGTATAAACTGATTTTGCTCCAAACTTGTGGTTAGATCATTAACTTTTATTGATAATATTCTCCTGAGACCTAGCCTATTCAGTTAAGTCCTCTGCAGCTGACACACAAATCACAAAAAAAGTTTGACTGAAAAATCCATTTTTCCTCAGTTTTCAGGTGGATATGACAATTGAAAGTAAATAATTTTATTAAAACATATAACTGTAAATTGGCATGGATAAGTTTATCCTTTCCAAGTGCATCACTCATGTCACAGCAAGCAGACGCTATAAACGATACTTTAGTGTTTTAGCATGTTATGCAATATTCCATGTCTTCTGTTCAAACGTTAAAGAGTTCAGACAAAGCAGGATTTGCATGTTAATTGCAAAATCTGATAGACTTCAAATGTTACTGAATTATTTGACATATTTTATCAACACTTTTATGTGTATTTGGTGCATTTTGTTACATATTTATTTTTGCTTCTTACTACAGCCTATTTCTTGTGCAGGCACAAATTAAGAGTTTTAGAAATGTTCTTGTTATTATGTTTTATTTCTTAAACTGCCAGTCAATTCTGAGGTAAATATTGAATTGAAATCTTTTTTGTCATAGTCAAGCTACTGTACTGGAAAAAGAGAGAGAGAAGCAATGATTGAGCAATGAATGATTTTTCAAATCCACCCTGTATGTAATATGTGCCCATACAATAGCTAAAAACGCACCTTTAAATGTACGTATGTGAACCCTCAAGTGTTCGCTGACTTCTTGGATCCATTCTTCCATCCCCTTGCGTCCCATCCCAAAGTCTCTCAGGGTTGTGAGTGTGAAGCGTCGCAGCTGGCGCCAGCGCTTCCCATTACTGATTACTAAACCTGAGAAGATGAAATGTCAAGATTAGGAAAAACTTTTACACTAACTATTATTTGAAATTTCTTTATTTTCATGTAAAGTTGACTTAGAGTCATGCCAAAGAAATCACTCGTCTTGAAAAATGATATATGGTGTCTTGTTACCATAGCCCTTGGTAGCTTTGAACAGAAATGGTATGGGCATTCTGCCTGTGAAGTCATCTGCCTGATCCACCAAGGCTTCTTTCACAGCATCATACCCCACCAGAACCACTGTCCGCTGCCAGACCATGTACAGTGTCATCACAGGACCATAGGTTTCACTGAACTAAGACAAAGTAAAAAGCCTTGTTTATATTTATGCAACGTCAACATGCAGCTAAAATAAAAATCCAGAACAGTAATGGAGGGTGCTCTTGTTTATTCTTACTGAACAATTAAAAATTCCAAACTCACCTTAAGTATGCTTTTAAAAGGTACTTTTTTGTCTATTTGTGGCAGGTTTCCTAGAAGAGGAAGTGGAGCAGGTCCTGGAGGCAGGCGATACTTCCTTCTTTTTACACTAAACAGCCACAGCAGAGCTAAGATTAGCCCTGCCAAGATCACTGTGGCAGAAAACTCCATAATGTTGTATCATTTTTTTATTTTTGCCCTTCCTTATATACCTACTTTCTCTCTGTGATTGGCTCCTGTAGCTAGTTTATATTTAACAGAGGTTTGGCTGGTTGGACACACATGACCAATATGATGCTGTAATCTTGTGCACCTTATCACACTTTTACCTCATTAATGATTCTCATTGACAAAATCCTTTGCAATACTTGATTTGAATAATAAAGATAAAAACTTTGCTAGATTTAAATAGAAAATTGGTGTAAAATATCCATAACAATAATTGGCAATAATGTAAATTTGCTGCACTACAAACTTGATAATGATGCCAACTAACACAAAATATAACCAGACCTTGTTGATAAGAACAACTGATAATAAAATCTCACATGAACGACAGTTATTTGACAGTCTACACTGCCCCCTACTGGAATCAAGATTTGACCCACAAACTGCTCTGACACCTGTTTGAACAGTTATATGCTGTCTGTAACAGCATAGGCACATATAAACTAATAGTGAATGCTGTTTAAGTAGCAAATACTCATGATCTAAAAGCAGCATTTCACAAAATTATTCAATATCAAGTCTTTTTCAGACTTTATTTGGATTGTTTATTTTCTTTTTCATATGAAACTGGGGTTACCTGCTCAGCACTAAGGAGAAACATAGTTTTGTTAAGTTTAAACAGCAATTACAATTTGATGTTCAAAAAACCTTTATGCTTTGTTGACACGTCTAAAGTAATTTGTACTAGCTGTTAGTTAACTTATAACTGGAACACATACTGTTTATATTTCATGCCTGTGCTTATTGGTTTGGTTCAATTTTGACCCGAGTCAAAAATTCCCTAATAATGTGTCTATAGTAAATGTTGAACTATGTATCCATTTAGAAACCAGTAACAAGTTACCTGAATTTAGTAAATGGATAATTAATTAATAATCCATTAAGTTCAGAGAGCAGAGAGAATGTATTTATATAAATTATGACACAATCTGATGTTCTATTTTATATGAAAGGATAACGCTGATTAATGATTTAAATATGTTTTTTTAAAGTGGAAATGATTATAACATTCTTAAACATTCATATAAAGTTATATAATCATTATGACTGTTAAAGACAGGTATAACTGAATTATCATTAAATAAAATCCTTGCAACTGCAATTTATAATTATTAACAGTGAATAATATTTAGAAAGAACTTGATTTTTGCAAACTAAACCATTCAATGTCATGGACACTGTGTTCTGTGCCCACATTTACAGTATTGTATTCTTTGCAGTCAGCAGAAAACGTCTGGTTGGTTTCTTTATGATTATGTTCTCAGTTTGTCTTATAGTTTTGTTACCCTTTGGAATCTACTTTCTGCTTGTGGTTCATATTTAATTCTTTGTTTTTCAGTGTTTTGTGCCTCTCCTGTGTTCTCTTGAATTATGTCAAGACTTTTTCTCTGTCTCTCATTTTTCCTTATCATGTTACTTCCTGTTTTATTTTGGTAGTCTTTTGTTCTTTGTGTCTTGTGGCTGTTTTACCTCCTTTTGTCATTATCAGTGACTAGTTCCACATGTTCCCATCTTTTCCCTATTCCCCAGGCCCCTGTGTATATATAGCTCTGTCTTTGTTTTACTCCTTATAACTTCCTTAGAATAAACACCTTCAAGTTTGAAACTATTGCTTTCAGAAGGAATCCCTCCAAGGGATGCATTACAGCCAAGTGGAAGAGTTTAAATATCTTGCTCTTGTTCACAAGTAATATGTAATAGGCTTCTTGGTTTTCTGAAGGTTGATGTACTAGCACTGGCAAGGAATTTAATTTCATGGAGTGAACCTGTGTATACAACAGCCTGTCCTGCAGCTATGCTCCAGTATGGGACGCAGACCCATCGTCTTCATCGGGTGGAAGTAAGCATCGCAAGTGTTTGGAAGCAGGGAGGGGGGTGAGTGTGTGTCTGTTTCAGTGCACATGCATATGTATGCATGTGTGTGTGTGTCCCATGTTCAACTGAGAGAGACCGTCCTTTCACCTGGTTAAGCAAAAAGTCAACAGTCCTCCAGCCGATGTAGGTGGCCTTGAGGCTTGAAGGATAGGGTCAGAGAGTCAAAACACAGTCTTGTAATCTGGGAGAAATTGTTGTGCCAGCCAGTCATTCGGTCTTGGAGCCATTTGCCCTTGGAGCCTTCTGGCTGGCCCCGGGCAGCCACATGAAGATAATGGTTGTTTGGGTTAGGGTCAGAATCTCATCTCTGATTTTTGCAGATGATGTGGTTCTGTTGGCTTCATCGGGTGAGGGCCTCCAGCTCGCACTGGAACGGTTCGCAGCCGAGTGTGAAGCAGCGGGAATGAGGATCAGCACCTCCAAATCTGAGGCCATGGTTCTCAGCCGGAAAAGGGTGGAGTGCCCACTCCGGGTCGGGGATGAGTTCCTGCTCCAAGTGGAGGAGTTCAAGTATCTCGGGGTATTGTTCGCGAGTGATGGGAGAAGGGAGCCGGAGATCGACAGACGGATTGGGGCTGCAGCTGCAGTAATGCGGACGCTGCACCGGTCCGTCGTGGTGAAGAGGGAGCTGAGTGTAAAAGCGAAGCTCTCAATTTACCGGTCGATCTACGTCCCTACCCTCACCTATGGCCACGAGCTGTGGGTAGTGACCGAAAGAATGAGATCGCGGATACAAGCGGCGGAAATGAGCTTCCTCCGAAGGGTGGCTGGCCTCTCCCTTAGAGATAGGGTGAGAAGTTCGGTCATCCGGGAGGGGCTCAGAGTAGAGCAGCTGCTGCTCCACATCGAAAGGAGCCAGCTGAGGTGGTTCGGGCATCTGACAAGGATGCCCCCTGGGCGCCTCCTGGGTGAGGTGTTCCAGGCATGTCCCACCGGGAGGAGGCCCCGGGGCAGACCCAGGACACGCTGGAGAGATTATATCTCTCGGCTGGCCTGGGAACGCCTTGGTGTTCCCCCGGATAAGCTGGAGGAGGTGGCTGGGGAGAGGGAGGTCTGGGCCTCTTTGCTTAGGCTGCTGCCCCCGCGACCCGGCTCCGGATAAAGCGGATGAAGATGGATGGATGGATGGATGGATGGGTTAGGTTTAGTGCAAACAAACTGCATCCAATTTCGCAGCTGATCTAATGTCCATCACTGGTCCCCAGACCTATTGATTCCCTGTTGCAGAGTCTTGAGCTTCTCCAAGATCTTATCCATATTGCGTTCAATAAGCACAGTCCGAGTACTCATGGCCTTGCCCATCGCATCGCCCAGAAGACGAGACTAGAGAAAGACGCAGAGCCAAGCAGGAAAGATTTTTTGTTTTTATGTTTCTTTTTGTGGCGGTATAAACAATGAAAGGTGGTGGATTGGCCAATTGGTCATGATTGACCCTCCCTCTCTTGTTGCTACTTCAATCATGAAACCGATTATCGGCTTTTCTCTATTGTTTGTTTATCGCCCACTCCGCGCCAGAAAGAGGAAACCAGTAGTGATGTGTCGGTCGCGAACGAAACGGCTCTTAGAGCTGGCTCTTTGACGTGAACGACACGTTTTTTTTTTCTTTCTCTCACCGACTTTCTCGCACTTTTTTTCACTTCACTCCGCACGTGAGCCTTGTGCTTGCGCTGGGCAGAGGGGGGTGGGGTGGTAGTTACACTCGCAGTAGCACAGGAACAGAGTGAAAGAGAGAGAAAGAGAGCCAGGGACAACAAGAGACAACACGATCACATTAGAAAGGTACAGTAATTGTCCACAACTGTTTTCAGTTGCGGATGATAAAGGATTCAGAAAGTTTATTCATGCAGTGAATCCTATGCAATTCCAAGCAGGAAAACACTCCCAAAAAAGCATCCCAGGCCTAAATGACAGAGAGTGTGCATCTTCATTTTGTTTTGCATATTTTAATTTATATTTGATTGTATTGTGGTTTGCAGTGTTTTATGTTGTTTCACTTTACATTTGTTTAAAAGGAAAAAGCTGAAAATTTAAATAGTTAAAAGCTGAAATGTAAATAATTGGTTTTTGAATTTTATAATTTATTTATTAAATTTTATGTGGAGTGAATAAATAAAAGTTTAATATTTAAGGTGGCAGCTAGAGACAAAGCAATTACAAACTCCAAAACACGAACAAATATAGATAGATAGATAGATAGATAGATAGATAGATAGATAGATAGATAGATAGATAGATAGATAGATAGATAGATAGATAGATAGATAGATAGATGATAAAGTTATTGAGAAATTTAAAGCAGGCTTAGGCTACAAAAAGATTTCCCAAGACTTGAACATCCCACGGAGCACTGTTCAAGCCATCATTCAGAAATGGAAGGAGTATGGTACAACTGTAAACCTATCAAGACAAGGCCGTCCACCTAAATTCACAGGCCGAACAAGGAGAGCGCTGATCGGAAATGCAGCCAAGAGGCCCATGGTGACTCTGGACGAGCTGCAGAGATCTACAGCTCAGGTGGGGGAATCTGTCCATAGGACAACTATTAGTCGTGCACTGCACAAAGTTGGCCTTTATGGAAGAGTGGCAAGAAGAAAGCCATTGTTAACAGAAAACCATAAGAAGTCCCGTTTGCAGTTTGCCACAAGCCATGTGGGGGACACAGCAAACATGTGGAAGAAGGTGCTCTGGTCAGATGAGACCAAAATGGAAATTTTTGGCCAAAATGCAAAACGCTATGTGTGGTGGAAAACTAACACTGCACATCACACTGAACACACCATCCCCACTGTCAGATATGGGGGTGCCAGCATCATGCTCTGGGGGTGCTTCTCTTCAGCAAGGACAGGGAAGCTGGTCAGAGTTGATGGGCAGATGGATGGAGCCAAATACAGGGCAATCTTCGAAGAAAACCTCTTGGAGTCTGCAAAAGACTTGAGACTGGGGCAGAGGTTCACCTTCCAGCAGGACAACGACCCTAAACATAAAGCCAGGGCAACAATGGAGTGGGTTAAAACAAGATATATCCATGTGTTAGAATGGCCCAGTCAAAGTCCAGATCTAAATCCAATCAAGAGTCTGTGGCAAGATTTGAAAACTGCTGTTCACAAACGCTGTCCATCTAATCTGACTGAGCTGGAGCTGTTTTGCAAAGAAGAATGGGCAAGAATTTCAGTCTCTAGATGTGCAAAGCTGGTAGAGACAAACCCTAAAAGACTGGCAGCTGTAATTGCAGCAAAAGGTGGTTCTACAAAGTATTGACTCAGGGGGCTGAATAATTACGCACACCCCACTTTGCAGTTATTTATTTGTAAAAAATGTTTGGAATCATGTATGATTTTCGTTCCACGTCTCACTTTGTATTGGTCTTTCACGTGGAATTCCAATAAAATTGATTCATGTTTGTGGCTGTAATACGACAAAGTGTGGAAAAGTTCAAGGGGCCGAATACTTTTGCAAGCCACTGTATATAGACGTATCTGACAACCTGGTGCCTGACCAAGAAGATCAAACCTCTGGCTAAGGCTTAGGGGTCCTACTACCATACCCGACTCCACTCAACCTGAACCTGCCTTTGTTACAGTATATATAATGATGCAGGTGAGTTGTTTTGTCAAAAAAATGTGTGCAATTGCAAGAAGCTCCTTGGGAAATTTATTTTTATTCTACACACTGTTAACATATCCAGAGGATTATTTAAGTTAAATTTGCCAATACTTACTAGATGAGAATTTAAATTCACAAGGTAACATATATTTTATTTGTATTTGGTGTAAGATACCGATAGAGAGTTAATACCATACAGCTTATGACAAAATTTGATCCGAAGTGATTGATGGCCCTAATCACGACCTTTTGACCTCCCCCCCGGAAGTGTGTAATGAGCGTGACGAATCGCATCCGGAGAAGGGGGGTGGGAAACCCCCCGCGTGTCGAATTGCATCCTGAGAAGGGGGGGTGAACCCCGGAAGCGCGCCATCTGTTGCTAACCGTGTCGAATTGCATCCTGAGAAGGGAGGGGGGAAACCTCCGGAAGCGCGTCATCTGTTGTTGGGAAAAAAAGTTTTTAGAGGGAGGGGGAAACCTCCGGAAGCGCGCCATCTGTTGGAGGGGAATAAAAAAGCAGAGAGGTGGAGTCCGTCACAATTTCTAAGGCACAGACACAAGATGGATTTCCTTCTGCAGCCCAGCAGCGTTCCTGTGTCCGATGAGATCTGCTCTCCCAAAGAAGAAGGCTTTGAATATGACATATTCAAATACAGCATATTTACTATGAAAGGCCTCGATCCGGACCTTATGACCCTACCGGAAATACTCCGGAAGTGTCTAGTCATTTTCAGACCTGATGCGTCATGTTCCCTAAGCACAGCGGTGATGCAGCAGATGATTCTGTGATGTATAGAGAGACAGAGCGGATGTAATTTTACTTTCTTAAGCTGCACCGGCGTTTGTAATGGAAATAAAGAGTGACTTCCTGTAGAGATTTCAATAGTATTTTATTTTCCTATAATACAGACGCTGTAAAAAAACCTTTAAGATACACCATAGCTTGTGATGAAAAGAAGAACTTTCTATCCGCTTGTAACCTACAGGCTGCCTATGTGTAAAAAACGAATAACTATCCCTTAGTGAATACTACTTTTCCTTTTGAGAGACTGAAAAACAAACCATAATTGCAGCGACAGGCGATCTTGTTTCACACACACACACACACACACACACACACACACACACACCCCGCGGGCCAAGGAGGAGTTTTTTTCTTCATTACTTTTACAATGGGATTTCTCAATAGATAGAAAATGATGACGCTGAGGAGTCAACATCCGATATTATCATTGCTTGTAACCCGGTAAATAATTTCGTACATCTCCCCATAAAACAAGTCTTAGTGGAAAAAAGCTCATATTCGAATAAGTTTATTCCCCTCTGTGGGAAAGAGTCAACCATGAGGCGAGTTTTGTCAACAGCAAGAACAAGGTCAGACAACTGTTGCCCATTTGGACAAGGAGTGTGGTGTAGATAAGTGAGGAAATCCGATCATTACTACAAATTTAGTTGAAATTTAAATATTTTAACTATGGTGCCTCCGGTGAGGGCTGTCTGTTTTCCACATTCTGCAACGGTAAAATACGACTTAGAGGCGGATATTTGTTTTACCAAATGGACAATTGCTGTTGACAAAACTTGACTCTGAGAAAAAAACTCTTTCCCACAGAGGGGAATAAACTTATTCGAATATGAGCTTTTTTCCACTAAGACTTGTTTTATGGGGAGATGTACGAAATTATTTACCGGGTTACAAGCAATGATAATATCGGATGTTGACTCCTCAGCGTCATCATTTTCTATCTATTGAGAAAACTTATTGTTAAAGTATTGAAGAAAAAAACTCCTCCTTGGCCCGCGGGGTGTGTGTGTGTGTGTGTGTGTGTGTGTGTGTGTGTGTGTGTGTGTGTGTGTGTGTGAAACAAGATCGCCTGTCGCTGCAATTATGGTTTGTTTTTCAGTCTCTCAAAAGGAAAAGTAGTATTCACTAAGGGATAGTTATTCGTTTTTTACACATAGGCAGCCTGTAGGTTACAAGCGGATAGAAAGTTCTTCTTTTCATCACAAGCTATGGTGTATCTTAAAGGTTTTTTTACAGCGTCTGTATTATAGGAAAATAAAATACTATTGAAATCTCTACAGGAAGTCACTCTTTATTTCCATTACAAACGCCGGTGCAGCTTAAGAAAGTAAAATTACATCCGCTCTGTCTCTCTATACATCACAGAATCATCTGCTGCATCACCGCTGTGCTTAGGGAACATGACGCATCAGGTCTGAAAATGACTAGACACTTCCGGAGTATTTCCGGTAGGGTCATAAGGTCCGGATCGAGGCCTTCCATAGTAAATATGCTGTATTTGAATATGTCATATTCAAAGCCTTCTTCTTTGGGAGAGCAGATCTCATCGGACACAGGAACGCTGCTGGGCTGCAGAAGGAAATCCATCTTGTGTCTGTGCCTTAGAAATTGTGACGGACTCCACCTCTCTGCTTTTTTATTCCCCTCCAACAGATGGCGCGCTTCCGGAGGTTTCCCCCTCCCTCTAAAAACTTTTTTTCCCAACAACAGATGACGCGCTTCCGGAGGTTTCCCCCCTCCCTTCTCAGGATGCAATTCGACACGGTTAGCAACAGATGGCGCGCTTCCGGAGGTTTCCCACCCCCCTTCTCTGGATGCGATTCGTCACGCTCATTACACACTTCCGGGGGGGAGGGGGGGAGGTCAAAAGGTCGTGATTAGGGCCATCAATCACTTCGGATCAAATTTTGTCATAAGCTGTATGGTATTAACTCTCTACCGATCAATGTAAATAAATTAAAATAAAATAAAAGTTATCATAAGAATATTAATATGTAATGTAATTGCTTCCACGTATCTCTATATACAGTAATTGACTTCTATTCATTTTACATCAAATTAAAACTTTGGGTGTCAGATAATTATTTATTAAAAGCTAGACATTTTAAATGAGAATAAGAAAGAAAAGTATGTCTTTGTGCCCCCTTTTCCCTGTTCATGCCCTATCAGCCCCCCTGGCTAAACTTTGCAAGATCCGCCCCTGCACAGTTACCAGCGTCAGCTACGTAGAAAAAGATCCTGGTGTAGAAAGTAATATTAAATACATTCTAACAACAGCTTATCAAGCTTAAACGTGCTGCTGTTGTTCAGCCGCTGGTTTCCTCTTTCTGGTGCAAAGTGGGCCAAAAACAAACAAGAGAGACGGACTCGCGACAGAAAAGCCGATCAGCTGATCGTTAAGCAGTTTCATGATTGAAGTAACAGCAAGAAGAGGCAGTCGCTTGTTAAGCTTAACGCAGGAATGCTTTACAAACATTCAGAGATGGACTTACACACTTGCTTTACTTCTCTCGGGGATAACTTTATGGGAGATGAAATGCCGGGTTGCTAGCGAAGCTCCAAATGCTATCCAGACCACCGACAGGTCCCGCATGCCACAGCCGCTCTATCACGTGATGCATACTGCTCCGACGTGCTAACGTTCTGAGGTGAGTTACGGCGTGTTGCAAGTTTTGCGAGGTGCTTTCGTGATATTTAATGGATCGGATTACATTTTTTATTTTTCTCCGATATCCGATCCAGTAATTTAGGTCAGTATCGGACCGATACCGATACGTAATATCGGATCGGTCCATCTCTAGTAATTACTGCAGAGTAATTACTGCATGTATATATTGCACTATTATTTTAAATAAGTAAAACAGAAGTTTTGCCAACTCTAAAGATTTCACAAACTTTTTCTTTGTGCCACTCTGACTACTGAGGCAACAGTATATGTGTGTGACTGTAGTAGCAGCTATCTAGTGTCTAGTGTGAGAATACCACAAGTCGCCCTTTTTAACGCAATTTAGTATCGGTATACAGAACTGTTTTCCTAACAGAGCCACTGTTATAATTAAGTGAAGGTGCTCCCAACTATTTTGAACCTTTGGCTTCTAAAATATGTGGTTCAATTGCGTGCTGCGTGCAGCTAGACCGATATTAAAACAACAACAAAACAACAATTTCAACCATCAACTCAAATATTTGGTTCTAATTGAACAGAAATTTCTATGAACTTGCAAGAACTGTGTAGGACATGAATCAGTGTGTGTCAGATCCTGAATTTGAAATTTCCACTGAAATCACGGGTAAGAGGCAAGTGGAACCAAGCTGACTTCTGCTAAATGGGTCAAACTGGGCAGAAAGTACACAAACACATAACATCCTTATAGAATATGATGTAACACTATAGATCAACTTACCTCAGAATATATAAAGCATATAAACAATTACAGCAATATGATGCAACAAACACAGCAGTGCTACTAATCCAAAATACTCAAAGCTTCATAGAACTGAAACAAACATTTATTTTTAGGCCTTCGTCGTGTCGCTGTGACGTAATCGGCCTTAAAATGGCCTTTAAGGCTGCAGGCCCTGAATTGGGATACAGCCTCTGAATCGCTGCATCTTGTAGCTGTGTCGTCTTAAATTGGTCATGTGATTTTGACGCACCGGCGCGTCCGGCGACCCCAGAGGTTTAACTTAATATTTAAGTGTCTCTTGGTTTTAGACTAGTTGTTTAGTCTAATTTGATGTTTTAAACCAGAAAAGGAAGAAGAGGGCTTAGAATTACAGGTAAGAAGTGCTCAGTGGTATGTGATAAACTGTAAATGTAAAGCTTACAGGTCAGTCCTCATGTTTTTAAATCAGATTTTGAGTCTGTACATGGCACATTATGCTTTTGCATGTTGTGAAATGTGCTGCAAAACAAACTGAGGTAAACTAACTGGTTTACTGTGATGGATTTAAAGTGCGTGTGATTGGTGCGCAGTGGCTGTGGTGCTCACGGTCAGAGTTCAGTCACAAAGAAGGTAACAGAGATGAATTTAAAGTTAAGGTGATGGTGCTTAGATTCATTCACAGACTGAAACCTTCACACCAACTTTATCCTGTGTCTCTTAGTTTTAGACTAGTTGTTTAGTCTATTTTGATGTTTTTAAACCATATAGTCAAGGAAAACAACTAAAGGGCACTTTGTGGATCAGTGAAGACAGACATACGGTACAGGGACGCAAAACGAACCTCTGTGCTCTGCTCTGTTTACTTTATTTCTGGGTTATGAATATTATGTAAAGGTAAATGTTCGTTATACTCCAAAGCATATACAGTTAACACTGTGTATAAATGTTTTAACACCTAATTTTAGTGCAGTGTATTTCATGTAAGTTTGAACTTGACATTTTGTTTTCTGTTGTGGGTTGTTATAGCCTTCTACTCCAGTCGCTTCTGAAAGGGCCTGTTGGCTCAGTCAGCTGAACTGAAGCCTGCTCGTGCTTCAATGTGGAGATCTGGTCTGTTAATAGTGTTGGTGAACTGAACCCTGGCGATTAAACTAGCCCTGGGGATAGGAATCAAAGCTGGTGATAACAACTGTGTATAGATGGTCTTTTGTAAGTTTTAGCCGCATTCTTCCCGTTAGCTCGAAGCTAACGGGAGGTCGAGACCTACTACAGCCGGGTGGAACACCGCTTTCCCGTCACATCGTGCCTCGACCTCCCGGTTGGCTTCGAGCCGGCATCCGAAGAATGAGGCTAAAAGTTTTGCGAGATCCCGAGTTTGTTTTGCGAGATCTCGCAAAAGTCCGTCTTAATTTTTTTTTCTCCCATGTTCCCTGCGGGGCTCCGTAGATTAGTGTACCATAAGAGCAATTTAGTATGTTTTCAGAGGGGGGGTGTTTACCTGCAATGGGTGCTCTTTTTCGCTTCCGTTGCATACGCCTTGCGTGCCGGTCCGAGTCTGACACAGGTTTGTCGTCGTGCCCCATGTGCAGTGTTGGTGCCCAGTCTGGATTTGTTATATCCATTTCATATGCTGGGTTGCCTGCAATAATGCCAAATCAAAAGCTACTCAGTCGACATGACGTGGTTCTGCAGCATCACACATTAGCATGTTTTATCTCGTTATCTATGAAAAAAACCACTAAAAGCCTTTTAGTTTGGTCCCTTTACAGCATCCTGCCATGCGATTCCATTTGTTCCTGACCACCGAGAACACTCACGTTAACTTTTATCGAGTGGAAAAAAAGTTAGCGTGTTTATATTATGCTAACATAGTTGTGTCACGTAGCACATCATTATATACCAGCTAGCCCAACTTCAGTAACCCTACAAACATCACTGCTGTTTAGTTTTCTGTCTTCATTTATGTTGGAAGTGATAAGAAAGCTGTACGTTTTAATTTGTTTCCAAAACCCCGCAGTCAGGACATGCTATATTGTATTTAGATAGAAGCTAGCGAGCTAACTTGCTGCTAACTTCTAACTCCGTTAAATGTCATAAATTCCATTTTCATGGATGCCTGGATGTTAAACTCAGTTGTTACACCTGGTAGAGCAGAACGCTGATAATTTTATTAAAGATGAAAGACTTAAGACAGTGTTTTAACTCTCAGTAATGCCACAGTGATCATTTGATATATGGACCTGCAGCAGAGTTTAGGCCCAGACACGGCTAGTGACATCAGACTGAACAATCGGATAGTGATATGAATTAATTTAGAACTCACCGGAGAGAAAATGCCGCGAGCAAACCAACAAAAAGCTGGGGATTGCACGGAACTCGATATCCGCTCGTCTGCAATCCATGCCTGGCGTCTTTGTTTGGTGATATGGGATACATGGGATCCCTCACGTTGCCGCCAGGATGGAAAACGATTAAAAGATTAATCCAGTTTCTTGCCTTCACGATCGTGAGCTCTAACGTTGCAACCGACTACACAACACGTACCATAGCTGAAGCTGTATCCTTTGTCTGGCCTACTGTGATGGCGGCGGGGGCCGTGGCCCGCCTCCTGTAACATCACGCTCCAAAGCCCTGTGATGTTTCTGTGTTCTGTGATGTTGTCCCAAAGAAAGACCTTTAAATGCGATATATAGCCTAAACGTTTTCGTTTATGACTAGTTTACTGAGAACAGGGGGGAAGTCGCGCAAGAGAAATGTCGACCAAAACAAACGCAAGTAAGCCCAAAGACAGCGCTGAAGTTATAAAAAACATCCACAAGCAGGCGCTTGAGTATATATTCAAGGCACTGAAGATCGACAAGGACGACACAGGTGAGAAGAAGGAGGCTGTGCAGTGGTACAAGAAAGGGATTTCTGAGCTTGAAAGGGGTATTGCAATAGAGCTCACTGGGCAAGCTGGAGAGCAGTATGACCGAGCAGAGAGACTTCAGGATAAAATGGTCACCAAACTCACCATGGCAAAAGACAAGCTTACCCTTTTAGAGACGACACTAGCCTCTAAAAGGAGAAATGACCCCCAAGGGACATCACATCATGCTCCTTCACAGCCAAAGTCAGTTCCTAAAAGTCAACCCGCAGGTGTTTCCACCACCATCAGACCCTCCACTTCTGTAAGACCTCCATTAGGAATAACTGATGCAAAGAAAACCGCTCGGGTGGGAAAAACTCAGAATGGAAGACCGGCAGCTGTGAAACAGCCCCCGAAGAGGGATATGAAAAAGAATGTGGACAGTAAACTGGCCAGCTTAATTATGAATGAAATTGTATACAGTGGAGCGACTGTGTCATTTGATGACATCGCAGGGCAGGATCTGGCAAAGCAAGCACTTCAAGAAATTGTCATCCTTCCTGCCTTAAGACCTGATCTCTTTACTGGTCTGAGAGCTCCTGCACGTGGCTTGCTTTTATTTGGCCCACCAGGAAATGGGAAGACCATGCTCGCCAAAGCAGTTGCTGCAGAGTCTAATGCAACATTCTTCAACATCAGTGCTGCTAGTTTGACCTCCAAATATGTGGGAGAAGGCGAGAAGCTCGTACGAGCACTCTTTGCAGTTGCGAGAGAGTTACAGCCCTCAGTAATCTTCATCGATGAAGTGGACGGCTTGCTCTGTGAAAGGAGGGAGGGGGAGCACGACGCCTCTCGCCGTTTAAAAACTGAGTTCCTCATTGAGTTTGACGGGTTGCAGTCAGGAAGGGATGACAGGGTACTTGTAATGGGAGCAACTAACAGGCCCCAGGAGCTCGATGAAGCAATATTAAGGCACTTTGCAAAAAGAGTATATGTGACCTTTAGACAAGATTTACGCTGCTGAAAAATCTTTTGGGAACGCACGGGAGTCCACTGAGCCAAAACGAACTGTCCTGTCTTGCAAAAGTGACTGCAGGATATTCAGGGAGCGATTTGACAGCATTAGCCAAAGATGCTGCACTTGGCCCAATAAGAGAGTTGGGACCTGTTGTGTCCACACATACTATTACATTTGTTCTGTAGATGCATTTACCAGAAGCGCTAGAGGGCGCTAGTGAGTATGTTGTTCTGGTTGTGGTTTTGAAGAAGAAAAAAGAAAAATAAAGAAAGGAGTCATCTCCGGTAATCCTCTGTTCCTACCTGCATGTGTGTGTAATGCCTGCGAACTAACACCACACAACAAGTGGCGACGAGAGTAGTGGTGATTAAGTTATGGCTCTGCTCTCTTTGCAACCCCCGGCTGTGTTCCTGGATTGCCCGGGCGAACCGAAAATTCCATTTGCTGCGTGGAAAAAGTTGTTTGATAACTACTTGCTGGCGATCGGGGGTAATGACTTTGCTACAGAGAGGAAGAGGGCCCTGCTCATTCACTGCTTGGGAATGGAGGGACAACGAATCTACAGCGCCTTATCACTCGCTACGGATGATTACGAGGGATCCGTAAAGGCTTTGGAAACGTACTTTCATCCTAAAGTCAATGTTGTCGCCGAGAGATACCGTTTCAGGCAACGAGCCCAAGCTGTCGGTGAGTCTACAGATCACTACGTTGCAGCACTGCGTGAGCTCGTGAAACAATGTAAGTTCGGGGCTATGGAGAATGAAATGTTGCGGGATCAACTTGTAGAGAAGACAAATAATGCTCGTATACGTGAAAGACTGCTAACGGAGGAGGATTTGACGCTCGATCGAGCTTTGGAAATTGCTAGGTGTACAGAGGCTGCAATAGCTGATGCAAAGGCCATTGCTGTTGGTGAAACGAAGCCTGTTGCCGCTGTTCAAGTACAAAAGAAGATGCGCAAGCCAAAATACAAAGCAGCTAAAAAGACGGATACAGCTCCGACGTGCTACCGTTGTGGTTCAGCTGATCACAAAACCAATGATAAATCCTGCCCCGCAAAAGACTGCAAATGTAATACGTGTGGGAAAATCGGACATTTTTCGAGAGTGTGTAAATCTTCTCATAAGCTTGTTAATGAAGTGACTGTTCCTGAAATGTGTGTTTTAACTGTTGACAATTGTGTCAGTGGTGATCCGGCTAAATTGATGTGCACTGTTGCTGTCACTGTACCAAATACTGCGCAGGCATGTACTGTTAAGCTACTAGTAGACACAGGGTCTGGTGTTTCCATACTGCCTGAACATGTTTACAGCACAAATTTTGGCTCAGTTAAGTAATCCAGCTGTTCAGCTTATTACATATTCAAAAGAGAAACTGGATGTATTAGGGTGTCTTAGAGCTGACATTACTTACAATGGCAAGTGTGCCTCCACTGATCTCTACATTGTGAGAACAGGAACACCCATACTGGGAATGGACTTGGTGACTGCCCTCCAGCTACACATAAAAGGGGGACAATTAGTTCTTGACAGTCCCAAGGTCTGTGCTACACTTCAGCAAACCTCTGCTCTGCCCACTCAATGTAAACAGGAATGTGAGTCTCCAGTTGCATTCGGATGTGCAAAGGATTTTGTACATAAAGTGAAGGTGCAACCTGAAGTGAAGCCAATACAGCAGAAACTTCGACGCTTACCCCTGTCAGTCCGTGATGCTGTTTCCGCAGAACTCAAGAATCTTGAGGAACATGGCATCATAGAGAAAATCGATGCATCTGAATGGGTCTCCCCGATTGTAGTCACTAGAAGGAAGACTGGTGGCATACGCATGTGCGTTGATTTGAGAGAACCTAACAAAGCGGTGGTCGCTGACAGTCATCCCTTGCCACTGATAGAGGACATACTGTCTGAGCTGCGTGGGGCTGTCATGTTCTCCACCCTGGATCTTAAATCCGCCTACCATCAGCTGAAACTACATGAAGAGAGTAGAGGGCTCACTGCTTTCATTACACATGAAGGACTGTACCAGTACTGCAGAGTTCCCTATGGGTTGAGTTCAGCACCTGCAGCCTTCCAAAAGATGATGACACAAATCCTACGCGGCCAGAAAGGGGTGCAATGCTACCTTGATGATGTCATCATATACGGAATGTCAGAAGCTGAACATGAGGCCAACTTGCGTGCTGTGTTACACAGAATCAACAATGCAGGACTGAAACTCAATGTTGACAAATGTCAACTCCGTCAAACTACTCTGAGCTTTTTGGGTCAAAAGATTGGTCCAGAAGGTCTGCTGCCAGATGACTCTCATGTCACTGCCATCCTGCATGCTCCGCCCCCTACTGATCCTGCAACCCTGCGCTCAATTCTTGGCTTGAGTGCATGGTACAGCAAGTTTGTGCCAAATTACGCGACTGTTGTTGAACCTATGAGAGCTCTTCTGCGTAAGGACTGTTCATTCCACTGGAACGAAGCAGCTCAAGCAGTGTTTGATCAAGTCAAGTGGTTAATCGTGCACAGCCCTGCCCTGGTGATGTTCGACCCCAGTAAGCCAACCATAGTCTCAACAGATGCCTCAGACTACGGTGTAGGTGCTGTTTTGACTCAACTTGACAGTAATGATGCAGAACATACTGTTGCATTTGCATCTCGCAGCTTGTCTGATGCAGAGAGGAAATACTCAATCGTTGAGAAGGAAGCTCTAGCTTGCGTCTTGGCTGCTGAAAAATGGCGCACATGGCTCTGGGGCAGAAAATTCCTCCTACGAACAGATCACCAAGCACTTACAACACTGCTGACTACTAAGGGCAATAACAGAGCTGGTCTACGCATAGCCAGATGGTCAGCTCGCCTGTTGGAGTTTGACTATGAAGTGGAATATAGAACTGGGTCATTGAACCATGTTGCTGATTGTCTTTCTAGGCTCCCACTTTCCGAGACAGACATGGCATGTGCAGAGGATGTGGAGTCAGTTGCAGCCATCCTCACTGATCTGAGTGCTGTGTCTGAGGATGATTTCCAGTCAGAGTGCAAAGCCTGTCCAGTGTTCACAAAGCTCCGTGTGCAGATACAGAAAGGCTGGCCTGCAAGGAAGACGTCACTGGAACCTGACTTACAGCCGTACTTCCCAATCCGCCATGAACTCGCGGTCTTGAACGAGTGCATTGTCAGAGGTACACATCGCTTGCTAGTGCCTGAGTCGTTGCAGAAAAAACTCACTGATATAGCTCATGAAACTCACCAAGGCATTGTACGTACCAAACAACGCCTGAGGGAATTGTACTGGTGGCCCAAAATGGATTGTCACATAGAGACACTGATAAAGAACTGTGCAACGTGCAGACAGAATGACAAGTCCACTGTCACCCATGATGCTCCACTCCAACCCATTCCTTTACCAGCTGCTGCTTGGGAAAAGGTGTCTGTGGACATCATAGGCCCTTTTGAAATAGCCCCTTCTGACTGTAGATTTGCCATCACATTGGTAGACTACTTTAGTAAGTGGCCTGAAGTAGCTTTTGCTCCCCGAGCTGATGCGGCTACTATCATTCAATTCCTTTCGGTAGTTTTCTCTCGTGAAGGGAATCCAAAGACACTGATAAGTGACAATGGCTCTCAATTTCTCTCTGCTGAGTTCGCTGACTTCCTGAAAAGCAGGGGAATCCAACACCTGAGATCCTCAGTGTATTACCCAAGAGCTAATGGGGAAGTTGAGAGATTCAATAGATGCGTTAAAGACTGCCTACAGACTGCCTCGATTCAAGGACAACCCTGGAAATCATTCCTGAGAACTTACCTGATGGACTACAGAGCAACCCCTCATTCAACAACTGGAGTTTCCCCTTCAGAACTGCTCCATGGACGACGAATGAGAACAAAGTTACAGGTAATGGATATGCCTGTTCCTCAGACAGAGAGGCATACCATGTGCGAAAGAGTTAAGAATAAGCAAATGAAAATGAAAGAATACACTGATGCTCGCAGACACGCCAAACCATCCAACTTTCAGCCTGGTGACAAGGTACGGGTTAGGAAGCCGTGGAAGGTAAAGAAAGGCGAGTTAAAGTTTTCCAAACCAAGGACTGTCATGACAAGGAAAGGACCAAACACTTATTTGCTGGATGATGGACGGACCTGGAACGCCTCACACTTATCGGCTCTGTCAGAGCTGAACGCAGGTACTGATTCTGACACAACAATGGACTGTCATAAACCAGGAACTGATCTAGCATCTAACTCTGAGTCTGATAGTAGGCTTAGGCCCACCAGGATGAGGAACCCACCTTGCTGGACCCAAGACTTTGTCATGGGAAAGTGAATGTTACTGAGTAATGTGAAATATGTTAAACGTGTATTAGGTGACATACATCAGAATGATGAAGTCAGGTTCACATAAGAAATCCTTGTTCAAAGGGGGAGATGTTGTGTCCACACATACTATTGCTTCTGTAGATGCATTTACCAGAAGCGCTAGAGGGCGCTAGTGAGTATGTTGTTCTGGTTGTGAAGAAGAAAAAAGAAAAATAAAGAAAGGAGTCATCTCCGGTAATCCTCTGTTCCTACCTGCATGTGTGTTGTTGGGATTCAGAGATTCTTTTATTGCTACCATATAATTTGCCTTATGAAGAATGTATTAATAACATGTTTCACAGTATCATTTATCAGTAATATTTCCTACAGGGTTTATATTGCATTGAATATGTCTGTCTTCACATTGACCTTTCTATTTTTATAGGTTGAGTTCATTTTATACAGAATGCATAAATGTGCTTGGTTAGAGTTGATGTTCCATTCTAGAAGGTTTTAAGCTTCACTGGTGAGAGTGTCCAGATGATACATGCTGAGGGGAGATGAGAACATAGCAGGTTAATTGCATGCACGCTTACGATACACATATTAATCTAGTAGCAGGTCTGAGCAAAGGCCTAAGCGTCTTCTGCTTCAGTTTAAGACTGGCTGCAAAGTACTCTACTTAGTGATTAATGACGAGGGTCCATTATTAGCTCTCAGAGATGCTAAGACCTGAAGTTATTACCTTAAAAGGCAAGTAATGTAGAAAGGAGAAGTTATATGTCGGTGTAAGGTTATATGTACGTGATGTACCCTTGTCTGCATGGGTTGAACTTTTGCCCATCTGTCACCATGTATTTTTGAACTGTATTGACGTAGGTGTGATATTTTATCCTATAAAACCAGAACCCAATGTATTCTTGTCAGAGCAACACATTCCGTATGCTGATGGTTGGTTGTTCTCCTGTGATAATAAAACTCATCGTTTGATTGCACTTTTCCGGAGGCTCCGTAGTTTGTTGTCTGGTCTAAAGTTGATCGATCTCGCAGCATTTGGTGGAGGATGCGGGCAACTGAAGATCAGTAGAACGAGGTTCAGGTGTTTGATGTCGGCGGATGTTGAGGCCGGATTTAGTGGTCAGACGGGCAGACGTCTCGGGTGATTTCTTGACTACTGTGGGCCCACAGAATAAAAAGGTAAGGCACAAACCTCTTAAACAGAAATTGTGCTGTATTGGATTATAATTCTAAAACAAGTAGTCAAGTGGTCATCCGTTGATCTCTGTTTTGAGTTTTGTTTAAAATAGAAATCTTTATTTGCAACGAAAGTGAAACTTGAGAGAATTGTTGCATTCACGGTTCACTAGGAAAAAAGCAGTACTGAGCTAAAAGTAACTTGAGACGTCGCTGGTAAAGAAATAGAGAAGAGAGACTGATTTGTGTGTAAGGAATAAAGGGATTCAGAAGTGTCTAAAGTCACGGAACCGAAGGATTCCACCCCCGGGAAAGACGTTTCCTGGGTATTAAACTAGGGGTGGGGCCCCACTGAGACTTTGTGGCCTCAGATATAGCCCTGGTGATCGCAGAGGATCATCTTGAGAGACACTTAATAAATACATGTTTTAAGAGTAAATACCGGACAGAAGCTCCGAGGAATTGTGACATGTGTTGAGAATAAATACCGGACAAGAAGGTCCGAGGTGTTGATATGTGATTGAAGAGAAACTCAGGCCAAGCCGTGAGCTTGAGGTTTTGTAGTGAAGTGAGCTGATTATTAAAAGTGAGAAGTCTGATAATAAAATACTGTGAGCTATTACCTGTGCATTTTTGGGCCCGCCGTGGTCCGTGAAAAGCTGTGTTTTTGTTGTTATCCTTGTTGGCGTCTGAAAGACGAGCGGCAGTGTGCATATCCGCCTTGAACTGAACTGAGGTTGTGACGTAGGAAACTGTCTGAAATAATTTAAAGTGCCAGGCGCCTGCAGGCTGGCTGTGTGAGGCTTTTTAAAAGTCTCTTTTTCCTTTCTTTTCTCTCTGGCGAAAAAGCTCGTAGTTGGATCTCGGGATCGAGCTTACGGTCCGCCGCGAGGCGAGCTACCGTCTGTCCCAGCCCCTGCCTCTCGGCGCCCCCTCGATGCTCTTAGCTGAGTGTCCCGCGGGGTCCGAAGCGTTTACTTTGAAAAAATTAGAGTGTTCAAAGCAGGCCCGGTTGCCTGAATACCGCAGCTAGGAATAATGGAATAGGACTCCGGTTCTATTTTGTGGGTTTTCTCTCTGAACTGGGGCCATGATTAAGAGGGACGGCCGGGGGCATTCGTATTGTGCCGCTAGAGGTGAAATTCTTGGACCGGCGCAAGACGGACGAAAGCGAAAGCATTTGCCAAGAATGTTTTCATTAATCAAGAGCGAAAGTCGGAGGTTCGAAGACGATCAGATACCGTCGTAGTTCCGACCATAAACGATGCCAACTAGCGATCCGGCGGCGTTATTCCCATGACCCGCCGGGCAGCGTCCGGGAAACCAAAGTCTTTGGGTTCCGGGGGGAGTATGGTTGCAAAGCTGAAACTTAAAAGAATCTCTGAATCCCAACAGTGTGTAATGCCTGCGAACTAACACCACACAACAGGACCAGAACAAGTCCGTATTATAGCTGCTGCTGAGGTGTGCAACATTAAGATGAAAGACTTTGAGGATTCTCTGAAGCAAATCAAACCAACTGTTAGTCCAGCAACTCTTAATATGTACACCAAATAGAACAAAGATTTTGGTGGTCCTTCTTCAATAAATGCATTCATTGATTGATTGATTGAATCTTTATTTTGAACATGTTGAAAAAGTACAACAAAATAGAATTAAAAGAGACAAATGAACAAAGCAAAACAAAAGGAAAATGAGCAACCACAACTCCAAATAACGTTCATGTTCAAAAAGGAGCAGGAAGAAGCATAAGCTTATTTAATCCCACCCCTTCTCCACTATCTAGTATCAATAGACTACAGAAATACCTCCTTGCAATTACATTATATGTTATGTGTAATTTTTATATATATATATATATATATATATATATATATATATATATATATGTATATATATACACACACACATATGTTTCTATCTATCCATACATACGTATATACACACATATACACATTTTCAATAACCCCATTAACACCTCAAGGATACACAACCTCATGTATGTATATATATATATATATATATCTCCATACCAACATACCCGTGCACGCGCACACACATGAAAATATTGGACAAGAACACCCTATCAAATCTCTACCTTTTCCCTGTACCCTGTAAAAACCATATCCTTAAACCGCTTTTTAAACTGCGCCATGCTTGGACATTGCTTCATATCTTTACTTAGTCTGTTCCACAGCTTCACTCCACACACAGAGATGCAAAAACTTTTTAATGTTGTACGGATACGAGGATGTTTTAAATTTAATTCCCCCCTCAAATTGTATCCCTGTTCCCTTTTAGAAAACATTTTAGAATATTGTCAGGAAGCAGGTTATTTATTGCTTTATATATAATTTGTGCTGTGAGAAAATGAACCAGATATGTGAATTTTAGAATTTTTGATTTTAAGAATAGTGGATTTGTATGATCTCTGTAACCAGTTTTATGGATTATCCTTATGGCCCTTTTTTGTAATATAAAGATTGATGATAGCGAACATTTTTAAGTATTGCCCCAAACCTCTGCACAGTAATTCAAATACGGTGCAATCAGGGAACAATAGAGAATGTGGAGTGATTTGTGGTCCAGAATGTGTTTTACTTTACTCAAGATTGAGACGCTTCTTGAAATTTTGTTATGTATATGATTTATATGAGACTTCCAGTTTAATTTATCATCTTTAATCACACCAAGAAACTTATGTTCAAGTACTCTTTCAATTTCCACACACTCTACATGAATCACATTAGAAAGGTATAATAATCATCCACAACTATTTTCAGTAGTGGAAGATAAAGGATTGAGAAAGTTTATTCATGCAGGTCCATATGACAGAGAATATGCATGTTCTTTTTGTTTTCATATTATAATTTATATTTAATTGTGTTGTGGTTTGCAGTGTTTTGTGTTGTTTTCACTTTAAATTTGTAAAAGGAAAAAGCTGAAAATTTAAATAGTTAAAAGTTGAAATGTGAATAGTTGATTTTTGTATTATATAATTTATTTATTACATTTTATGTGGAGTGAATAAATAAAAGTATATTTACGGTGGCCCCTAGAGATAAAGCACATACAAACTTCAAATCACGTACGAACTCGGAAGCATGTACAAACTCCAAAACACGTAAAAACTCTAAAACACGTACAAACTCCGAAGCACATTAAAACTCAGAAGCACATAAAAACTCAAAACACGTATAAAAGACAACAGAAGTGCTCCAGGATGCTGGGCGCAGTGTTGAGCTTTTGTTATCTTGTGGCTACACAAGCCAGCAAGTACCAACCATCGGATTTGGTGTGTGGTAGTAACAGGTAAATGAACTTTTTTTTAAATTATTTGAATATATATGAGTGCCTGTTTATAAATACACAAACAATACACACATGCTTTCAATTGTGTAATTTAAGTGATCTAGTAGCTCTGCTTTGGGAGTTCAGTTCATGCTAGAAATGTGTTTTGGAGTTTGTACGTGTTTTGTCTCCAGGGGCCACCGCATATATTTATATATAAACATATATAAATAAAACCACTTTTTTTTAACGTTAGTAATCCGGTTGTTCAGTCTGACGTCACTAGCCGTGTCTGGGTCTAAACTCCGCTGCAGGTCCATATATCAAACGATCACTATGGGATTACTGAGAGTTGAAAAACTGTCTAAAGTCTTTCATCTTTAATAAAATGATCAGCGTTCTGCTCTACCAGGTGTAACAATTGAGTTTAACATCCAGGCATCCATGAAAACGGAATTTATGACATTTAACGGAGTTAGAAGTTAGCAGGGAGTTAGCTCGCTAGCTTCTATCTAAATACAATATAGCATGTCCTGACTGCGGGGTTTTGGAAACAAATTAAAACGTACAGCTCTGCTATCACTTCCAGCATAAATGAAGACCGAAAACTAAACAGCAGTGACGTTTGTAGGGTTACTGAAGTTGGGCTAGCTGGTATATAATGATGTGCTACGTGACCGCTAGCGACACAGCTATGTTAGCATAATATATACAAGCTAACTTTTTTTCCACTCGATAAAAGTAAATGTGAGTGTTCTCGGTGGTCAGGAACAAATGTAATCGCATGGCAGGATGTTGTAAAAGGACCAAAAAATATATTAAAAAAAAATACAAAATAATGATTAAAGCTGTTGACCTTATCAGCAGTGTTTTCCATAATATTGCCATTGTCGATAAAGTATTGAGGATAACTTTGTTGTCCAGAATTTTTTTTAATGATACCGTTTAAAACATCCCATATTCCCTTCATATTATGTTTATTGTTGTTCAATATTTTACTATAATACTCCTTTCTACATACACGTATACTATTGGTCAACTTATTTTTGTATTTTTTATATTTATCTTCAGCATCTATTGTTCTTTGTTTTAGGAATTCCCTATAGAGTGTATTTTTCTTTTTACATCCCAAAGAAAGACCTTTAAATGCGATATATAGCCTAAACGTTTTCGCTTATGACTAGTTTATATATATATATATGATTTATATTTAATTGTGTTGTGGTTTGCAGTGTTTTGTGTTGTTTTCACTTTAAATTTGTAAAAGGAAAAAGCTGAAAATTTAAATAGTTAAAAGTTGAAATGTGAATAGTTGATTTTTGTATTATATAATTTATTTATTACATTTTATGTGGAGTGAATAAATAAAAGTATATTTACGGTGGCCCCTAGAGATAAAGCACATACAAACTTCAAATCACGTACGAACTCGGAAGCATGTACAAACTCCAAAACACGTAAAAACTCTAAAACACGTAAAAACACGTACAAACTCCGAAGCACATTAAAACTCAGAAGCACATAGAAACTCAAAACACGTATAAAAGACAACAGAAGTGCTCCAGGATGCTGGGCGCAGTGTTGAGCTTTTGTTATCTTGTGGCTACACAAGCCAGCAAGTACCAACCATCGGATTTGGTGTGTGGTAGTAACAGGTAAATGAACTTTTTTTTAAAATTATTTGAATATATATGTGTGCCTGTGTATAAATACACAAACAATACACACATGCTTTCAATTGTGTAATTTAAGTGATCTAGTAGCTCTGCTTTGGGAGTTCAGTTCATGCTAGAAATGTGTTTTGGAGTTTGTACGTGTTTTGTCTCCAGGGGCCACCGCATATATTTATATATAAACATATATAAATAAAACCACTTTTTTTTAACGTTAGTAATTCCTTTTGTGCATAATTTTACATTATTGTTAATAATAAATTAATTAAAGAAACAAAACAACCTGAAGAGCCGGTTTGGAGCCTCTTTTTAGTGAGCCGAACCGAAAGAGCCGGATCTCTAAAAAGAGCTTACCCTTTTAGAGACGACACTAGCCTCTAAAAGGAGAAATGACCCCCAAGGGACATCACGTCATGCTCTTTCACAGCCAAAGTCAGTTCCTAAAAGTCAACCCGCAGGTGTTTCCACCACCATCAGACCCTCCAGTTCTGTACCTCCATTAAGACTAACTGATGCAAAGAAAACCACTCGGGTGGGAAAAACTCAGAATGGAAGACCGGCAGCTGTGAAACAGCCCCCGAAGAGGGATATGAAAAAGAATGTGGACAGTAAACTGGCCAGCTTAATTATGAATGAAATTGTTTACAGTGGAGCTCTCACAGGCTGGGTCTCTGACCCATCGCTCTGAGCCTCTCTTTTGTATTTGTTTCATTTTTGATATGTTATTAGTTTTTGTGTCAGTTCCTATCTGTCTTTAGTTTGGGTTGTTATTGTTTATTGTTCCTTGGTTTTCTATGTTTTGGGGTTTTGGTATTTATCATCATGTATTTAGGTCTGTTAAGTTTGTGTTGCCATGCTTAGTTTTAGTGTTCCTGTTTTATTTTGACAGTGTCTTGTGTACCTTGTTCATTATAGTTAGCTTTCCTTTCTTGGTCCTGTCATTAGGGTTATGTCTGTCAGCTGTTCCCCCATGTGTCTCCACTTCCACTGATCACCTCATGTGTGTATTTAAGCCTTCTGTTTTCTGCTTATCATTGTCGGTTCGTCTGTTTATTTGACCTCAGTCACAGTCATGGTTTTCGTCTGTTATTCTACGGTAGTCTTAGTCTTTGCCTGTTATTTTCCACCACAGTTATAGTTATAGTTTTTTGGTCTCAGTCCCTCTCTTAGTGTTTTTGTCAGTTTGCTTTGGTTTCCTGTGACCTTTAGACAAGATTTACACTGCTGAAAAATCTTTTGGGAATGCACCAGAGTCCACTGAGCCAAAACGAACTGTCCTGTCTTGCAAAAGTGACTGTAGGATATTCAGGGAGCGATTTGACAGCATTAGCCAAAGATGCTGCACTTGGCCCAATAAGAGAGTTGGGACCAGAACAAGTCCGTATTATAACTGCTGCTGAGGTGCGCAACATTAAGATGAAAGACTTTGAGGATTCTCTGAAGCAAATTCTGAGCCAAAACTGTCATGGTCCTGAGTCTGAGGACTCAGTGTTTTGTGTTCCTTGTGCTTTTGTTCATTCAGAGTGTGTATTCTGTTGTGATTTTGCCATTTGTTAGGTTTCTGTTCTTTGCCTGCCTGCTTCCACTTCTCTGTGTTCCCTCTGTCTGTGTTATTGTGTCTGCTCATGAGTCTGCCTGTCTAGTTCAGTGTCCGGTCTGGTTCTCTGTGTCTGTTAGTTTCCTGTTTTATTCTGAAAGTTCATGTCTCATGTCAGTGTGTTCAGTTTTACCTCTCCCCTGTCTCGTTAGCCTTATTGCTCCCAGCTGTGTCTCCCTCCTGTGGCCCATTCCCTGATTACTCCCCGTGTATTTAAGCCCTGTGTTTTCCTGTGCTCTCTGTCGCGTCGTCTGTTTAACTCCATGTCAGTCTGCATTATTCTGTTACCTGGTATTCATTCTGCGTCTCTCTGCCATCTCTCTTTGTGCATTTCGCTCCTCCTCCCGTGAGTGTCTGGTTTAAGTTTTGTTCTTTAGTTTTCCCAGTTTAGGTTTGTTTACTCCCCGCTCTGCTCTTCCTGTTTTGTCACTTTATCACCTCTGCAAATAAATTTTCACTCGCACCCCAGTCAGTGCCTGCATCTTGGATCCTTTTCTCAATTCACCACACGACTGCTGTGCAGCCGTGACAAAAACGAACTGTCCTGTCTTGCAAAAGTGACTGTAGGATATTCAGGGAGCGATTTGACAGCATTAGCCAAAGATGCTGCACTTGGCCCAATAAGAGAGTTGGGACCAGAACAAGTCCGTATTATAACTGCTGCTGAGGTGCGCAACATTAAGATGAAAGGCTTTGAGGATTCTCTGAAGCAAATCAAACCAACTGTTAGTCCAGCAACTCTTAATATGTACACCAAATAGAACAAAGATTTTGGTGGTCCTTCTTCAATAAATGCATTCATTGATTGATTCCTATCTGTCTTTAGTTTGGGTTGTTATTGTTTATTGTTCCTTGGTTTTCTATGTTTTGGGGTTTTGGTATTTATTAGTGATGTGTCCTGTGTGTCGAAGCTTCGAATCGTGCGTCGGGTAATCGCGGGGGCGTTTTTCTGAAGCGCGTATCGAGGCTTGCTTTGATTACGTATGCAGTGACGTTCGAGGCCTCGCGGGCAGTCCGTACCACGTGACTGATTCAGGGACTGGTTCATCGGTTCGCGCCAGATTCGAAATAACATGGGCAGGAAAACAGCTGATTCCCCATCACACCGTGTTGTGGAATTGGATTACGTACGTGCTACATAGTTACTTGTGCATTTCTTCTTCGATGGAACCAGCAAGGAAGAGATGTTTTTTTTTTAATTTTGTCTCTCCTAATAAAGTATGCACACAGTAATAAATATCACAAATGATAAACACCAAAATATAAATAAACAACACTACACATCCTATAATCTGATTTCTGTCTTTTAGTTTATTAAAAAGTGAAGCACCAAACACTAGTTTGTGTCATTATCCAAATGTACATAAGGTTTACACATCATTATAATCAAAGAGCCCGCTTCACTTGAATTGTCCACTTGATGGCGCAGTAGAGCAAATGAATCATCACAATGCTTCGAACCATGAGTCGACCAATTGGATGGAAAGCTTCAGTTCATCATGAGGCTTCATCTCACCATCACTAGTATTTATCATCATGTATTTAGGTCTGTTAAGTTTGTGTTGCCATGCTTAGTTTTAGTGTTCCTGTTTTATTTTGACAGTGTCTTGTGTACCTTGTTCATTATAGTTAGCTTTCCTTTCTTGGTCCTGTCATTGGGGTTATGTCTGTCAGCTGTTCCCCCATGTGTCTCCACTTCCACTGATCACCTCATGTGTGTATTTAAGCCTTCTGTTTTCTGCTTATCATTGTCGGTTCGTCTGTTTATTTGACCTCAGTCACAGTCATGGTTTTCGTCTGTTATTCTACGGTAGTCTTAGTCATAGTCTTTGCCTGTTATTTTCCACCACAGTTATAGTTATAGTTTTTTGGTCTCAGTCCCTCTCTTAGTGTTTTTGTTTCTTAGTGTTTCTGTCAGTTTGCTTTGGTTTCCTGTGACCTTTAGACAAGATTTACACTGCTGAAAAATCTTTTGGGAATGCACGGGAGTCCACTGAGCCAAAACGAACTGTCCTGTCTTGCAAAAGTGACTGTAGGATATTCAGGGAGCGATTTGACAGCATTAGCCAAAGATGCTGCACTTGGCCCAATAAGAGAGTTGGGACCAGAACAAGTCCGTATTATAACTGCTGCTGAGGTGCGCAACATTAAGATGAAAGACTTTGAGGATTCTCTGAAGGCACGGGAGTCCACTGAGCCAAAACTGTCATGGTCCTGAGTCTGAGGACTCAGTGTTTTGTGTTCCTTGTGCTTTTGTTCATTCAGAGTGTGTATTCTGTTGTGATTTTGCCATTTGTTAGGTTTCTGTTCTTTGCCTGCCTGCTTCCACTTCTCTGTGTTCCCTCTGTCTGTCCATGGTGTTATTGTGTCTGCTCATGAGTCTGCCTGTCTAGTTCAGTGTCCGGTCTGGTTCTCTGTGTCTGTTAGTTTCCTGTTTTATTCTGAAAGTTCATGTCTCATGTCAGTGTGTTCAGTTTTACCTCTCCCCTGTCTCGTTAGCCTTATTGCTCCCAGCTGTGTCTCCCTCCTGTGGCCCATTCCCTGATTACTCCCCGTGTATTTAAGCCCTGTGTTTTCCTGTGCTCTCTGTCGCGTCGTCTGTTTAACTCCATGTCAGTCTGCATTATTCTGTTACCTGGTATTCATTCTGCGTCTCTCTGCCATCTCTCTTTGTGCATTTCGCTCCTCCTCCCGTGAGTGTCTGGTTTAAGTTTTGTTCTTTAGTTTTCCCAGTTTAGGTTTGTTTACTCCCCGCTCTGCTCTTCCTGTTTTGTCACTTTATCACCTCTGCAAATAAATTTTCACTCGCACCCCAGTCAGTGCCTGCATCTTGGATCCTTTTCTCAATTCACCACACGACTGCTGTGCAGCCGTGACACAAACGAACTGTCCTGTCTTGCAAAAGTGACTGTAGGATATTCAGGGAGCGATTTGACAGCATTAGCCAAAGATGCTGCACTTGGCCCAATAAGAGAGTTGGGACCAGAACAAGTCCGTATTATAACTGCTGCTGAGGTGCGCAACATTAAGATGAAAGACTTTGAGGATTCTCTGAAGCAAATCAAACCAACTGTTAGTCCAGCAACTCTTAATATGTACACCAAATAGAACAAAGATTTTGGTGGTCCTTCTTCAATAAATGCATTCATTGATTGATTGAATCTTTATTTTGAACATGTTGAAAAAGTACAACAAAATAGAATTAAAAGAGACAAATGAACAAAGCAAAACAAAAGGAAAATGAGCAACCACAACTCCAAATAATGCTCATGTTCAAAAAGGAGCAGGAAGAAGCATAAGCTTATTTAATCCCACCCCTTCTCCACTATCTAGTATCAATAGACTACAGAAATACCTCCTTGCAATTACATTATATGTTATGTGTAATTTTTTTTTATATATATATATACACATATGTTTCTATCTATCCATACATACGTATATACGCACATACACATTTTCAATAACCCCATTAACACCTCAAGGATACACAACCTACAAAAAAAAAATATATATATATATATATATATATATATATATATATATATTTAATTGTGTTGTGGTTTGCAGTGTTTTGTGTTGTTTTCACTTTAAATTTGTAAAAGGAAAAAGCTGAAAATTTAAATAGTTAAAAGTTGAAATGTGAATAGTTGATTTTTGTATTATATAATTTATTTATTACATTTTATGTGGAGTGAATAAATAAAAGTATATTTACGGTGGCCCCTAGAGATAAAGCACATACAAACTTCAAATCACGTACGAACTCGGAAGCATGTACAAACTCCAAAACACGTAAAAACTCTAAAACACGTACAAACTCCGAAGCACATAAAAACTCAAAACACGTATAAAAGACAACAGAAGTGCTCCAGGATGCTGGGCGCAGTGTTGGGCTTTTGTTATCTTGTGGCTACACAAGCCAGCAAGTACCAACCATCGGATTTGGTGTGTGGTAGTAACAGGTAAATGAACTTTGTTTTTTTTTTTTAATTATTTGAATATATATGAGTGCCTGTGTATAAATACACAAACAATACACACATGCTTTCAATTGTGTAATTTAAGTGATCTAGTAGCTCTGCTTTGGGAGTTCAGTTCATGCTAGAAATGTGTTTTGGAGTTTGTACGTGTTTTGTCTCCAGGGGCCACCGCATATATTTATATATAAACATATATAAATAAAACCACTTTTTTTTAACGTTAGTAATTCCTTTTGTGCATAATTTTACATTATTGTTAATAATAAATTAATTAAAGAAACAAAACAACCTGAAGAGCCGGTTTGGAGCCTCTTTTTAGTGAGCCGAACCGAAAGAGCCGGATCTCTAAAAAGAGCCGGAAATCCCATCACTAATGGACACCCAGCTTCACAAATTGTTTCCTGTCACTTAAATAATTTTTCACCCATTGCAGTACAACCCCCCCTTATCCCGTACCGTTCCAGTTTATTAATTAATATGTCATGATTGATTGTGTCGAATGCTTTCTTGAGATCCAGAAATACTCCAGCTGCATACTGTTTCTGATCTATAGCATTCGTAATCTCCTCAATTGATTCGATTAATGCCAGAGATGTTGATCTTTTTGATCTGAATCCATATTGACTATCAGAGAGTAATTTATATTTATCTAAGAATTTGTCTAATCGTTTATTAAACAGGTTTTCTAGGATTTTGGAGAATTGTGGTAGTAAAGAAACAGGCCTGTAATTTGTGAAGTGGCATCTTTCCCCGGTTTTATACAGCGGCACAACTTTAGCTATTTTCATTTTGTTTGGCACTTTTCCCGTCTGAAATGATAAGTTGCAAATATATGTTAGAGGTCCTACAATTCCTTCAATGACCTTCTTGACGATTTTCATGTCAATATCATTACAATCAGTAGATGTTTTATATTTACACATGTGTACAATGTCAATTATTTCTTTTTCCTCCACTGATGTAAGGAACATTGAGTTAGGGTTCCTATCAATCAGGTTTTCACTACAGTCTACTGATGGCAGTGACTCAGGAATTTGTTCTGCCAGTTTTGGTCCAATATTTACAAAATAATGATTAAAGCTGTTGACCTTATCAGCAGTGTTTTCCATAATATTGCCATTGTCGATAAAGTATTGAGGATAACTTTGTTGTCCAGAATTTTTTTTAATACCGTTTAAAACATCCCATATTCCCTTCATATTATGTTTATTGTTGTTCAATATTTTACTATAATATTCCTTTCTACATACACGTATACTATTGGTCAACTTATTTTTGTATTTTTTATATTTATTTTCAGCATCTATTGTTCTTTGTTTTAGGAATTCCCTATAGAGTGTATTTTTCTTTTTACATGCATTTTGTAAACCCTTAGTGATCCATGGTCTATCTGAATATTTGTGCTTTCTGTTGTATTTTATTGTTGGACAGTTTTTATCGTACAACTCCATGAATATTCTTAAAAATATACCATATGCAATATCAATATCAGCTTCTTTGTACACATTGTCCCAGTCCTGATTTAATAGATCGTTCTTAAATGCATTCATAGTTTCTTCTGTCCTTACACGTCTGTATCTCAGTTTTTCTTCATGCTGATTTTTCTTATAATTAGTGTCATAAACTGCAAAAACTGGTAGGTGATCACTGATGTCATTAATTAATATTCCGCTCACAATGTTGTTTTCCATATTGTTAGTGAAAATATTGTCAAGTAAGGTGGCACAATGTGGTGTAATTCTGCTACGCCTGGTTATTTTAGGATGTAAACTCAAACTGTACATAGTGTTTGGGAATTCGTCGGTCATTTTATGCTTTTTCGGATTCAACGGGTCAATATTAAAATCACCACAGATAAACATAACTTTTTGATTTGTTTTAGAGAATATTTCCTCTATGAAGTCATTAAATACTTGAATACTAGAGCCAGGTGTTCTATATATACAGCTAATTATTACATTTTTCTCTTTTTCCTTATAAATTTTAATTGTTATACATTCTAGTAAATTATCAATTACAGTTGTCATACTTTCTACTAGAGATGGCACGATACCACTTTTTTATGTCCGATACCGATATCATAAATTTGGATATCTGCCGATACCGATATAGTGTTTTTTAATCAACAAAACTGTTTTTTTTTTAAATATCTTGCTGCATTTTGCAAGTCTGCAAGTTCATACTCAAGTTTAAAACAACAACTACACTAAAGCTATTCTGTTATACCTGTATACAAAAAAAAATTTCCTAGTTCAGCAATACTGATCAAATCTAATAAACTTAAACCTACACCATCCTCACTATTCTGGTATTTTAAAGAGTACTTAGCGTAAATATTAAGAAACCTAACTAATAGGGTTCCAACTCCCAGCAACAACAAAAATAAATAAATAAAAAATAGGGAACCACCCCTCACGCTCCACCTCATGATGCTTAATCGACGTAATCAACCTTAATTTGATGAAGTGTGAAAAAAATGCACAGAAATCAATTATTTTTCAAGAAATATTAAATAGATTCAACATCTTTCTTCAACAAAATTGCAGACTGCACAGATGGTACCTTCCCAAAGGAAAAAGTACTATAGCTTACTAGGGTGTATATATATATATATATATTAGACTTAGTAGTTACTATATACAGTAATTGACTTCTATTCATTTTACATCAAATTAAAACTTTGGGTGTCAAATAATTATTTATTAAAAGCTCGACATTTTAAATGAGAATAAGAAAGAAAAGTATGTCTTTGTGCCCCTTTTTCCCTGTTAATGCCCTATCAGCCCCCCTGGCTAAACTTTGCTAGATCCGCCCCTGCACAGTTACCAGCGTCAGCTACGTAGAAAAAGATCCTCGAGTAGAAAGTAATATTAAATAAATTCTAACAACAGCTTATCAAGCTTAAACGTGCTGCTGTTGTTCAGCCGCTGGTTTCCTCTTTCTGGTGCAAAGTGGGCCAAAAACAAACAAGACAGACGGACTCGCGACAGAAAAGCCGATCAGCTGATCGTTAAGCAGTTTCATGATTGAAGTAACAGCAAGAAGAGGCAGTCGCTTGTTAAGCTTAACGCAGGAATGCTTTACAAACATTCAGAGATGGACTTACACACTTGCTTTACTTCTCTCGGGGATAACTTTATGGGAGATGAAATGCCGGGTTGCTAGCGAAGCTCCAAATGCTATCCAGACCACCGACAGGTCCCGCATGCCACAGCCGCTCTATCACGTGATGCATACTGCTCCGACGTGCTAACGTTCTGAGGTGAGTTACGGCGTGTTGCAAGTTTTGCGAGGTGCTTTCGTGATATTTAATGGATCGGATTACATTTTTTATTTTTTTTTATTTTTCTCCGATATCCGATCCAGTAATTTAGGTCAGTATCGGACCGATACCGATCGGATCGGTCCATCTCTAGTCACAACCATAACATTCAACAATACATGTTAAAAATGAGCAACTACAATGCTAAATAATCCAAATCCAAAAGAATAAACATAAATCCTTTGCCACAAGTTATTATTTACACCAGAATGAGTTCATCATCTTCTGGAATTTCCACAGAAGAGATTAGATTAGATTAGATAGATTAGATACAACTTTATTAATCCCTCGGGTGGGTTCCTCTGGGAAATTCGATTTCCAAAAAAGCACAGCACCGACAGAAGTTACAGAGTTACAGAATATTATATATATATATATATATGTATATATATATATATATATATAGAGACAATATAAATAAAATATACGAAGGGGATAAATAGAATAAATAGGAATAAAAATACAAGTGAATTGCACATTTCAAGTATTGAGTCTATTGCACCATTGACTATTTACAAAAGTATTGCACAAAAGGTATTGCACAGTGAGGTGAAGAGGCACTACAGCTTAGTTGTTGCCCCCTTCCTTTGTCCTCCTGTTTCCCCTCCCTCTCCCCTCCAGGGAGGAGTTAAACAGTCTGATGGCGTGTGGGACAAAGGCGTTTTTAAGTCTGTTAGTTCTTGTCTTTGGGAGAAGCAACCTGTCACTGAACAGACTCTTCTGGTTGTTAATGGCCGTGTGCAGAGGATGTCTGGCATTGTCCATAATGTCCATCAGTTTCTTTAATGTCCTTTTCTCTGCCACTGTCACCAGAGTGTCCAGCTTCATGCCGACCACAGAGCTAGCCCTCCTGATCAGTTTCTCCAGCCTGGATGAGTCCTTCTTTGCTGTGCTGCTCCCCCAGCACACCACAGCATAGAAAAGTACTCCAGCAACCACCGACTGGTAAAACATCCTCAGGAGCTTCCTGCAGATGTTAAAAGACCTCAGCCTCCTGAGGAAGTACAGTCGGCTTTGGGCTTTTTTATACAGGTGCTCTGTGTTGCATGACCAGCAAACTGTTACATGAGCAAGACAGCCAAGGAGGTAAAGGCTTGCAGACTTAGCGGTCTGGATGTTGGATGAGAGGTTGCGGGTTTGGTGGTCAGAGATAGATGTGGATGAGATGATAAACTTTGCCTGTTCTATTTTTAAAATAATTACTTAAAATGTGTTTCTTAAAGCTTTCAGCTTTGAGGTCGGTTTCACAGTGAGCGCTCTGTTTCTATAGTCTTAAATTTAGCGCAACTAATCCCACAAGTTATCCACTTACTTTTTATAACCTTCTTCCATAAAAATGTAATTATTTAGAGCTGTTAGTTTTGGTGTTCATGAAAAAAAACCTGAAACAATCAAACAATCAAAGAGTGAATGTAATAAAAGCCAATACTAAGATGTTAGTTTTGAAGCAACGTCTCACACAGGAGAGCAATTTTAAATGAATTTACTTTGAAGTCCGTGTTAGACTTAATTAATGTATTTTTTTCTGTACAGTTTTAACAACAATGATGAGACTGTTTACATAAAAGCTTTTACAATTTGTTGAATGATAGGTTTGTAGCATAAACCTATTCGCTGGAACGTTAAGGACAATTCAACTGCACAGCAAAAAGCATTAAACACCAAGTAGGCAAAGTTCTTCGTGTTTTGAGGGAGAGAACCACGACAAGCGCCGTTCCTTCGCTTGACCCCAGTCGCTCTCGTCCGCTCCCCCGTAACACTGCTCTTTTATTGAGGTTACATGAATATACATAGGTTCATTAACATATGACGTCTACATACAAACAAAGAGTACCTTGCCTGTGCGTTGTGTAAGTGTGCGTGCGTGTGTGTGTGGGGGGGGGGGTCAGAGTGTGACCCCATAAATGACTTCCCTAAACCTGCTAATCTTGAAGTCCAGCAGTTCATCTAAACAAAAGGCACTTAGCCTAAAACAGATATAGATACGTTCATCCTACCATAAAACAATAAGACAATGTACGACCTCTCCCATGCTCCCAGAATGTGGGTGTGAAAGCCAGAGCACTCTGGAATGCACACAAAGCCTTTGAAGACTATTAAGGATCACACATCCTATCACTACACAATCGATTGTACACCTCTAAGCATATATGGTTAAATATTTCTAAGCATAAATGACAATAAACAATACAAATCTAACATTGATAGGTGTGTAGTTTTTTTAAAAGTAACTATTGGTTAAAATCAGTAGTAATCTTTATTGGATAGAGAAAAAAAAATCAAATTAATACAAGAAAAAATAACTCACTAAAGAAAAGGAATACATGACTGAAAAAACACAAATTGCAATTGTGTTGAGGTAAAAGATTTACATGTGATGGTCTTGTGTTCTACATCAGTGAGGTACTAGCAAACTAACTGTAAAATAAACATCTAATCACTGTTTCACAAGAAGCTGATGAAGACATCCTTGTTGGAGTGCTTCAACCAGACTATAACTCTGTCTGAACAAATTCATCTCTTTTAACGAGGTGTGGCCATGATATGGTATCTGCAGGGCACATTAATAAAACTGCTGTTTTCAGGAATGAGGTTTATACTGTCAGGGCCTCCAGCACAGGAAAAAGTGAAATCCTGCAGCAATGATACTATAAAGATAAAAAGCTCCGTACGGGCCAGAGACTCGCCAACACAGTTTCTCTTCCCTGTAGAGATACACAAAGGACTCTGATTAAAAATAATTGCTTTTCACTGTAAATATCAAGATATTTGGAAAAAAATTATTCTTTTGCATGATTTAACATGCAAAAGAACTGGATGATCAATAACTGTGTGTTGACTCTTTACCTGCAGAGAATGGCATGAATGCAGGACTTTTCTTAAAGTTGCCATTATTGTCCAAGAAGTGCTGGGGATTGAAGGACCTGGGAGTGGCCCATTGCTTTTCCTCTTTTAGCACAGAGTGCAACAGCGGAATAATTACAGTGTCCTATTCAAAACATATATCTTGTTAGTGTTGCTGCTTTCAACATTATTCTCTGACTTGATATACAATAGATTCTGTACTACACATGAGATCTTGGAATTGAAAATACCTTTGGGATTGTATAACCCCTGAAGGATATATCATTCAGTGTGTAGTGAGGGAGGCTGAGAGGGACATGGTCAAAAAAACGTTGCACTTCATGGATGACAGCAAGTGAAAAAGGGAGGGACTTCCTGTCCTCCATCCTGGGACAACGGCCTTTTCCAATAACAGTGTCAATCTCTTGCTGCATTTTCTCTGGACACAGCAAAGCAGAAATGATTACCACTCTGATTTGTTTTATACGTCCACCAAGGGACGTATTCCTAACCATAATGTATTAGTATTGAATGTATTATAAAGTAAATTCACAGTTTTACCTTGTTTTGGGGGGTATTTAATCAGCACGCTAAGAGCATATCTCAGGGTGGAGCTGGTGGTCTGTGTTCCAGCCAGAAACAGAGTCATTATTGTAGAGATCAAATTGTCATAGTGGAACTCAGTTGTGGAAATCTCCTTTTCCTGAGAGAAGAAAGTTGTCATTGTTTTTCTGTGCTTCTCTGTACTTCAATCTGTCTCTCTTTATATTTTTTCTCTTTCTGTCTGTGTGAGTGTATATTTGTGTGTGCATCTTGATCTGTTCTGGCTTCTAGCCCTTTGTTTCTGCACACCTGAGGTGAATAATCTCATCTGTTTGTCATCAGTTATTATCTTACCATCATATCTTACTTTAATAGACTTGACCCGTGTTCAGTGTCAATGTTCCCTCTGGCAGAAACATACGATTTAAGGAGTTTGCTAAAGTAGCTCGGTGCTGTGTTGTTGGTAATTTTAAATGTAAGCAACAGTATTTTAAACTGGATGTGGTATTTAATGGGTAGCCAATGCAGGTCAGCTAGAACATGGTTATGTGTGATTATTCCCAGCTCTGCTCTCCTCCTGTGTATCATTCCCTCATTATCCCTCTGTCTTTTAAGCCCTGTGTCTTCCTGTGTTTGTTGCTGGTTTGTCTGTGTTTCTTCCTCTGCATTTTCTGTGTTCCAGAGTCCATGTCCAGGGGCGTTTTCCTACACTGGCCTCTATAAAACAATATAAACAGAAAATAAGCACTAACAATATATATTTATTTCGAAACAGTTTCCCCCTTTTCATTTCTCGCCTGAGAAATGAACTAATTCCTGATTTATCCCATTAACTTTACTTGCATGTGAGAATAATAGCTAAAGTATAACAAAAGAAATCCAAAAAATAAAACCTTTCCATTGCCCAAGCATGTATGTCATCCGTCCCCTCAACGGGTTGTATATTTTCAATGTTCCCTTATTATTGTGGCATAATTACTTCTATTCACAACAAATAAATCAAACAAATAAATCAAGCTCTACGACAGCACCTCACACACACAAAGTAACTCCACCAGAGTGCCTATTTCGAGTCACTTTTGCCGGTCCAAGCCCGGTATAACAACAGAACCCAGAGCCCCTGTCGATAGGGTGTTACAAATAAGTACTCTGAGTTCCTCCAAAATTACCGGATTCCTTCCTCTGTCTCGAAAAGGAGAAACCAGCCACCCTTTGAAGAAATGTCATTTTTGGTGCTTGTTTACACAATGGTCTTTTTTTTTTTCAGTCACTACCCAGAGCTAAACCATAGACCACTACCCAGAGCTCATTAGCTCTGGGTAGTGGTCTATGGTTAATCTGGTTAACCTATGTCCCTTGCAAGATGTGAGGGACATAGATTAACCAGTAAATGCTACTACTGCACATTCACCCAGTGTATATACTATATGTATGTATATATATATATATAATGTTCTTCCTCTACACCCCCCCCCCCCAAATTTTTGCACATGTCGAGGAGCGTGTCAGGCTACATTTCACTGTGTGTTATACTTGTATAACTATGCATGTGACAAATAAAGAACCTTGAACCTGAAATCAAGTAAATCAAAGGCCTTACTTTTATGCTCAGCTCTCTCTTCACCAGCTGGATATCATTTACATTACTGCAACTATCACCAATCCATCTGTCAATCTCCCATGTCCCTCTCCTCTCACTTGGGAATAAAACCCTGAGATACTTAAAGCTAACCACTAGCAGCACTTGGGTGCACTTTTCCAGCTGAGAACCTTGACCTTAAACTTGGAAGCGCCAATTCTCATTTCCACCACTTCACACTTGGCTACAAACCATTCCAGTTCAAGTTGAAGGTCATCACTTGATGTAACCAACAGAACCACATAATCTGTAAAGGTCAGGGAGATTGTGAGACCCCCAAAGTGGAATCCTTCCACCACTTTGCTACACCTAGAAATTCTGTCCATAAAAAAGTGGACAGAATGACACCGCAGCAATTAAAACAACAAACGGCTGCGCGCGCTCGGAGTGCACCAGTGAAGACAATGCATTCATCATCACAGAGCATGCCGTGAGGAACACCTTCAGGAGGGTGAACACCAGGAAGGCAGCAGGACCAGATGCAATCCCTGGCCGGGTCCTGAGAGCCTGCGCTGACCAGCTAGCAGCGGTGTTCACGGAAATCTTCAACCTTTCACTGGCCCAAGCAGTGGTTCCCACGTGCTTCAAACAGTCCATCATTGTCCCTGTTCCAAAGAAACAACAGCCCGCTTGCCACAATGACTACCGTCCAGTAGCACTGACTTCAGTTGTAATGAAGTGTTTTGAAAGACTGATAAGAGATCGCATCACTTCTTCACTTCCTGTCACCATCGACTCACTTCAGTTTGCTTACTGGACTAATCGTTCCAGAGACGACGCCATAGCTCACCTGCTCCACACATCCCTGAGTCACCTGGACACTGGCAGAGGGAGTTATGTTAGGATGCTGTTCGTGGACTACAGTTCAGCATTCAACACAATAATTCCCTCTAAGTTTTTCACCAAGTTGACGGATCTAGGACTCAGCTCATCACTGTGTCAGTGGATCCTCAACTTCCTCACAGACAGACCCCAATCAGTGAGGGTGGCAAAACAAGTCTCCATCTCACTCAGCACTGGAGCGCCTCAGGGCTGTGTTTGAAGCCCCCTGCTGTACTCACTGTACACTTATGACTGTGTAGCCACATCAGACACCACCTCCATTGTCAAGTTTGCTGACGACACTGTTGTTGTGGGCCTGATCTCCGACAACATCGAGACGGCCTACCTGGAGGAGATTAGGAACCTGGAGACCTGGTGCCAGGAGAATAATCTCCTCCTAAACATCAGCAAGACTAAGGAGCTGATCGTGGACTTCACTACAAAGCAGGCGAGGAATTACAAGCCCCTCAGTTCTACAGTGAGGCTAGTCACGTGCTCTAATGTTGTGATGTGGACATTAATGTGCTCTCTGTGCAGAGGAGTTTTTTTTGTTTCCTGTTCTCATGCTGTCCTCCCATAGGTGCCCAGCGTGAGAAGAGGTCTCTTTTTTTCCTCTTGTACTTTTCCCATTGTTGTGTAATTTTTCAGTGTTTTCTCTGCAACGCTGCCAATCTCCGACTGTATTCCCATGTGATGTCTTTGTTGTGTGTGTAAGTCGGGGGGGGGGTCCTATTCCTCTGCGGGGCAACCTGCATATGGCCAATAAACCAATAAAGCATTCATTCAATTCAATCATCAGTGGCACGCCAGTGGAGAGAGTGGACAGTTTCCGATACCTGGGTGTCCACATCACTCAGGACCTGTCATTGTCCTGTCACATCAACACCCTGGTTAAGAAAGCCCGTCAGCGTCTCTTCTTCCTCAGAAGACTTAGAGACTTCCATCTGCCACTGAAGGTGCTCAAGAACTTTTACTCCTGCACCATCGAGAGCATCCTGACGGGAAACCTCTGCACCTGGTTTGGGAACAGCACCAAGCAGGACAGACGAGATCTGCAAAGACTGGTGCGCTCAGCCGAACGCATCATTCAATCAGAGCTCCCTGACCTGCTGTCCATCTACACCAAGCGGTGCAAGACCAAAGCCAGGAAGATTATGATGGACCTCTCCCATCCCAACAATGGACTCTTCTCACTGTTGAGGTCTGGGAAGCGCTTCCGCTCCCTTAAGGCCAAAACAGAGAGAATGAGGAGGAGCTTCTTCCCCCAGGCTATTCGGGCCCTGAACCAGGTGTAGGACTGAACTCTCCCACACATATCACATCACCACATGCACTCTGGTTTTTCTTCATGCACACTTCCTATAATTTATAATCTCTTTCTGCTATTTGCACATTTTTTTTACTGTAAATTTCTAAGTTAAATCTGTAAATTTTGTATAACCTGTAAATTGTAAATACTGTAAAACCACTGTCATTTCGGGCATTGCACAGCTACAAGCATTTCACCTCATGTCATACTGTGTATGGTTGCGTGTGTGACAAATAAAATTTGAATTTGAACTCTGAACTGTTGTTAAGCACATTAGTGCAAAAGACTGTAAGTGCACAGTCCCCAACCGGAAGGGGCAGGGAAACAACTCACTTGTCCACCAGTGAAACTTCCAATGTGCAGGCGAAAAATTGAGGAGATACAAGTATACTGATTGAAACTCCAGATTGGCACTGAGTCCAGACCCTCAAAAGGAGTTTGGTTCCAGAGCCTGTGCAATGTGTTGAAATAAGCCTGACCACATCTAGCTGGGGGTCTTTTAATTTAACATCATGCTCCTTACCCACTAGAAAGATAATGTTCCTTGTCCCAAAACCCTTCTTCATAGGGATTATCTGAATCAGTTTTCATTTGGTCCCTTAGCCAGGACAAGTTTGCCTTAGGAGACTCTGTCACAAACAAATTCCTCCAACAACATGCAAACCTTTCCATCACAAGAAGGCAATTCACAGAGGAGTGTTTAAAATCATTCATAGCAAGATTAGGAAATTTTTAGCACTTTAGATTATATTAATTGCCTAGATTAATAAACACAGTATTTGGAGTTTTGAGCTTTCTTTGATAAATTATGCTTAAGTTTTCCAACCTGGTTCATTTGAATAAGGAAGGAGTCTATGTAGTCTCGTGGGGAGCTGGGGTCCAATGTGTCTTTGTGTTCTTGGATCTTCATCTTGATAAACTTTCTCACTTCTTCATACTCTGCAAAAACTTTTTGATGGGGGCCAGGAAGATGGTCCATGAATTTCGGAAAGAGGTTGTACATCTGTTGTAAAGAAACATAGCAACATACATTCTTGTGAAGAGACAATGATACATCTACTGTGTTTGGATCATTTTTACAGTATGATTTTCAAAAGACGTATATACTATTATACAAAATATGAAAACCAAATTAAAAAGCATTTCTATTTAATTTTTAATTTACCTGACCCACAGGGCTGCTGTTAACGTTTTCTATTTGAAAAAGTATGGTAAGAAGGCGTAAGAACTGCTTGTCTTCATAGCTGAACCGTTGACCAAAAACCAGGCAGCAGATCACGTTAGACACAGTACAGCTCAATAAGAATGTGGGGTCAAATGGTGCACCTGCAAGAGAAGAGGAATCATCTGTCAGATTAACTAAGGACTTCACTTTAGTTATGACATGCCCACACTTCCAACTTTCCCACTGTTTAGTCAGTTTTTTAAAGAGATTTAAAGAGTATGTTTGTTGGCACATGGCTTTCCCAAATAACAGTTTTCATGCATTTGAATGTGTTTTCTGAGATCAGTTGTTGTGCATCCTGATGTGTTAACAACCTGAAGCTCACAAAAACAATGTTTTAGTAGATCATATTGTGTTTTTTGGGTGGCTGTGGTGGGTGTCAATTCAGTACTGGAAAATAATAGGTTAGTGGCATTAGCCCACTGTGGTATGTTTCTATCTTGCTAAACTTAAGACTGATTATATTCAATTAGTGTTATAGTGTCCTGTAATATTTAGGGTATGTGAAATGACCTTTCAGCACCTGAAATTATACCTTTTAATTTATGTATGTGAGCCCTCATATGTTCACTCTCTTCTTGGATCCATTCTTCCATCCCCTTGCGTCCCATCCCAAAGTCTCTTAGAGTGGTCATTGTGAAGCGTCGCAGCTGACGCCAGCGTTCCCCGTTACCGCTCCCTATACCTGAAAGGTTAAACCACTTACCAAAGTAATGGAAGAGAAGCCATGCTGATTCATGAAAGAATTAAAGCACTAGGAAACAAATCACTTGTGCCTTGACAAAGACAACATATTTAAGTGATCACGCTTTACCATATTTCTTGTTAGGGTTGTGTAGAAATGGAGTTGGTGCTCTGCCTGTGAAGTCATCTGCTTGATCCACCAAGGCTTCTTTCACAGCATCATATCCTACCAGAACTACTGTCCGCTGCCAGCCTAGGTATACTGTCATCACTGGCCCATAGGTTTCACTGAACTAAAGATAGGTAAAATGATTTATTTAAATCATTTAAATTAAATAAATCATTTATTTAAATGCGCATTCATCTGAAATTTTGTCTAAATGCCAACATGCTGTTAAAGTTAAATTTGGTGTGTTTATAGAAAGTATGCGAGTCTCCTCAAATTACGAGAAAATATATTGTACAACGTAAAAAAACCGCACAAATATTTTAAAAAGTGAACTCTTACCTTAACAAAGCTTTTAAAAGGTGCTTTTTTGTCTATCTGTAGAAGGTTTCCTATGAGAGGAAGTGCAGTGGGTCCTGGAGGCAAATGCCAGTTCCTTTTGTGTTTTATATTAAACATCCACAGCAGAACTAAGATTAAACCTGCTAAGATCACAGTTGCACAAGATTCCATCCTGCTCTATATAATATAAAAACTATAAAATAATGAAAAAAAAATACAAGACAGCAGCAAGTCAAGGAACTAGAAGCAAAAAGAAATTTCAACAAGACTCAGGGTTATGAGAAATATGAAGTTCACACTACAGCTACACAAATAAAGCAACAGAGAGCCCTGTTGAAAGAAGAACTCAAAGACAATATCAATTGGGATTAAGACTGCAAAGTCTAACTAAGAGTAAAACTATACTAATAGAACAGGATAAATCAAACTGTAATAAAAACAGAACTTAATATGCCAGCAACCCAAAAGCCTGGCTCCAAGACCCAGGACAGTCACACATAGGAGATCTGTTTATATTTAACAGGGAGTTTGCGTAAGCATGGAATAGGACACTGGTGAGCTTATTGATTAACCACTCTTCTTAGTTAACCTTTAATTTATTATGTTTTTTAGAATTTTTTTAAAACTGTCAAATGTTTTATTGCGGCTCCAAAACCAACAGCAGCGGCAGGCTAGACGACACACAACAATAAACACGTTAAATGCACTTCTGAGCTATTTGTTCTTGCAATCATTTTTGATAGGTCTTTATCAATTGAGTTCTGTCTTGCTGGGGGTCACAGACTTCTGCAAAAACTGTCTAATAGGGGACGACCGTGGCTCAGGGGTTTGGGAAGCGCATCTATAACCGGGAGGTCACTGGTTCGATCCCCGGGCTCTCTGTCCAGGTCGTTGTGTCCTTGGGCAAGACACTTTACCCTACCGCCTACTGGCGGTGCGATATGGCAGCCTCGCTTCTGTCAGTCTGCCCCAGGGCACCTGTGGCTACAACTGTAGCTTACCGCTTGCTTGTGAATGCGAGAGTGAATGAATAGTGGCATTGTAAAGCGCTTTAGGTGCCTTGAATCTTTAATATGACGGCGTCTCAACTTTGGCCGGGGAAGATGCGCTCTGGGCCTTCTTCATTACTAGGTCGTGGAAGCACCGGTCGATGAAATCTTGGAGAGCGTCTAAACTCTCTTCGTTGTCCTCCAGGGTGTTGGAGATAGTTGGACAAATGTGGTTAGTTAAATGACAATTGATTAGTGTATTTGGAATACTTCAAGTTTTTTTTTTTTAAATTTAGGAATACTTTAAGTTTTAAAGCGTTTTTTATATTCTATGCTACCATTTGCTTTTTTTCCCTCCAAATCTCCGGCGTCTGACGTCACCTACAGCATAATTCGCTTACCTTCTCCCGTCACTTCCATCACTTACGGTCTCACTTCCCTCCTCCTCTCACTTCCCTCCTCTATATTATTTTGAGCACAATGTTTCTTTGTTTATCTAAAAACAAATGAATTAAACTGTGTTTATATTGATATCCAATGAGTTCAACCCTTTGTGCATTGTGCAACTGAAAGAGACGTAAATACTAATTTAGTTTTTCTAAAGTGGGTTTGACCTGCAGCTCAGTAAAGCACCCCTCCGGGAGCCAAACCCATCTGTTCTCTGATTGGATAGTGAAATTTGTGATTGACATGACATCGACTAATCAGCTGAAAGGAAGAAAAATCAGGTCAAAATTCGTACTGGTAAGTTGAAACTTGAGTGCAGAGTTTCACTCTTATTTTTTTTGCTTTGTATCTGTAAACAGACCTTAACAAAAAGAATTTGTAATTTGTGTAAATATTTTTACACACACAAATCTTTTTTATGCACACACAAATTCTTATCTACAGATGCACAAAGATACGCATTCTGACTTACAACAACAACAAGATTAGGGATGGTGTACATGAGAATCGGATGTCCACTTGGAGCAACTGCATTTCTGCTTCTGCGCATTATGTGGGTGTTCCACAAATGTGCAACTTGTTGCAGCTCTTTCTGTTAAATATTAACAATTTTTAAAAAATCTCACGAGAGCACATTTCTTTTGGCTCAACATGTTGACCAAAAGCACCACACACGTGCCTTTTTTTTAAACATTGTGATTTTATGTTTCCGGCCAGTGAAATATGCATTTTTTTCATATCCTGAACATAATGGTAATAAGCCTGGTTTATGTGCATGGTGGGTGTTAAAGCGAACTTTTTCTCTCTCTGTGTCTCTCTTTCTCTCTAACACACAGACACACACTGACTCAATAAAAGAATATAAATGTGGTTACATACCTCGATGACGTTCAGGCATGTAAACAATATGAGTTGCTTGTCCAAAAAACATCCAGAAAAACAGTCATTGTCTTTTAATTTCTGGAAACGATTTTTCCAGTGCTGACTCTCATAAAGGCTCACCAGCCTTGAATATGCTGATTGTGATTGCTGGGCCCAGTAATAAAACTGTTTCGATCCATAATCCAATGCAAGAGTCTTTGCATCTCTGCCATTATGACCCAAAGCAGAGCTAATCCTGGCAGGTGTGCCCATCTTCTTTTCTACTTTTACTATGAAATATCCAGCAATGACTTTGGGATCATTGTTTGTTGAATAGGCTTGAAGCCAAATCGTAACTCTAGAAAAGCCATCAATACAGCCATTTATACAGATTCCAAAAGGCTTCAGTTTGTCATAGAAGTCAACATTTACTGATATTTCAGTAAATGTCTCGCAGTATACTCTGCGTGACAACATAACCTGTGTAAATGCAGTTCAGCTGGTGTAGTTTGTATCCATGGAGCCTCCCGTGTCCCTCCAGTTGATCAAAAAGAAATCGTGCCACCTCAGTCGACTCAGACTCATTCTTTCTCCAGTATAGCCACATGCGTTTTAGGTTTCTTCTGAGTGTCTGCATGCTTATCACAATACTGTCCCACCTGCTCAGTAACAGAAAATCTCCCCATGCCTCAATCCAAGCATAAAATAGAACTTAATTAATTCCGATAAACAAGCCATGTTCTCGCACTCTGATCTGCACTGCCATCCACTTCACTATGTTTTAAGGCAAACGAATATATCATGTTCAAACAATAAAAGATATGTTATAACGTGAAAACTTTATTGTTCAAACAATATAATTATCTCGTTTGTACGTTAAAGGTTTTTTGTTGTAACGTGATAATTATGTATATTGTAATAACGTAATATTTTGTCGTTCAAACGTGAAAGTATAATGTACTAACATGATAGTATATTGTACAAACATGAAAAGTATATTGTTAGAACAATAAAGTTTTCACGTATAACGTGATATACCTCTGTTGTTTTATTGCCTGGGTGTCAGCTCTACGCTTCCATAGAAAATACTATGATTTAAATTTTAAAGCAAAATTTCACACATGAGAACAATTTTTTTTTTATTTACTTTGTCCTTGTTAGGCTTTTTTTTGGGGGGGGGGTTGTAAAGTTTTAACAGCCATGATGAGACTATTTACATAAAAACCTTAATGATTTGTTGATAGGTGTAAAGCCATTTACAGTAGTTATTGGTTAATAATAGTAGAAATATTTATTGCCTGTAGAGGAAAAATAGTCCAATTAGTACAAGAAACAATAACTCTTTTTAAAAAAAAAAGGAAACAAAAAACAATACATGACAAAAAACAGAAAGCACAGTTATGATGAGATGAAAGATTTACATGTAATGGTCTTGTGTTCTACATCAGTGAGGTACTAGCAAACTACTGACCCTGAACGCATCAGAAACACACTGTGATCATTTAGGTAGTCTGCATGGAATTGACTTGGCCTCAAGCAAGTTAGAGACATAGTTGGTGCTTCCAACCGTCCACTTTCCTTTCCACTTAGCGTTACAAGGTGCTGGGTCCTTACCAGCTGTCAAAGGGAAAGAGAGAGGATAACCTCGGACTCTCTTTGCAGGGTTCACGTGTGTTTACCCCAAAGAGGCGTAGTTAAAAATGTGCTATATTGACCCAAAAGAGGTCAAAGTAATCTCTGCAGAAAACCAGCTGCGTTAACATTGTGCTACACTTGTAGCTGAATACATCATTGGAGAGAATGTTATTAAAGCAAATACTAAGATTTTAATGTTGAAACAACATTTCAGACAGGAGAGCAATTTTTAATTCATTCACGTTAATCCTTGTATTTTTTTGTTTTCTACAGTTTCAACAATGATGATGAGACTGAGTATTTATATAAAAGTCTTTATGATTTGTTGATAGGTGTAAAGCCATTTAGTAGATAGTAGTAATATTTATTGCTTGTAGAGAAAAACAGTCCATTAATCAACTCATAAAAAAAAAGAAGAATAAATGACAAAAAACATAAACACAGTTATAATGAGATGAAAGATTTTCATGTAATGGTTGTGTGTTCTACATCAGTGAGGTACTAGCAAACTAACTGTAAAATAAACATCAAATCACTGTTTCACAAGAAGCTGATGAAGACATCCTTGTTCGAGTGCTTCAACCAGACTATAACTCTGTCTGAACAAATCATGTTTTTAACGAGGTGTGGCCATGATATGGTATCTACAGGGCACATTAAGAAAACTGCTGTATTCGGGAATGAGATTTATACTGTCAGGGCCTCCAGGACAGGAAAAAGTGAAATCCTGCAGCAATGATACTATGAAAATAAAAAGTTCCATACGGGCCAGAGACTCGCCAACACAGTTTCTCTTCCCTGTAGAGATACACAAAGGACTCTGATTAAAAATAACTGCAGGGCTCTAGACTAACTTTTTGTCACGGTTGCACTTGTTTTCTAAGGTGCGCTAGCACAAAAGTTAGGTGCACCCAAATTTTTCAACCACATTGCTTACCACCACAATTTTACATATTCACTTTTTTTCGGGGGGGGGGGGGGGGCAGCTGTCCATACAGACAGTATTGATTTGTAAATGACAATCTTGTCAACACAAAGTTCTTTATTTGGAGCACAGTTCTACATGAAACATAAGTGACTGAAAAAGTGCTTGTGCTTTAAGTGCTTCACTGAGCTGAAATTGAAACTTAATACATCTCAAGATATATTAAAGAAAAGGAAATCTTAATTAAAAAGACCTCAAAGTGTCTGATAAGCCTTCAAATTGAACATCTCAGTATCTGAACATCTAAACAGCTTGATATCTTATAGATTATCCTCCACTGCAGTCACATGCCCCTCAGATGGCCAACTCCTGTAATTTGGCCTTTTTCCCATTTTTTTCTTGTGTGTTTGGGATGACACCTATAAACTTCACATACGCGACATCATTACTGTATGTAGGGTTTACGTTCAAGCCATTTTTCTTGTGAAGAATTATTTCGGACGTACAATAGGCATATTGTAACATTACATAGGCAATGTTAAACTTAATCATCATCTCGGCCTCCTCTGGTGACCTGTTTGCTGCAAACGTATATGGCTCATTATCTTATGCCATCTCCAGACCAGTGTTAGACACAACCTGAGAGGTTGATGGCTCCGTGTCATAGCACTGGCTACGGACGGATCAGGCCTTAAGGAAAAAGTTATCAATCGTTCTTTTCATCTTTTATCATTACCCACAGCTATATCTACTTCTATCGGGCCTAGGCTACTCACACCTCTCTATTCGCCTGCACTTTCAAACGTACACACACGCAGGCCTACAGAAATATGTGGACCACAGCTATTCAGAGAGGTCTCTAAATGGTTTAGACCATGATATGGGCATAGTGTGTGTCTGTTGTTGACCACACGGAGACTTTCAGAGTTGTAGGGACATTTTCTTTTACTCGAATGGCTGGTCACACCGGTGCGAACTAGGATTTTTTTAGTCACACCATTGAGAAATTAGGTTGCATGTGTGTCCAAACTGGTCACATTCTAGAGCCCTGAATTGCTTTTCACTGTAAATATCAAGATATTTGGGGGAAAAAAATTACGTCAACATGCAAAAGAACTGGATGATCAATAACTGTGTGTTGACTCTTTACCTGCAGAGAATGGCATGAATGCAGGACTTTTCTTAAAGTTGCCATTATTGTCCAAGAAGTGCTGGGGGTTGAAGGACCTGGGAGTGGCCCATTGCTTTTCCTCTTTTAGCACAGAGTGCAACAGCGGAATAATTACAGTGTCCTATTCAAAACATATATCTTGTTAGTGTTGCTGCTTTCAACATTATTCTCTGACTTGATATACAATAGATTCTGTACTACACATGAGATCTTGGAATTGAAAATACCTTTGGGATTGTATAACCCCTGAAGGATATGTCATTCAGTGTGTAGTGAGGGATGCTGAGAGGGGTAAGGTCAAGAAAACGCTGCACTTCATGGATGACAGCAAGTGAAAAATGGAGGGACTTCCTGTCCTCCATCCTGGGACAACGGCCTTTTCCAATAACAGTGTCAATTTCTTGCTGCATTTTCTCTGGACACAGCAAAGCAGAAATGATTACCACTCTGATTTGTTTTATACGTCCACCAAGGGACGTATTCCTAACCATAATGTATTAGGGCTCGTAAAGTAAATTCAAGGTCTTGTTTTGTAAACTTACCCTGTATTTTGGGGTATTTAATCAGCACGCTAAGAGCATATCTCAGGGTGGAGCTGGTGCTTTGTGTTCCAGCCATAAACAGAGTCATTATTGTAGAGACCAAATTGTCATAGTGGAACTCAGTTGTGGAAATCTCCTTTTCCTGAGAGAAGAAAGTTGCCATTGTTCTCAGAATATCTTTATCGTCATTTTAACAAGTACAACAAAATAAATGCAGTCCCTGCCTTGTCAAGCAAAGTTTAAAATATAATTACAAATGAAATATAAAAAAAGAGGCAGAAGACTATATTCAGTAATAATTAATAGAACCTTATTGCACATAAGCACTGTTGCACAGGATGTCACAGGATGTCATCCATTGCACAGTATTTGTCTGTAATTCAGTACCCTAACAGCTGCAGGGTAGATGTTGCTATTTAGTCTATTAGTCTTTGTTCTGATGCTTTTATATCTATTGCCTGATGGGAGCGGTTCAAACAGGTTATGAGGGGGGCGTCCTACTTTCCTGAGACAGCGAGAACGGTGCAGTTGGTCCAGACAGGGTAAAGAACAGGCAATGATCCCCTGGGGCAGGGGTGTCAAACTCAAATACACAGTGGGCCAAAATGCAAAACTAGAACAAGGTCGCAGGCTAACATTAATGTTTATTGAAAAATATCTTCCTCCAGATTTAAGAATGAATCTCTTCTTATGGACTCAAACAAGTTTTGCTGAAAAACTGAATGTGGAACAAGCAAAGCATAATACTAAACAATGTATATATTAGCTGTATAATACCAGTAGGCCAGCTCTAATAGTAATTTGGTATGGCTTGGCGGGCCAGAGTTTGACACCTATGCCCTGGGGAATCTTTACAATCCCCTGAAGTGGTTTCTTCTGTGCTGTTGTCCAGCTGGAAAACCACACACAGAGACAGTAGCATAGAATGCTCTCGATAGAACATCGATAGAAGGACATCAGCAGCCTTTGAGGGATGTTATTTTTACTGAGGATTCTCAGGAAATAAAGTCTCTGCTAAACCTTCTGTGCCAGCTCTGCTGTGTTCAGACCCAAGGACGTGTCCTCCGTGATGTGAACCCGGAGACGTGTCTTCCGGGTTCACATCACGGAGCTGATGCTGATGGCCAAGGAGATGTGGGGGCCACCTTTACCCTTTCTGTGCGATTTTTCAGAACTCCAGCGCTTCTTTGTCCTTGTTGGTCTCTCCTCATTTTCCTCTCTCTATTTTTTCTTTCTGTCTGTGTGAGTGTATAATTGTGTGTGCATCTAACCATGTCTGGTGTTGCAGGGGCAGAATCTGTTCTGGCTTCTAGCCGTTTGTCCCTGCACACCTGAGGTGAATGACCTCATCTGTTTGTCATCAGTTGATTATCTTGCCATTATTTTTTATTATTTATTTTTTAAGATGGGAGAGATCCTTCGATATTCATCTGAGCATTGAACTAACTACATTAGTGAAACCAACTTCTCAAGTAATAAGTTTGATTATGGTTTGTTCCTTGATTTTAACTTAGTGTCATGGTCTGGGTGGAATGCAAATATATTCTAAGCCCCGTTTACAGCTACCAGTCACACTCTTGTTTAACCTAAAGCAACCTGTCAAGCACTTGTAGATTCAGGCACCGAACAGAGTCTCATTGGCAGTGAGCTAGCCAGACAACTGAACATCTCACTGGTTAAGCTAGATCCACCCATTCCTGCCAAAGCCTTAAACGATGAAGGTTTTGCCCACATCAATCATTGCACTGCGCCCGTCGCATTACTAATTTACTTGTAATTACATTACAAACCACGGAGAGACTCTCAACTTTTTCACATTTCATTCTCCAGATACACCACTCATCCTAGGTTTTCCTTGTTTGGGGGTTCACAATATAATTTTTAGCACTTTAGATTATATTAATTACCTACATTAATAAACACAGTAGTTGTAGTTTTGTGTATTCTTTTATATATTATGCTTAAGTTTTCCAACCTGGTTGATTCGAATAAGGAAGGAGTCTATGTAGTCTCGTGGGGAGCTGGGGTCCAATGTGTCTTTGTGTTCTTGGATCTTCATCTTGATAAACTTTCTCGCCTCTTCATACTCTGCAAAAACTTTGTGGTGGGGGCCAGGAAGATGGTCCATGAGTTTCGGAAAGAGGTTGTACATCTGTTGTAAGGAAGCATAGCACCATACATTCTTGTAAAGCATGTACTGTGTTTGGATCATTTTTCCAGTATGATTTTCAAAAGATGCAGGACAGACTGATGTATATATTCTTATACAAAATATGAAAACCAAATTTAAAAGCATTTAATTTTTAATTCTGCTCCCACTTTCAGTTACCTGACCCACAGGGCTGCTATTAAGCTTTCCTATATGAGAAAGTATGGTAAGGAAGCGCAAGAACTGCTTGTCTTCATGGCTGAAACGTTGACCAAGAACCAGGCAGCAGATCACGTTAGACACAGTACGGCTCAATGAGAATGTGGGGTCAAATGGTGCACCTGCAAGAGAAGAGGAATCATCTGTCAAATTAACTAAGGACTTCACTTTAGTTATGACATGCCCACACTTCCGACTTTCCCACTGTTTAGTCTGCGCTTCTCCGTTTCAAACTATTACAAGTTTGGTCAATCAACTTTTAAAAAGATTCAAAGCGTATGTTTGTTGGTTTTCCAGAAAATGGTGTTTTCATGCATTTGACTGTGATTTCTGATATCAGTTGTGCATCCTGATGTGTTAACAACCTGAAGCTCACAAAAGCTCTCTGTTTTAGCAGATCATATTGTTTTTTTGGTGGTGGTGGTGGTGGTGGTAGTGGATGTCAATTCAGTAGTGGAGAATATTGGGTTAGTGGGATTAGCCTACTGTAATATGCTTCTGTTTTTCCAAAGTGAAGACTGATTATTTTCCGTTAGTATTGTAGTGTCCTGTTATGTTCATGGACAGCTTATTGTGTTTCCTTTTTGGTTATCTGGCATGATGTGTCAGTGACTTTAACACTGGTCCTTGTCTCTTTCTTTAGAGCATTCTCATGGCAAAGAGTGTGTACATTTGGGACAACCAGAGTTGTAGATGAAAATCGGTATATGGGTGTGGTCACTAGGGATGATAGTGTTCCATATAGTGTTTTATATATCAAAATATATATGTATTTGTTAGGGGTGCAACGATACGCAAAATTCATGGTTCGGTTCGGTACTTTGGTGTCACGGTTGGATATTTTTTCGATACAAAAAACTGTTCATGCTTTTTTAATTTGTCATTTATTAAAATTATAAATATATATTTTAACTCAAACGTACAGTTTTTAAATTTAATGTTGCTGAAACAACAAAGGGATAAAATAATAAATCTATCTGATCGAGAAATCACTCATCGTTGGAAAAGAGAGTTTATTACAGAGAAATGGTTCTTTTCAAAATAAAAGCTATACTATACGCTTCTTCTGGAGTATATTCTCAGCAGCACATTAAACATATCAGGTCCCCATAAGAAGAATCATGTGCTAACGGCTGTCTAAATGACTCAGGTAAAGTTTGTAGCATGCGTGCTTGTTGTTTTTGTCTGCTTCCACTTGTCTTTGCACTAGGATGATGTCGGAGTAAATGTGCAGTCATATTCATTTTGTTCCCACTAGTGCTGTCAGTGTTAATCTCAAATGACGTTAACGCCACAACACGGCAAATCTCCGTTAACGAGCTACCGCGGATCGCCCCGTGCGTGGGGCTGGACGGCGTCAACACGTTAACGAGCAAACTGCGCTAACGCAGTAGTTCCCACCCATGTAATTGAGCATTGCGTGGCACATCTGACATACTGTTTTACTTTGCTTACCTTCAGGGTCATACTTCACATGAAGACCAAAATAGTTCCAAAGGCCAGATCTGAATGAGGGTGGGGGAGGTTCAATTTGCCATGTTGCAATGAGCTTAGCTTCTGTCTTGCTAGCTTGCGCTGCGCTCAGTGGATCTGCGCTGGACAGTGCAGCCTAGGCGGAGTAGTCGAACGCAGATCCACTGAGCTAGTATTTGTTTTCACTTATCAGCATTTCAATTTTTTAATATGTTATATACATATAGGTACCATGCTGTTCATAGTAAACGTAGCTTGGCATATTGCACAGTAGCCCTTTTCACATCAGCTGAAACTATACCTTTTAATTTATGTATGTGAGCCCTCATATGTTCACTCTCTTCTTGGATCCATTCTTCCATCCCCTTGCGTCCCATCCCAAAATCTCTTAGAGTGGTCATTGTGAAGCGTCGCAGCTGACGCCAGCGTTCCCCGTTACTGCTCCCTATACCTGAAAGGTTAAACCACTTATCAAAGTAATGGAAGAGAAGCCATGCTGATTCATGAAAGAATTAAAGCACTAGGAAACAAATCACTTGTGCCTTGACAAAGACAACATATTTGAGTGATCACGCTTTACCATATTTCTTGTTAGGGTTGTGTAGAACTGGAGTTGGTGCTCTGCCTGTGAAGTCATCTGCTTGATCCACCAAGGCTTCTTTCACAGCATCATATCCTACCAGAACTACTGTCCGCTGCCAGCCTAGGTATACTGTCATCACTGGCCCATAGGTTTCACTGAACTAATAAAAATTATTTGTTTTAATGATAAGCATTGAGCTTTTTATGAGTTTTATGCAAAAACACACTGCAGTAATTGCACACCCTTAATAAAGTATTCTGATTCTGAAGTGTTAAGATGCTGTTAAATTTAGTCTGTTTGAAGACAGTTTTTACTCTCCTCATATTACAAAATATACTATTGTAAACTTACCTTAAAAAGACTTTTAAAGGGTGCTTTTTTGTCTATCTGTAGAAGGTTTCCTATGAAAGAAAGTGCAGTGGGTCCTGGAGGTAGACGCCTGTTTGTTTTGTTTTTTACATTAAATATCCACAGCAGAGCTAAGATTAGCCCTGCCAAGATCAAAGTTGTAGAAAATTCCATGATGCTGTATAAACTTTCTTATCTTAACTGTTATTATGTTGTCACTTGACAAGAAATAGTTTCAAATGCCAGACTCGAAGGCAAACAACTGAACTAACCCAGAAAATACGTCAGTCTAGATGCAAAAGTAAACAGAAAATGAACACTGACAGGGCACACACAAGGTAAATAAACAGACTGTTATGTTACTGCTTAGTTAATTTCATGTTTTAAATGTTAGTAAAATGCGCCACCCTGTGGCCCCTTTAAGTCGATATTTTGTGACAGTAGAAGAAGAGTTAGACAGGAAGTTCATGTTTTCTTGCTATGCTGTTTCAAGATGGCTGCTCCACATTTGTGTCCTTCTTTGGGTGTTTGTTAAAGCATTGTCTGTAAGTATTTAATGGTAAAAAGCAATGAGACACTCCAAGTGTTGTTTTTATGTGTGATGGACCACAGTTAACAAGTTTTCTATGTGCTATTCATATGTAAATAAGATCGCCAGTTCATATGCTAATTAGCGGTGCTAATCGTCATGCTAGCTTCTCAAATGCATTGTTAGGTCATTGGCACATGTTGTTGTTAAAACAGTACAGATGAGTAATGTACATTTCCACATATGCTTTATTGTTACAGTTTCACAAAATGAAAGAACCAGTAAACTTCATAAGATCTCATCTATTGTCTGGAGTTCCTAGGTTCATGTTTAGCTGTGTGGATAGCTAGTCAGACTTCTAGCGAGGCCATTTCCACAGACACTCTGACAAAGTTTGTAAAGACAATGACTTTCTTAACAATAATAATACATTTTAATTAAAAAAAATAACCCTCCAAAACACTCAAGGACACTGTACACAGCAGAATAGAGACAAGCAAAACAACAACAGGCATAGCAATTTATAAAATTATAAACATAAAACGTAGAGCAAATTTAAAATAGCAGAATGGAGAAGCTCATGTAAAGTAGACCATTGTGAACGGGTGAGTTTTGAGTCTAGATTTAAAAAGAGAGAGGGAGGTGATATTTCTTATATGAGGGGAAAGGGAATTGCAGAGTCGAGGAGCAGAGCAGCAAAAAGCCCTTTGCCCCATGGGGGCTAGCTGGGGGGAAGGGACAGATAATAAGCTCTGTAATAGGAGACTGTGAGCTATGTGATGTAAGGATTCCCAACTTCCTTTTCTGAAGATTGGTTTGTTTTTTTTTAAAAACTGTTAAGATTAGCTAAATGTCATTTTTTGCTTATTGACATAAATGTTTGTAAACCAGTTTTACTGAAACTGTTTTTGTGTGAGAACACAATGCAAACTGTATGTAAGGTTCTAGAATGATTATAGGAACAAAATACCTGATCCCTGTGAAGCAAGAGAAGTTAGCAAAGCAAGTTTGCCTAGGAAATAGCAGCTGCCAGGGTGATGTGTAAGTAAGATCAAGAAAACTTTCTGAGAAAACTTGTGGGATTGCTAAAAATGCAAATCAAACACAAATCCCCAAAAAGCCTTCAGTTGATCCAAGATGCTCTTGGAATCATCCCTTAGTTATGCTGCAATACGCATACTCTAATGGGGGCTTCCCATGATCCACTGAGCATTTCTTCTTCACTCACCTTTTTTACTCACTTTGTGTTTACACACCACTCCGCATTTAATCATTAGTCATTATTAATCCCCGGCTTTCTTCCACAGTGTGTCTTTCATCCTGCCTGCCTCCTTCAACCTCAGCCTTCAACCTGGCTGTTCCTTGATTAGCCTGTTTTTTTTTTTCCTGTCAAAAGGTAGTTTTTTCTTCCACTGTCAATTGCTTGCTCATAGAGAATCTTTTGATTGTTGGGGTTTTCTCTGCATTATTGTAGGGTCTCTAGCCTTACAACGTAAAGCACCTTGAGGTGATTGTTGTTTTGATTTGTCATCCATCCATTCGCTTCCGTTTATCCTTTCCAGGGTTGCGGGGATGCTGGAGCCTATCCCAGCTGTCATAGGGCGAGAGGCGGGGTACACCCTGGACAGGTTGCCAGTCTGTCGCAGGGCTAACACATAGAGGCACAGACAACCATTCGCACTCACATTTACGCACAGATTCACACCTATGGGCAATTTTGATTAATCAATTAACTTGTTCCCACTAACTGCATGTCTTTGGACTGTGGGGGGAAGCCAGAGTACCCAGAGGGAACTTCAATGATAGAGATGTAATGACATTGCTATTTTAGCTGTTACTCAAACTGTTTTTTGTCTTTTCAGTCAGATTTATATCTACAAGAAATGGTACAACTTGTTCCTTTCAGTGTGGGTAACTCTAACAGGAAAAAGTTGTACTTTACTGTTTGTCCTGGCTGTCAAACAGTAAAGTAATGCCAAGCAGTAAGACTTTGGGTATTTTAAAGCAGTCATAATATAATTTTAAAAAAGTGATGCTTATGATAAAAAAAATGAATGGATGTCTTGACTATAATAATCTGCTTGATACACACATTAAGCATGTGCATTTTCAGGTTATGCATATCCCCCTCTTGTACAGATTTGCTTCAAAATCCCTCCTCCCCAGACCCTGGCCTATGTCTGCACTGCTGCAGTTTGTTTGTTCTAGAGAGACAAGCACAAAGTCATGTTGACAAAAGGATTTAATGTGTTAACCTTTAAACTGCATTCCATGTATAATTACACTGTGCACACAGGTGAAAGGGTAATTTCCAAAAGCAGGGCAGAAGACACTGAGAGAAATGTGGACGAGAAAAAAAACATTCAGTTCAGTGAGATCATCTTTTCTCAAATTTATGACACAAATCCAAATCTGAGAAGAAAAAAAAACAAAAAAAAAAACATACCCAATTTCCTTCAGGATCAACCTTCAAGATCAATAAAGTTTTATTGAATTGAACTGAAATCTGAGACTAATATGTTCTTATAAATGTCTGTGTGACTGGAATCAGACTGCTGACCCAGTTAATATCAAGTCATCATGGCATGGAAAAAGTGATACAACACAGACAGTGTTTACAGGAGTAGGGCTTATTTATGATTAACCTGAGGAGCATTGGCACAAAGCCAGGAAGCACACCTTTATTGATTGCTAAATTAGTCCTACAGATTACCCAACAGCTGATTAGTAAATAACAACATACTTATATTACAAACATCAATATAAGGAATTTGAAAGCCCTGTCAACTAAAAAGCAAATCCTCCACAGTCAAATGCATCAAAGTCGGAGTCTCCTTCGAAGTCGAAGCTGTTAAAGTGTGGGGAATCGACATCCTGGCTGCAGGCATGGAAGGAGCCCCCAGCAGAAAGCTCAGAGAAGCCCCCTGTGCCATGGGCAATTTCTGGGGGTCTTGTGGCAAGGGGAGAGGAAGGGGAGCAGGAATTGAGGTAGCCCAAAGCAGAGGAGGCTGCTGCCCCTCCCATCAGTAAGCATACTGCCCTCACTGCCCGGGCATCACTGCTGTTGCCATGGCGAAGACAGTCGGACACACGGTGAGGTGGTGCCACAGAAACACTACGCAGAGGCTGCCGTGACACATTTGCTGTAAAAGATGTAAATGTTGTTAAATTCACAAATTTATGTGTAGTTTGGCTTATTTACCAGCCAGACAGCATATATTATACTAACTGGCTACTATAATACTATTATACTACTACTGGCAATAGTGTATATGTGTGTACTAGACTTAGTATTCATAAACTACTTAAATTAAATGGGACACAGTAGAAATACAATTAAGCTATATTTTTCATTACTCAAAATTAGATCAAAACACGATTAACCCCAACTCTGCCTCTGTGTGCTCTGTTACGGCTTTGCAGGTGCTTAAGGACACCATCTGTCATGCTCAAAACAACAGAGCACTAAATTATAAAGGAAAAAACAAACATGAATTGTCCAAATGCATCACATTTAGCAAATTAAATTAGTCAGAGCTTCAGTAATTAAGATGCAGTTGTAACTCTAATAAAGCAACAGCTGTGTGACAGATGTGATAATGTGTAGTTTTAGGCATAAATGCTTCAGAAATGTGTATTGTCAAATTTCTGAATGTGCTTCCCATTTGTTTTATTCACAAATCATTTTATATCCATTAGTTCATTAATTAACCAGATTAGAGTTTTTGTTCATTTGTCTTGTTTTTTCTGTTTTGTGAAATTAATCAGCACCCTTCTTCAATCTACTGTCAAGTAATTACAAATGGCCTAAGAGCTGACCTTGGTTTTGCCCTCTCTCTCTGAAGGAGCCTCCCCGTTCAGTGACCCTAGTCAAAGGAGGGGTGCCCTCACCAACCCTTGGTGACCCGGGGTCTTTATCACTGGCAGAGTCGGGCAGGGGGTCTCTATCTGTGATGCAGGGAGTGAGGCTGCGTTGTCTCTGAAGTGTCAGGGGTGACATGACACCCTAGCAAATTGGAAAAAGTAAACGTTATTATATGATAGAAATAAACAGTCTACAATTGGAACAGGAATCTAACAAATTAGCAGTGAGAAACATAGAGAACACAATTTGTTTTAATATTAAATAAAACAGTGCTACCTAACTCACCTCTCTCACTTTCCTGATGACCTTCAGCCAGAGCCTGTGAAAGATAATGACATGTCATGATGTTTGAAACAGATCCAAAGTTTTATTTTTTATTTTTTCAACAGCAGAAAAGCCTGATAATCACGTGCAGTAAATTTATTTGGTAACAAGTAGAGCAAAGGAAACCTAAATTTCAGAATGTATGTGTGTGTAAATATGCCACCATGTGCAAAACAACTGATAGTGAATGGGTAAAGGACATCTGAGCTCCAGAGGGAAGGAGACAAAGAGAGAGCGTGAGACCTACGTGCAGTCGTCTGGGTTGTCTGAGAGCAGCAGCAGGAACTTGTTCTGTGGCAGGATAAGAGCAAAGCAGCAGTCCCTCCTGCCCCCTGGAGGCAACTTGGGCAGGTCAAGTATTTCTCGTCCCTCTGCAATTGACTCACAGCTGCTATGTAGTGCTACTACTTGGTCTGGAGGGGACTCTGCATCCCGGCACACCAGCAGGTTACCCTCTATGGTCAGCACAAGGTACTTCTCCTTCCACTGCTTAAACATGAAGCCACCTTCAGAAAAAAGAAAACAGTACAAGTAGGCTCATAAATAGGAGATGAATCAAAAAGTGCCAGAACAGCCAAAACAAGCTGAACAGGAGGTCCTTCTGACTAATCAGACAAACAAGTCCCAAAAAAACAACTGTAAAAAAATAACTGTAGCAAAAGCACAGAGAAAATGTTATGTTCTGCCATTTATCATATCATCTGAAGTTGTTTTTTCTGAGGCTTTTCAGTCTGGTGCTGTTTAGTCTGACTGAAAGAAACTGATGGACATTATGGACAATGCCAGGCATCCTCTGCACACGGCCATTAACAACCAGAAGAGTCTGTTCAGTGACAGGTTGCTTCTCCCAAAGACAAGAACTAACAGACTTAAAAACTCCTTTGTCCCACACGCCAGCAGACTGTTTAACTCCTCTCTGGAGGGGAGAGGGAGGGGAAACAGGAGGACAAAGGAGGGGGGAACAACTAAGCTGTAGTGCCTCTTCACCTCACTGTGCAATACCTTTTGTGCAATACTTTTGTAAATAGTCAACAGTGCAATAGACTCAATACTTGAAATGTGCAATTCACTTTTATTTTTATTCCTATTTATTATATTTATCCCCTTCGTATATTTTATTTATATTGTCTCTGTATTTATATATATGTGTGTGTGTATAACTCTGTAACTTCTGTCGGTGCTGTGCTTTTTTGGAAATCGAATTTCCCAGAGGAACCCACCCGAGGGATTAATAAAGTTCTATCTAATCTAATCTAGTCAGAAGTCTCATGTGTTTTTCAATGGAATGTGATGTTTTTTGTTTATGGTTTGACATCTGAGACCGTTTGATCTGATGTCTGACGATGGTTTCCTGAAACCTGAAGATGTCTTAAAATGTACACCATAGCACTGATCAATGACAGTTGATCTGATCTCACTCCCTTTGTTTGTCAGTGTTGTTAGTTTCGGTCATTACTGTTTATAAGGTTAGGGAAACTGGCATTCAGCTGACACTGAAGAAGTCACTTGGATGAGTGACGAAACATTTGTTGCACTGAAAATGTTACATCCAGATGAACAGAATCAATTTTTTGAGAATTCCTTACCTGGATGATTGAACATGAATCAAGATACTTCCGTATTAGTAGTAATGTTACTGCTGGCATTGTATGTCCAGAACTATAACGGTGTTGTTTGTTTGGTTGTATGCTTGTACTTTCACTAACTTAACTGAAAGTTTCACAAACAAATAACACAATTGTTTAATGAGCAGGTTCTTTGATAGAAATGTTCTATTTTTGTCAGTTTCAGTGATATAATTGGATACTTATTGCAGTGGCATAAACACAACTATAACAATGTCCAATAAATTGTTTGGGGGGTTTTATGAGCACAAACAGCAGCCTCAAAATCACACTGATTAAAAATTACAACAGTCAGAGAAAGTCACAGGATCAACTTATGAAAACAACAACAATACCAATAATAATACAAAAATAATGATACCTTGTCTTTGAAACAAGGCAGATCCATAATATCAAAAATCAATAGAAACAGCTTGAGTCAAATGTAATGCGTTTTTGTATTAAAAAGAAACTGAAATATTCTCATTTTTGGAACAATGAGTTTTCAGGACAGGACGCACACGACGGTGTTAGACTGCAGACAGTAGAAGGTGAGCACATGTTGATAGACAAGATCTGCTTTATTTCTCCATACAGCGGATTAAAGCAGGTGGATTTGCAAGCGAGCAAGGGAGGGGGGTATAGGAATTTTTGATTGATTGTTTGTTATTATGGCGTCTACTATACCTGGGAATACTAATATGACAACAACTGCATTAATTTGACTGCAGATTTCAACCTTTAGATTAATATCCCTAAATTTTATTAGCTCTATTAGTCTGCATAAGTCAAGAGAGGAAGAAAAACATTTGAAGTACCAAAATAGCTACTTAACTGTTATCAACTGTGACACCACTCTGAAATGAAAACAAGGGCAATAAAAAACAGATGTAATATAAGTAAAGAGAGACGCTGGCCAAGAGCCGGTTCATGACTTAGCTTGAAAATCATACTGGCTGGCTCTTAGGCTGACATTGCTCATGTAAGAGTTGGATTGGTGTTCTGAGACAGTGTTGTTTTCCACCGATTGTGAAGTCAGCAGCCATATAATCTATACTGGCTTTAAAAGAATAAACACTAAGAATTTATTACACCTTGGAGAAAATAAGCATAAGACAATCAGAAAATCTAAATTAAAGACATAGTTTGGTCATATTTGACAGCAAAGCAACTGAGATCTTCAAAAACCCTATATAATTACTAACTTTGGCCTAATTTGCAGAATGAGCACAAAAGGACAGTAAACAAAATCAGACCAAAGCATTCACATCAAACTTTACATGACGACTGCAGAGGGGTTACTGTGGATAAAAGGATAGAAGCAGCCCTACCATATTTTTTGAGGAAGCCTCGATGAACACCTGCTGTGCTCATGTCTGTGGTCATCACAGCAACAGGAACTGAAATGAAAGGCAGAGCACTGATGCTGAAAAATAGGGTAAGAGAAAGAGGGAGAGGGAGAAGCGGGAGAGAGAATAATCCCCACTATTTAGGCCTTCCCTCTTTAAACCCATGCTGTTGTGAGTGGAATTGGAGCCATGCCTGGTTATGCACATATAAACATCATATGAGCATAAGAGGCCCAAATAATCATCACAGCAAAGCATAAATCCCACCAAAAAGATGATTTATGGTTTATACTGCAACCATTACCAGATGTCATGTTGGACACCCTCCCTGAGCAACATACACACACACACGCTTCAATTTCCAGTTCCACACAGAAAATATGAGAGGTGCATAATTGCTTATCATTAAACTGGTAAACCTGTCAAACCTGTATCTTAGCGCATCCCTGCGCCCTTGAATGGCTTCCGAACAAGGGCTCGGATCACCTCCTGCTCAGAGAGATTAAAACAGAGGGATTATTATTCTTGCACAGCTGGAAGCCTGTTGTTGCACTGCTGTGGATAGGCCCAACCAAGATTTTAATCTGTTCAAACCTGGAATATGTGGCCCCATCCAAGTAACCACCTCTAAGATATTACATGTCTTTCATCATCATATATCCAAGTGAGATTAAATGCTATTCACTGTGACATTCTGGGTTTGCTAATCGCTGTTAGAATGACGTTACGTAACAGGAGGGATCCTAGAGAGACGCTCTCATGCTTTGATGAAACTGGTCTTCAATAAATGGGTTGTAAGGTGGTGGTAGTCTGAAAGATGTGGGGGCTAAATACAGGAAGCAGATTTCAGCAAGCAATGTGAAAATAAATGGGCAAAAATATTTACACACCTTCAGTGTACATTGTATATTGTACCTTTAACACCTTGAATACATGAGGCTTAAATCTTTGACCTCTGGTTTAGTGATCTGCCTACAGTAATGTGTAACATGCCACATGGGATCACCAACATGCCAAAGCATTTGTTTGAAATTGTTACTGCAGCCCTTGATGCGTGTCTCTAGGTTTTTGTTCACAGACATATCTGTCTCTGTTTAAAGTTTATGACAAGCAGAGCTATTGAGGAGTTAGTCAAAGCCAGGAGATGACATAAAATCAGATAATCCCACTGGAAATTTTATTTTCCCATCAGACAGCTCCCTTTGAACTCTATGTGTGACAGAAAAACAGGATCTTACACTGTAGCACATAGATATCATTTGCTTTGCTGTCTGTTGCTAATTCAGCGTTTCTATTACTGGCTAATTTCACCAGTGAGCTGAAAATAAAACAGCAGAAAGCTCTCATTGCAAGGTTTAATCTTGTTGCACACCTCTCCAAGCAAAGAACAAACATGAAGTAATAATATCTGGTGTTTTTGGCCTGGTTTAGTCAACTTTAAAATAAAAACTGACATCAGTACTGATAGAAGGATGTTAATTAAATTGTGCTTTCAAATTATTTGGGAGTGTAGAAAAAAATCATCATATTAAGTATTGAGTATAAAATCTTTTACACTCTATGGCTGAAGTAAACTTTCACCGTCTGCTTTTTGTTGAGTCCGTCTGTCTTCAGTCTGATGGAGTGCAGCTCAATTTGATTTAAATCAGGGGATTGACTCTACTATTTGAGGACATCGCCTTTTCACCCTGTTAAGCTTTTGTGTTGTTTTTGCACTATGTTAGGCATTGCTGCCCTGCTCAAATTAAATGTTTTCCCAATAGGTTTTGTACATTTGGCTGAATCTGAGCTCACACTCTTGTATAGCTCAGATTTATCAGCAAATGCCAGTGTTAGATCCATTGGCAGCTATACTCAAGTCATAACAAAAACACCAATGTGTTTGACCGATGAGGTCAGTTTGGGTCAGGAGCCTAAGCTGACCGCCTTTAAATGATCTTCATTTAGGTTTGTTCAGAGACTTTCTCAGGACTGATTGTTCTTCCATGAATTCAGTTGCAGTTTGAACAAAATCACCAGCAGGGGGCATAAGAGCCTTCAACTTCAGGCAGTCAGTCACTACAGTCTATTTTAATGAATCATCAGGGTTGAGTGGAGCAGTTTGGCTGTCAAGTCTGCAGTAAGGAGAAGGAAAAAGAAGAGGCCCTCAGCTCATTATCCGCACCACCGGGGGGATGTGTAGCTGGGAGAGTAGCAGGAAGGTGTTTCTCATGTCTTCCAGCCAATAGACACTCTTCTTCAAGACAGGTTGTTTTGTTAATAAGCATTTGAGATTATCAGGGATATGAGCTCAGCACTAGCCTACTACTCTGTGAGTAGCTGGGGCCCATACAGTTTGTTTTGCCGGTTAAAGTGTTTTATAACCTAGACCATTCGCTTTTAATTCTGTTAATCCACTTGAGCTTCGTGTAAAGGTCTTTAAATCTTTGGGTCTTGGTGTGTGATGAATCAGATTTTAGCGTGACTTGAACCTAAACACTCCTTGAGTCCTAGACCTGATGCCCCTCCCCCTTTATAGCCAAACATTCACTCCTTCCAGGTCCAACTAGCCACGAAACTTTGTGTTTTGGAGTTGAACACCCCGCTTTCTTATGCAGGACCACCCTCTGCGACCCTCTTCCCTCCCTCCACTCTGTGCTTCTATCAGGGAGCAGTGAGAGCACCATTGCTCAGGCCCCGATTGAAAGGAGAGCATATACAATGGGGTCTTTCTCAGTGGCTCTCTGTCTCCATTAAAAACCCTGGGAACACAACACTGTCCGCAGAGCTACTCTTAAAGGGGCAGTCGGACTGAGTTCTTCGCAACCTGAGTTCCAGCCCATCTCATTGTTTTCAGAGAAGAAGAAAAAAAAAACAGAAATATACACAGCAGATCAATTCATTCATGAATGATATGAGAACCCTGCAGGGACTTCTCTCACGCAGCAAGAAGCATTTCCTCTCGCACACACAGAACACACTTCAGACATCGCGATCTACAACAGTAACTTAGATGTAAATCAAGGAAAGCCGCAGTTATTTAGACTACAGCTGAGAGTGCTTCAAATTGTTATGACTGAATCCGGATTTTCAAACAAATTCCCAGACATCGTGATGGTGACTCTGTTTGTGTAGAATGGAGTAAATGCAAACAAAAATAGTTTGAATATTTTTCTGTAATGCGTTAATGCATTTTTGCTGACATCACGTTTGCTTTTGACTGGTTGGAATAACAAATCGACATGTTCAAATGTTTTAAACAGCAGCAAGATAATGAAGAATTAATAACAAAACCTGCTAAACCTGGATATGGTATTTTAATAGTAGTACTTTTAAACATTTATATGTTTTAATTATTATAAAACAGTATACAGAAAAACAATAGACGTGTATAAGCAATTAACTTTGACAGCGCGATTTAAAAATATATATTTTTCTTAGGAAAAAAAGAAAAACGTTTATTATTAAAAAGGCAGGTCTGTAACATTATGTTTTCTTATTATATGTACATGATGCTGTCATGTTGCACACACTGAAATGCACAGGCTTGTGTTTTAAACAGTGTTTCAAGCGCGAAACGGTTGATTTACGGAGACATTTACAACTTCTGGGCATCCCTGTGTAATTAAAAAGCGAATGGGAGATTGGGCCGAGACAATCAGCATGCCGCAGAGTTTCTCACATCCTTTGAGAAAAGGAGGGAGACTGTGGAGAAGGGGGAGGAGGATGAGGAGGGTGGAAAGAACTTGAGTTGAGGAATTTGAATCGTGTTTGAAAGGGGGAGAGGGATAAGAAAGCCAGGGGAATGTCTGGAGTCGCAGGGAACCTGTAGGCAGGATAGAGACTTTGGACAACCGGCTGCAGGAAAGACTGGTTTAAAAATATGCTCTTGATCGCTAGAAATAGACTCTCGTTTGGACAGGAAAAGTTTAGAGCGTCGTTTGCTGTGCGCTTTTTCATGGTAGATGAAAGTTTTTGATGGAGACAGCCCTGCTCCGTTTGAAACCAACCAAAGCAACAGGATAAGGGAAACTCAAGAGTTTGTGGCAATTCAGAGACTTTTTTTTAACCGCATGTTTCATAAAACGGGGAACTGAAACGCTCGGATTCGCTTTGTTTGGGTCTTGATTTGTGGATACTCAACATTTTCAGCACCTGCCAAGTCAGAGAAATTTTTTCTTTTTCTTTAGAGCAAAACGTAACTTTGAATCTCTGAGCTGCTGCGATGCGGTAATGGAGTCTGGTGATGTTTCCAGGATGACTCTTCTCCTCATGAAGCTCTTTTTCCGAGGTCATTTGTTTTCGAGAGAAAATATGAATTTGTCTAAATGGTCGTTTGTGATTCTCACCGTCATGTTTTCGGTTTGGATACCAACATCTGCAGATTCGCTGACAGGTAAGGTTTAACTGAAACGGGGCGCTTTTTTATTTACCCAATATGCCTGTTAGTTGTGTGCAGGGGGAAACATCGTAAAGAGCAATTAGCACAGTCAGCTCTCTGCCTCGTTAACTCAATTTGTTTTTGGCTAACCACAGCTGCAGGGGCGTTCAACATCTGGCCAACATAAAAAAGTTATCAAAAGCAAGTAAAGGATTGATATTATTGTATACTATTATTATATTATAATACAATCAAAGTAAGTGAAGGGGAGTTTTACCTGACAGGTAACAACCAGTAACACTAACTGCTCAAGGGCAATGTTTCTGAAATCAGGTGATCAATGTTTATTCATGCTGGGAGTTCAAGCGAACAAGATTTGGAATTTGATAGCTGTACTGAAACAAGTGAAAGGTGGGCATTTAATGTAAACATCTTGAGACATGGGTGAATCATAATCAGCAAAGAGAATGTTTGCTGAACGCCAAAGATGAAAGCTGAAAGCCAAATTTCTGCTTTCTTAAGAAAATAGTCTTTCTACACTATACAGAATCATTTCAAAAGTATGTTAATTATCTTTTAAAACAAACTTTACTGACTGTTTGGGAACTTTCAATTGCACCCAGTTGATGAAAACAGTATCCCTACATGGACGTCCACCTGTCAGCTTATGTGTTTTGACAATTGCGGTCACTCTGTCTCTTGGGCAGCTGCCCTAAGTATATGTATGACTAGCAGGCAGGGAGATTACGAGACACCGATGTGAAGAATGGAGAATTTTATTCGGATGTCTCAGTTCCTATTTGGATGTGAGGATCTGAAGGATGAGGAGGGGTTCAGGGGGCCAAATGCTTTGGTTTGTGAGTCAGAGCTTGTCTGACTCAGACTCCAATCCAATGATGGATGGGGTACGAGGGCAAGAGTAGAGAGTTTGGAGGGGAGGTGGCAAAATGTATAGTGATGAATGGCATGAAAAGGAGAAAGGGCAAAGGCGCGGCAGTGAATGGATTCCACACTGTTAAAAATGCAGGAGGATAAAGCAGGGAGGGAGAGGAGGATAAATGCTTAAGACTGTGTCAGACATTTTTGGTATGTGCACAACCAATGACATTTAACATCTGAGCATTCTCACAGAGTGGAGAGTAGGAGTAGAGGCAGGGTGGAAAGAAAAGATCAGGGAAAAAGTGGGGGACCTGAAGGGAATTCGGGGAACAATAGGGAGGCGATGAAGTAGTTAGGCACCAATGAATCAGTGGAGACAGGCCACACACAAACAGAGACACACAGTTTGTCTGTAGCCTCCCCTCTCTGTCTGTCTGCAATCTTGTAAAATGTTTACAAGGTTATTATTATATGAATTCAGCAAAAAAAAAGATACAGAGAGAGAAAATGAGGCTTTTTTGATTCAATGCACTGGAGGGGGAGGAGGACAAAGCCAGGGTCATGTAGAATATTGAAAGAGCTCAGCCAAGCTTAAAAAATAAAGGGATGAATGACTTTTAATGCCAGAAAACACACAGAGACAAAGAGGTGGGGAAGCACACACTCTGTCAAGACATGTTATAGTTAAGAGTAAAATAAGTACTGCAAAAAGGTGCATTTTAAATCTGTTTTTGGTTGTTGAATTATGGCCATTTATGTGTTATAGTGAAATGGGTCTTTGGGGTCTTTGTAAAGGGTCAAAGGTTGAAAGGTGACCATGAAATAGACGAGGAGGGCGTGTTGACAAGCTTGAGAAAATCGTGCTTTTTCATTCTTGCTCTGAAAACCAAGTTTGCTCATCCTCAAATGATTTATGTTTTCTTTATCTACAAGGAGTTGCCTTGGCTTGGTTGGTTGAGTGGATGCTTTGCATTTTTATGTGATACTGCGAAAAAAAGAAAAGAATTCTTGTATCACAAATCTGTGCACATCTTATGTGCGCTTGCCAGTTTGATGGTTTAAAGAAAATCTGGGTTTTTAAGTTACGTATTCTAATTCATTATCATTGAAAGTTTCAGAAGGTAAAAAGAAAGAATGATCCTCCGTTTTCAACATTTTTCTGACATCAGACATCTATAGGCTGCAGGTCTGTGAATACTGTTATGAAGAAGCTGTGATTATAATTACGTTTAGTTTGTGTTGGGCTCTCAGTTCTCAGACATTGTTTAAGCAACATAGGCAACCTTCCTCTAACAAGAAGCCTTTGTCTCAGTATCAGTGCTGCCCTTCTCAGGTCAGCCTCACTATCAGTAGGAGCACGAGATAACCAGAGTCTTTCAAAAGCTCGGGTTATCATATCCTGGCAACTGCAAAAGTAAGTCTGTCACAAGCAATAAATATTTATCAGACAGAATCAAGTGAAGACTTTAGTGCTGGACATATTAGCTGATTGATTAATAGGACAACAGCAATTCTGTTTATGATTTAATGTTCCAGACATTTATTAAACCAAAATTTGCTACTTGCTGTGGATTGTGGAGATTTACTACTTTTCTGTGTTTTGTGTCACTGTGATTTAAATATCTTTGGGTTTTGAATTGTTGTTTGGACTATTTCACCTTAATCTATGGGAGTTTGTCTTGGGCATTTTCTTTATTTTTGTTTTATATTGGATAGATGACATGATTAATGTAGTTAATCTAATTATGTGAATTAAACTACTGAAAGGTGTCATGCGCATGCATGCAGAACAATCACAGTTGAGTCAGGACCACTTTAGCCCAAAAAAAGAGTGAACCTTTCATTTCTAGTAATGACTGTTTGTGGTAGAAAAATTATGTCCTATGAAAGAAACAGCAAGACAAACATGTACAGCTCAAAGCAAGCATCAACAAAGTGACAACATACGTCACATTAAGGTCAAGCAGAAGATGAAATGAAGGCACTGGGGGTCACGGTGGGTTGCAAAGCAGCTTGCAGGAGCAGGACATGGTGTTGCCTGTATGATATCTGCCTGAAGAATGCACAGAAGGGTACCATCTGAGCCAGCAGTAGGTTTTTTGGGCTGGACTGAGATCAGCTGTTATCAGTTGATGTAAAAAGACTGCAGACAAAGCTAAACATTGTCTGAAGTAATGCTACGCTCAGTTTGTAGCTGCACAGATTCTATAGAAAAGAGAAGAGTGGGAAATCTTGTTCTTTAAAGATACGTTTTCAGTTGCAGTTGGACTGCAAAAAATTTGCATTTGAAAAATGCTAACCTCTTCTTCTGCTTCTTTCCTCTCTCAAAGATTTGGAGTTTGTAAAGAGTCCCACTACTGTCATCTCTTCACTGGGCAAACCTGTTACATTGCAGTGCAAATTGAATGGTAAAGGGAGTGAGGACGTGGAGTCCCCTGATGTGATCTGGCTGAAAGATGGTGTGCCACTGGAGCATGCAGAAAATAATCAGTACCAAGTTCTCACTGGCAGCAACAGTAGGACTATCATAAGCACACTGAGGTAGGATGCAGTTTTGGCTGCTAACATGTGGAAGTTTCTTTTCGTTTTAAGATTTAAGGATTATGTATTGTGAAGCAGTCACACCTGGTCTAAAAATGTGTTTATTTCCTGTTCTTCCACCCCGTCTTGTTTCTAGCTCAAACAGGGCTGTTGCTGGATTATGTCACCATGTTGACTTCCACTCTCAGTAGAGAACCAGAGAAATCAATTCTCAAAGAAATTATGCAATCCAAGGAAAATCACATTTGTCTAATCTGCTGTAACTTGAAATATTTTATTCAGGCTTGACTGAATGTTAAATTTAGAAAGAAAGTAAACATCAGCTCCCTGTATTACCAGTTTGCTTTGACATTTTTTGCTCTTTACAAAACCTTTGAAAATATTCCTCTTTATATACATAACAGAATTGAGAAAGTCCAGCTCCCTGACATGGGCTACTACAAATGTGCTGTTCGATCAGGAAGCAATGAGACCTTTTCTGATGAGGGTGGTATTCAGCTGGAAGGTGAGTTATTAAACAACCACAGCTACAGAAGTCTATAGATTTGGATTGTTTAAAGGAGTGGAGACCCTGACTCAGCTAAGTCTTTCTCAGGCCTTCCTCATTTTTCTTTGGAGCCCTACCACATGACTGTCGTGGCGAATGTCTCCTTCAGCCTTATCTGTGCAGCCCACGGGCCTCCTGAACCAGTCAGGGTCATCTGGCTACAGGATGGCCATCCTCTGAATGTTTTGACGGATCCAGTGGCCCTCTCACCCTCAACCCTCAACCTCACAGGTATCATGTTTTACTCAGTCAAGCACAACAGCCTAGTTAGTCCAGTTTAAACAAACAGATTTCTCAAATCCTCATTTTGCACTGACAGTGAAATGGACAGGAGAAAATAAAAACAATAACGAATGATCAAGTTAAAAAAAGTTTTTTAAAAAAACGAAAGAAAAAAATTCTCCCCAAACTTGACATGTTGGCAAGAGAAGTGGGTCCTCACATTTTAAAAACTGAGAAGATTAATTACTTAAATGATTAATGAGTTACAAATGCTAATTTCTGCAGGTAAAAAAAATAATATGCAAATTAAATATTAGACGAGTAAAAAGTCCTCCTTCAAGAAGTTGTGGTTCAGAGTTGAGTTTTTGAATCTAATCTATTTAGACTGGTTATAATGACCTTCTTCAAAAACTGTATAGCAACTATCTCCTGTGTTTGAAAGACTTTCAAATCCTCCTTTCATGGCCAAAACAATACTACCAAATAACCACCCTCCCCAGAGAGAGCCAGGCTGGCACATTGCCAGTGAATCCATTGAGGACATGCCTTGTGGTTTTGTGGGTAAAAAGGAGCAGCAAGCACAGAAAGGACAATTGGGAAATTGGGAGATGGAAAATTGATGTGCAGAGGACATAAGGAGATAAAAGAAAGAAGGAGATAAAGGAGGGGGATTCTGTTGCTGCTTGAATGCAAACTACAGATGCCTGCCAGCTAGCCTACCAGTGGTAGGCTGAAAAACAGAGGAGGCTGAGTCAGAAGGAAAAAGGGAGGAGTAAGGAGCGGTTGAAGTTCAGTTGAAGGCTCTGGTTTGACTCATCGGAGCAGGCTTCATGGTGTTGACTAGGACCCGATTGATGGTAACCTACACTCACAACTCTGGTATGGACAGCTGGCCTGGCAGACCACAGATCCAAACCAAGGCAAACACAAATAATCTTTCAAGGAGCCCATAAAGAAAAATGGAATGAAGAACATTCCAACCAGCAAGAAACCAAGAGCCATACATGTGTGGCTTCATGATTTGAGAAGTCCTCATAAACTGTTCTTCTTTCTTCTTTTTCTTTTTTTATTGTGTCTTGGGCAAAAAAAATCTATTCATCAAAATAAATTTATGTTGCATATTTATGTTGCATAATGCATATACTATTATATATTGTACATATATTTATTAGTTTCAGATGTAGCCATTCTTGTATTTTGCTTGTTTACATTATTGTATTTTGCACAACTCTGTTGCTTGTGAAGCTCGCACACAAGAATTTCACTCAGATGTGCTGTACCAATGTACCTGCACATGTGATGTGACAATAAAAGTGATTTGATTTGATTTTGATTTGGTTTACTCCCCTGCTAAAGTCAACGCTTTCAACTTCATTATCAGTTTCATTTCTCCTTCAGTTCTAAACCATTTTGGTTATTCATGAACCATTAAAGTATTCACAATCCCAGTTCCTTTTAAGAAAGTTGAGAAATCTAACACTATTACTTTGTTCACAGAAAATGTTAGTCTAGCAAAAAAAAAAGTACCAAAGCCACGCACTGCCTTTCCCAGCTGACACTGTTGGTCAATACTGCACGGATCATGAGGTTCTTCCTAGTAACAGATAATGACATTTCCAGCTGTTAAAGGATGTTGTTTTGTGGTTTTCTGATGAGGAAGGAAGGAGACACGAGCAAGTGGCGCAATCTGGCTTGATGAGCAGTTCACTGTCGCACACAGCCAGTGGTCAGCTCACGCTCCCCTCCCTCCTTTTCCCCTCTCACAACCCCTCACTACAGCCAGCGAGGATCGTACCCCCTGTTCTTTTTCCGGCCACGGCACAATGGGGGCATGGTGCCGTCGGCGCAGGACAAACACACTGCATGATTCTGTCACTCTCAGCTTGTGGGTTATTGACAATGTTGGGGTGTTAGATAACAGTGATAAACTTGAATGTCACATGTTTCACTGTCTGTCTGTGTGTGTAGGCCTGTGTTTCATTACAAAATGCTCAATGTGTGAGCACGCTGTGAGTCACTTTGTCAGAGGACTCATTCTCTGCTGAATGTCAGTGTGTCATACTTGTTTTCCCCCTTCACGGGAGCCCCAGCTCCTCTTGAAGGCAGCAGCTCAGCATATTACACCTAGACTTCAGCTAGGCTGCACTCTTTGTTCTCCAGCCTACAAAGCAAAAAGCATTTGCAACTCCTGAAACTTTTGCTTTATCATGAAGCTGCAGTTTTGAAAAACCAAACCTCAAATTACGTCAAATAGCAGTTAAAACCAAAATGGGTTTTTTTGATGATCTTGTGGAAAATAATATTGGTTATAGTAGCCAATTGAGAAAAAAATTATTTAATCAAAACTACATCCAAGTCCTAAAAATATTATGATTTATACCAGAATAAGCACATTTTTGATGCCTTTCAACCTGAATATCAGCAAATCTCCACCTACGCTTTATATGGCTTTTTATTGGCTTGATCAAACTTAATATTATAGTAACTGATATTCTATCATTGAAATTCATACTACACTTTTTTTATCCTGCTCTTTCTTCCTCTCTTTTATTTGTGTTAGTACACAGCTTTGGTCAGCTCTCGTTGCTTAAACATGTGCAACAAGTAAACCTGAATTCTGCATGTATTTACTCACATTAAGATTCATTGTTCACAATGGAATAAAGTTAATTTCTTGAAATGTTTAGATAAGGTATAAACGTTTAACACTGTCTTGTCTTGCCAAAGCTGAAGCAGCTGCACATTTTTTCACTTTTTTACACCACAAATCAAAATGTAAAATCTGTAAGTCTTTCCTGGATTAACGACCATTACACTCTCAGGAAGAAGCACCCTACTACCTAATACTACTGACAAACAGAGGATGTTACTGAATGGGAACTTTTACCCTCGTGCTATTCTCACTCTAGTTATATTTTTCTCACATTGACATCACATGCAACTCAGCATACTGAAGTGTTTCCTCCTCACACCTGGATGTTTCATTTCTCTGTCCAGGCCTGAACAGGACCAGCACCTTCTCTTGTGAGGCCCAGAACCGTAAGGGTGTGGCCAGCTCCCGATCTGGTACCATCACTGGTAGGTGTCAGCCCATGAAAGCAGTGTCACTTCAGCCATTGCTAGTTTATCTGCATATAATTATGTTTACATCTTTAATTTTGGGGGTTGTTTTTGTTGTTTAGTTCTCCCCAACAAACCTCAGGATGTGAGAGCTGTAGAGATCACTCAGTCCGCACTTCATTTATCGTGGGAACCTGGTTTCGGAGGTACTTACCAGATAGTCAACTGTTCTGTTCAGGTGAGAAAAACTAGACGTAAATGTGGGAGATGTGAATAGCACAACTAGCTCAGAACCCTAGCTGGAATAACCACAGCAGCTGTTTGTTGTTTCTACCTGTTAACAATTGATCGTTGACTCCTCTGTTTGCTAATTCTCGAGCCTTTTGCTAGCCTAGTTTTAAAGAAAAGAGATTTTGCTTTTCTTTTCTTGCCATAACTCATCCTCTACCCCTCCCTGCTTTATTCATGTACCAGTGGGTCATGTTTCACTCTGGGAAAGTGGCCTCTTGGACTTATGTAGGGCCGCTCCCTCCCTCTCTTTCTTTCTGTAAGTGTCTCTCTGCCACTATCATGCTTTGAGGCCGTTATAGCTCATAGCTGAGAGGAGGAAAATTTTCTCCTGGAGAAGGGAACACTGCAGCACCACCCCTAAACGTCTGGTTCTAATAAAGCTGCCCCTCATACCTCTTGATACTATTGCCCCCTCCCTTCCTCCATCTCTCTCTAACCCCTTTACCCTTGTAGGGGAAAAAGAAAAGGGGCCTACTTCAGGAGAATGGGGCAAAAAGCTGAATTTAACGGTTGTTTGTGTAGTAAAGAGAAACATGAAAAGGCAGTGGTTTAGAGAGGTGAAAGAAGGGAAGAAAGAAGGAAAGAAAGGCGTGGAGAAAGTTGTTAAAAGAAAACAGGAAAGGTCAGTGACAGCAGGTATTGTGGGTCTGAGCCATACAAGGGGGAATGCATGCTGGAGTGTGACTCAGGGCTGAGTTGTACTATTCGATTAAACACACTTGTTTTGCAGGCTGGACGGTGATTCATCGAGCTTTTACAAACCCACACACATTCATACAGTTCTCCTCATTCATGCAACTGAAGACATCCTCAGATGTCTAACTCATGCCATAAGGAAAAAGACTTAAGCTTCCTATAGCACATGACCTCTGACTGCTCATGGTGTTTTTTTTGCTAATTCTCTAGTTCAGAGCCTTTTGCTAGCCTAGTTTTAAATTAAAGAGATTTTGCTTTGCTTTTCTTGCCATAACTCATCCTCTACCCATTCCTGCTTTATATGGTAAAACAGTACACATCAGCACCTGCTACAAACATATGTTTGTGTGGCTGCTCATTTTTAGGCATATTATTTATAATGTTTTTAACTCCACCTGTGAACTCCACCCATCTCAAACAAGTTTGTTGATAATGAACAATGCTGCAGAACAATGGCCTAGACCAGCAACTTTAATGTGGTTATAAAATTGCTGCAAAGAAGCTTTTGTTTTCTAGTGTTCCTCTTTAAATGTGTTTACCATAAAGACTTTGCAGAGACAGCAGGTTTCTGCCTGTGATGTCTGGTTGGCGGGTTCTGCTTTTAGTCTACCTTGCTGAGTTTGGCTTTTGTTCAGAGCAGCAAAGGAACATTTTACAGCATTGTTAAAAATTAACACTTAATGACCCCACCACCAGCAGCAGCAACAAATAATAGCTTAAGAAACTGCAGAAAAGAATTCAGTTTTTTCCATTTTGTCTGCACAACCAATTCGCCTGTCTGTGAAGAAATTTAAATAAACAATCAGTCATTGTTTGGACTCAAAAACAGCACATCATCTTCTTGTTTGCACGTAAACCAGTAAATCTGATTATTAGGAACCACTGTTTACAAAGTATACAAAGTATAATGTTTATCATCTTAATGTTCCAGGCCAAACATTCAGGAGAGTCCATCATAGCAGGCCCACATCAGCTGATCCATAATCAGACTGTGTCCATGCCACGATCCTCACACATCATCAAAGACCTGGAGCCTCACACCCTCTATGCTGTCAGAGTGGCCTGCCATAGCAGCCAAGGCCCATCTGATTGGTCTCCCTGGGTGGAGCTACGTACCAAAGAAGGAGGTTAGTTTTGCAGAGTTGTTTGTTTTCACCAAGGATGTCTTGTCCGGATGTGCGCATCTTTTTATGTCGCTGTGTGTGAGATTATTTCTTCATAAGTATTTCAAGGTCAAGGCTCTGTGAACTGTAACCAGACCAGGACAGAATCTACACAGTAACAAAAACACCACTGAGTTGCTTTTTATGGTGTTTTTGTTCTGTAGTAAGGGTCATTTTTCTATAAGTGCATTTCAAACAAATGCCAGCGGGATACTTTTACTGCTAAATGTGCAAGTATATGCTAACAGAATGATGTCCTCAGTCACACTGAACATGTGTTAGTGTTGTTTTCTCAGCTAAGCCTATTCAATGGGACTAAAACAGTAATAATAAAGATGATGGCTTCACAGGGCCTAGCTGTTCTGTTCCAGGATGACAAAGTAGATTAAAGCCCAAATCATAGTTCTGGAACTCTGACTTAAGCCTAATTCACTTATTAGGTCTGCATATCTGATACTATGTTATGTTTAAGATGTAGTTAATATACTCCAGCTGTGTTTCATTGCTGTCTTATGCTTTGGGCATGAGTCACTTTGACTGTTTTCTGTCTTGTCTAGAATTCAAGCTGGCAAAAGTTCAGTGTTTTAGCCCCACGACCCCTTTTTTCTGGATCTATTTTAAGGTGGATGTAATTCCCTGCAGAGTCTTTTGAATTATTTTCAACTTGGATCATTATAAGTCAAGACTTATTCTGAATTCTGATAACATGAAGTTAGGGAATTAGTTTACAGTGCACCATTAGTCATAATATTCCTTACTGTGCCCCTTTTCCTTAGTCTGTGTTTATGAAGGTTACCAGATGTGAGTGACTGTACCCTTGTGAACCCAGCTTTAAATATAAACTCTTGAAGTAGAAGGCTGACTGGCGCTGAGGGACAGAAAAGGCTGTGATGGAGAAAAGGAAGGTAGATGCTAAATTCTCCTGAAAGGCTTCAGTTAGGATTGCTGCACTCTGTCCAAACTCTAATGCTAGCCTGTGTTTGAGTTTAGACTGAGGTGGGATTTTCCATGCCAGCTCATGCTTTCTGTATCCCTGGATAAATAGGAATGGAGAGAGGAGACATGCCACAGGAGCAGTGATTGGGGGTTTCCATGAGGGAAGCTGCTTGTAATCTGTAAACACAGTATTTCTCATTTTCTCATAAATGGAAGACGCAAAAGGGAAGCAGTCCTTGAACAAGCAGAATTTTCAGTTCTTTTTTTGAGCTAAAGCAATCTTCATTTCATTTTACAGGGAAAAAAATGACAACATATGAAACATAACATTTAGCTTTTGAGAAAAATAGTTCAGGAGGCATTAAGGGTAAACTGAGTTAGAGAACAATAGAGAGAGTTTGGCTGTTTACAGCACACCAATATTTTCCACATTTTCCATGTGCTTCATTGCTGAAGTCTCTGACAAACTCCCACAAGGTTTTTCTCTTGAGCCTGAAGCCTTCTGTAGCTTTCTGCCTCCTTAAATCCTTCATAAATTGTGCATGTATGCTGAACTCTCTCTCCCTTTATGTCTCGTGTTCTTCATCTGGTTCCTCCAGATGAACTGGGCTTGCTTTTATTCATTTATCTTTCAGCCAGTGTTTTCTACGTCATCCAACAAACATTGCTGAGGATGTGATTTCCTGCACCCCCGAACAAGCTGAACAAGTTTTTCTGAATCCAGTTTTTCAGCTTGACTCCTTCATCTTTCATTCCACCCCCCCTTTTTTTAACCTCAGTTGACTTATGATTTTCCTTTCCAGAACACAGAGCGAGGCACTGTGGGAAAAAGGGAAAAAGTGGTGGTGGTGGTGAGAGTAGGGAAGGACTGGATGGAAGAGCAGAAAAAAAAATGGGAGAAGCGGGTGCTTTGAGAAAACACTCATCTAGCTATTTTCCCAGTCTACTTTTTTCCCAGGAGGACGAGGGGGTAGGGCTGGTCAGAGGGAGAGGAAGCGAGTCGACCCATGTCACCCCGCTAATCCTAACACTGCGATGAGATGAGATTTTACATTTATTGCGTTTCTTTACATACCACAAGTCTATTTTATTTGTCTGAAAAGAACCCCAGAATAAAAAAAAAATCACAAACACACAGACAGAATAAACAAAGAATCAGTTATTAAGAAACTAAATGGCTGTTAATGGAGTCCTGATTCTCTGTACACACCTTGCATAACGTCAGTCTGTACCCCCAAAGAGATGTAATAAACAGTCACAGAACAGCCCGATTCACTGTCCCAATGGAAGTGAGTCATGATGACATACCCCAATGTGCACACGTGTCACGTTTAATCCTGCTTAATACTATTGCCAACAAAAATGCATTCTCAAGCATTAAATGACTCTTTTTCCCAGACAGACAGCAGTCGGTTGTGCTGTTAAATTGAAAGAAGGTGGATGGCCTTAAAAGTTAAGACATTTTTGATGACACTAACATTTGTGTTGCACATGTTTCCTGTGTAGAGCTTTCCTAGTTCTCATGCATGGGAACCAGTCAGTTTCTGGCTTAAGGATGACCTTTTTCCATACATATGTTCAACCACATAAAGGGCCTACAGCCTGTAAGAATGGAAAAAAGAATAAAGAATGAGGAAAGAGTCACATCCCTGCTTTCAAACAACTTTTCAAAATCTTCCAAATCTGATCATTTGACACTTTCTTCACCCCAACAGGATGTGAAACACTAAGTCTGCTGTGGATTCAAATCTGAACCTTTGCTGTAGTGAACTAATTGTGGCTCAAGAGTTTCTTTCTCAATCTCTTGCCAAGTCAGGGCTTGCTTTTCATTCTTTCAGAAGAATAAAAAACACGAGGCATTTTTGAAAAAGCACAAATAAACATCTCATTTCCTTTTTTGAAGTTTGCAAATCTAATTATTTTTGTCCAAGGGAAACTCTTTTTTTTTTTTTTTTTAATCTTACATTTTACATCAACATGTCTGTTCACTTGAACTCGCTACTCCATGAACAAAGAACGGCATTAAAACAGGGCGAGCAATGAAGGAGAAGAAAACTTGGAGAGAAGATGATGGAATTATGTTGGATAGAAGTCAGGGAAAGAGAGAAAATGAGAAGGAGAGTAAAAGAGTATGGGCAACAAAGAGGTGGAGAACGCAGAGAGAGAAAGTCCGACAGATGATTAAGCAAATGCGGAGCCGAACTGCTGGAACAAACTTGACTTAGAGTTTGCTTTTGTTGCCGCTGGCAGGAAGAATAAGGACCACATGTGGAAACAATCACCCGCCAAACGCTTCCTGATAACATCATCCATAGGGCTGGGCTGTGTTTCCCAAACGCACGGTGACTTAGCTCATGCGTGGGTGTGTGTGGGTGTCCAGCTTGTTTGTGTGACTTTGGGAGCATACCAAGAGTGAGAAGCAAACACAAAGTAAGCTTTAAACACTAACACAGGAAATAAGCCTTCACTTCTTCTTATTGAAAGTTTTCTTGGTTTTCTGTCCTAAACAGTGCGTCAGTCACATATGCGCACACACACACACACACTAGACACACAGTGCATAAATTCCTCACACTATTTCTAGCATGTTATTCAGCTAGATTTTCTCTCCAGTGGGTATTTTGGTAGCCAGATGCCTTTTTTCCCCTCTCTTCTCCCAAATGCCAAAAACAAAGCCAGATAAATATGAATAAAACAATAACAGGAATGGCCAACAGAAAAGGAACTGTGTGAAGTGAAGTAGACACAGGACTTTACTGAACCATAATGACAAAGAAAGACCCGAGCAGCTTCTGAACTTGACTAATCACCCCTGTCTGCGGTGCCCTCAGATGCCTTTTTGTCCTAATAAAGCCAAATTCTCCACATTCTTTGACATCTTCTCCCTCCAGCTGCTAGAGTTATCCACACCCTAGAGGCTCTAAGCTGTCAAAACAACACATGCCTGGCTAACTCCAGTCCGCCTGACACAGGCCACTTAGCACACAGTTAAAGTACTGATGGTACACTTACAATAATTATAAATAAAAATTGTTTTGATTGTTTCCATGAGTCATTACAAATTGTGTGAAAGACACAAGTTAAGTGGACGGGTGCTCCCAGATGCACTGATTAATTCCACCTACCAGTGGGCAAGGTAACACAGAGGGATAAACAGGAAAACTGAGCAATCCTAGTCTGCAGGAGGGAGAGAGAAAACTGAGATGCTTCAGAGCTTCGTTGTTGTTTTTCTTTTTCAGTGCCTGAAAATCCACCAGCTAATGTGACTGCTAAGTTAAATGGGACGGAGGTACTAGTAATGTGGGAGCAGCCATCAGGAAAACTAAATGGGCAGCTGCAGGGTTACATGGTGGAGTACAGCACACCTGCTACTCAGCAGGTGAGGAACACATTCACAGTCAACAAAGTTGCTAAATTTACAAATGCATGGAGAAAATGTCCATTTTTCTTAATAATGACAGACCGATTTTTTTCTTTCAGGTTGTCGTCAATACCGGATTGGGCACTGAGTTCGCAATCAATCTGTCTGTCCCCCTGTCCAATGTCTCTTTCCGAGTGTGTGCCTATACAGGGGCGGGTCAAGGACCCTGGGCACCCATTCAGACTCTGACACTCAACGTTCCTGGTGAGTAACAAAATCGTAATTCATTGCAACAGGTGTGATTAACGTATTATTCTTATAAAGCAATGATTTCGTTTGATGAAATTGTGGTTGCTAAAATATACTTGATATGATCTGTTTTAAAAAAGTCAAAATATTAACACGTGCTCTCTATTTTTTACACCAGCAGAAATGGGTGAATTTAGAGGTGAGCAATGACTGGATTTATGTACACATACAAACATTCTTCTGTCACCTCTCTGAGTAGCACACAATGACAGTGATAGTGGAAGTGAGCTCATGTTTCTTTCTCCATAACTGGACTACTTCTTCTTAGTCTGTTTCACTGTGTATTTTGAGAAAAAAGGGAACGAAGAGAAAAAAAAAAGAGAAGATGATCTCACAGAGAAGGGAAAGGGGAAGAGGGGTATGGGGCTGAATGAGGAGAAGAATCATAAATATTTATAACTGGCAGGAGCAGTGAGAATCTCTGTTTGCTTTGTCTAACAGAGCTAGACAGACAGTTCAAACAACAAAATGGCAAATGAAAGGAGAAAAACAAGCAAGCAAAGTTGTGGAGGATGAGTATGAAAAGAAAGAGAAGTTGTAAACACTGGGTAGAGTTTGTGAGTGTTCAGCAGTAGATTGTGGCAGTGACTGGAGAGTAAATTTCAGTGTGGGAAATGGCACAGCAAAGTATTTCTAGAGTGAAGAAAATGACTATATTTTTAGGAAAAGAAGGACTTTTTGATTTAGCTTAAAGAGTCTGCTTTATCACTTTCTTCACTTGATTCATACCATTATTCCCAACAATTCAGCATGTATATTTTAGCATGCTTTTTGTCATCTAGCTAATATAACTTACACAAATCATGTCTTCTTTCTTCTTTGATAAAATAACTTAATTACTGCTTTAAACTCCTAAATCCCCACTCCAAATTACAAGACCTACACTACTAAACGCTCATCTGTCTCCATCCACACCCTTTCCTTCAGGTCCATCATCGCCCCCAGCCTTTTCCTGGCACTGGTTTTATGTGGTGATGGCCATTACCGGTGCTGTGTCCATAGCTGTGTTCCTGGCTGTTTACGTGGCCAAGCTGCGGCGCAAGGAGACGCGCTTTGGGTGCGTAGGGTGTTACTGCTCCTTGTGGCTGGAAGGGAGGGACTCAGTGACTGTGCCAAACCAAAAAGTTTCAATTTTTTCTGGGTCTCAGCCCGCTTGCCTACTTGCACACTTCTAAAGCATTTATATAAAGCAATAACATTTGTTTTGAAAGACTAAAAATAGCTTCGTGAAATGTAGCCCAAATCCATCTTTTCACTTTTGTTCACTGGTGTGACCTGACTTTGTGTTTTGCTCTCTCACAGAGAGGCGTTTGAACCCATGATGGAGAGTGGAGAGCTGGTGGTCAGGTACCGTGCTCGCCGCTCGTACAGCCGTAGGACTACAGAAGCAACATGTGAGTTCCTCTGTAGTCTGCCATGTTTGGCAGAAAGCTGATACTCTGTATTTGCATCCAGCTGTCCTTTTGGCAGAAATAGGTACTCTTTATTAACAGCATGCCCAAACATGCCCTTAAAGAAAGAGACATAACAGGAACCAGCAGTTCTGTGGAAGAAAAGCGTCACACAATTACAGCTCTATTCTCATTATTTCAAAGCAAGAAAAACATCTTTAGTTTGTTTTGGTTGATCAAAGCCAGAAATGCTCTGACAGGTAATTCATTTCCCACAGTAATAATAGCCCTGGAGAGTTCATTCAGCTGACATACACCATAGCAACAGTGAGCATTTTATATTACATAAGACAGTCTTTTAATAGGCCTATTAATTAGATGTGCAGGAAATGTAGTAATGAAGTTATGGCCTGTGCAATGAAGCATGAACATCAAAATTAAACTAGACTCTTCAGATAAGCAAATTAAAGTTAAATTTAATTTGATACTGGAGATGTTAAAAACAAGTTAAAATAACCGCTCCACATTTCCAAATTGGGAAAAGGCATGTGGTGTTGGGAAATAAAGTAACAGTGCCATTTAACTCAAACTGGTAGCATCATAGAAGCAGTAGTTTGTGTGCTTTCCCCAGCCAGCAGTCCCTGAGAGTCCTCGTGATTTGATATACCTGTCTTGCCATTGTAACCAGTACACACATTATTTTAGTCCTCGTGGTCAAGTCTCAGCTTGCAATAGCTGCAAAGAGGCCAGGAGTAAGATAAAACTGCAGGGAAAAGAGAGAAAAAAACTATTCAGTGAGTAAAATAAGAGGGGCCAAGATACAGAGATGAAGAGATATTATAGACTCAGAGTGAATGAAGAAAGTTGCACTGGGTAAAAGGGAAAGGATCAGATTGGAGAGATTTAGACAGAATTAAAGCTGTGGACACTGACCGGTAATTTCAGCCAGTTCTCAGAGTGGAGTCAAACCCCGAAGCTCTAGATGTTAGAAGCCTTGGCTAATAGCTGGTCACGCCAGCATGTGTTGGAACATGCCTGAAGACCGAGTAGATTGTTGTCCAATGCATGACAGATTGATGGTGTAGCAGCAGCTGGAGGGGATCTCTGAGCATGTTGTAGCCTTGTCACATCCTGGCCCAGATGTGAAAACAGAGCTAAAATGTGTAGCGCAGTCAGCTTACCACTATTGCTCAATGACAGCCAGCTGTGGAGTGAGTATTTAAACCAGCCTAATCCTCTGACCTCGTGTCCCTCAACCCAACCTGGTCTCTGCAGGATCACATAGACTTATAGAAAAGGGTAATAAACAAAACTGGGGTCACATATTCCCAACAGAGCTTTTTAAAGAATATTGCACTTTTTTGCATTGTAATTGAAGCATTTTTACTTTCAGTATGTTATATTATTTATTAGGTCCTGGTAACATTTTGATTCACTTTTAATGGTTTTGTTTTGTCTTTTAGACATAAAACTATGTTAGACTTGCAACAAACACATGTACCTGAAAAAGTGCATAAAAAAGATAATGTACTATCTGAATGCAACTTCAAATAATGTTACTAACAAACTGATTAAAATTGGAAAGACTAATGCTCATTTTGGGGGAGTTTTACAAGTAAACACTTTGTTTTTGGCTTAGTGTCATGCATTGCGGTTTTGGGAAAGCTAGCGAGGCTGTTTGGCAAACTCAGGCTGTTATTCTCTCATTTCTGTGTTGTTAATTAAATTGCTTCAGGCAGCTAAGCAGCATTAAAATTCTTTTTCTCCCCTTTCTTCAGTGAACAGCTTGGGCATCAGCGACGAGCTGAAGCAGAAGCTCCAAGATGTGATGGTGGACAGACATAAATTAACCCTGGGAAAGACCTTGGGAGAAGGTAGTGCTCGATGTTTTGTTGTTTTTTTAATATACATATATTTAATCACAGGCTTTGTTAACACTTCTTTATCAAAATTGGTACATGTTCATAGACTTGTCTGCCATAGCACCAATGCAGGTTTCTACTTATCTCCTGTCAGACAAATATGTTATATATTTGTATAGTAAAGCAGTTTGCTGTTTAATAGCTGTATAAACTGTTTACAGTTGAGAAATGAATGAGTGGCAATTTTCAATTGCTTTTTAAACTACGTTTTTCTGTCTTCAGGGGAGTTTGGCTCTGTGATGGAAGGGCTGCTGACTCAAGAAGAGTTTGTTCTCAAAGTCGCTGTCAAGACTATGAAAAGTGAGTAGACAGTAAAAGTACTCAGCAATCTCTACAATGAATCCCTTCATCTCTGGAACACAGGGCATTTGATAAGCAGCCTCTTAGGTCAAAAATGTACAAGTGTTCAGGGCAAAAATCTCAGTTTTCATCAGAAAACGGACAAAGTCAGCTTTTAGAAAATATTGGCAGAAGAGAAAGTTTTACCCCATATAATTTTTTTTAGATATTTTTTTTCAAAACTAAATTATGGAGGGACTCTAGTTGAAAAATTTAAACAACTTCAGTGGTTAAAAATGCTGACATGTATAAATTCACAGTTAAATAAATCCAGGGAGTCAAAAGGCCTTCTCAAATAGTTTATTTCTTATTCTTGCAAACTGTCAACCTTTTGGTTTTAGTGCCATGCATTACCTACTGAGTAACACATGGGTGATGTGGCTTCACCTCTGTACCTTCTTCTCCCCAGTTGCTATATGCACACGCTCAGAGATGGAAGATTTTCTCCGAGAGGCTGCCTGCATGAAAGAGTTCGACCACCCCAATGTCATGAGGCTCCTTGGTGAGTTGGCATTTTTGCTGCTTGGCATGTCAAAAGTTGGCAATTTTGAATTGCAAAAGGTTGTGTTTTTTCTAATTTACACTTAATGATACATAGCCATTTAGGTTTTGAAATTTCTATCTGCATCCAACTGAAAACGCTGGAGGCATTTGTTGCTCAATGCAGCTGTTTTTTTAGGACGATCCAGAAAACTCACAGAGAAATGTTAGCGATATACTGTGTATTCTGTGTAAGAGCCAAAGAAAACAAATCCTTTGTGTTGTAGTTATTGTGTGTTGTTTCTTCATAGATGTAGACACTTATTTAAATACACAGTCAAGACTTTGGGGATTAAAAGTAAAATGACGTTAATTTCTGAATAGACAGAACAGGCATGAAGTCTCTGTGCATACTAAGCTCTTTTTGTGTTTTGTTTTTTTTAATAGGTGTGTGTCTACAGACTGTGGAGAGTGAAGGATATCCCTCCCCTGTGGTCATTCTGCCGTATATGAAACATGGAGATCTGCACAGTTATCTGCTATACTCAAGGCTGGGAGACTGTCCTGTGGTTAGTCTGATTACAGCAAACAAATGCACAAAATCAGCAACAGACATGCACACTCACAGTCACCTATGCATATGCACACATACAGTCCCACACAGTTTAACAGCTTAATAAGTTCACATGTCTGTCAGCTAAATGGGTTCCAAAGTTCAACAGAGATTCAAAGATCTCTTAAACAAGTCTCCACCCATACTTTTTCCGGCAACACGTAGAGTCAGAGATTATGGAAACACAAGTCTTTATTTGAAGTGTTACGTATTAATACTTATTTTGGTTTTGGTTTTTTAAACTGACTTACGCAGTAAGTCCCTGAAGAGCGAAGTTGGGTAACACAAGCCTAATCAAAACAAGATCCATACACAGTATTGAAACACCCATGCACAGTTTCCAAGAACACAGTGGAGCTGAACTCTATTGTTTCCACATGAGGAGTATCTGGAGCAAAGGAGTGCTCCATTCAGACTTGAAACACGATGGGCTCTGGTGCCCTCTATTGCACAGAAAGTACACATCAGCTTTGTTAGACAAAGAACAAAAACAAAACTTATTTCTCTCTGTATTATCCTGCAGTACCTCCCATCTCAAATGCTGGTTAAGTTCATGACCGATATTGCCAGGGGAATGGAATACCTCAGCAACAAGAACTTCATCCACAGAGACCTCGCTGCCCGCAACTGCATGTAAGCACAATCTCTGCTTCTGCATTTTGCTCTTTCACTTCCTGTGGGTGTTCTCGTTTGCTCTTTCTCTTTCCTTTTTTTTTATCCAACATACAATGGTTGGAGAAGATCTCGGTAAAGAAGTAAAGCAAGAACTACAGACTTTGCTTAATATTAAACATGACTATTAGATGTCAGTTTTAGGCATTAGTCTCTTTTTTGCTAGAATAAAAGACTAATGATGCAAGCAAGCCTTGCCATCCACACTTTTAAGCTTAAATTTCAAAACTTATATTCTAACTACTGATTTTACCTACTGTTCTGATTTTATCTACTGTTTTTTTTAATCAATTTTAAATAATGCATTTTATTGTTTTTGTTTTTTAATGTCTCGGTAAAGCACTTTGAATCACCTTGTTGTTGAATTGTGCTATATAAATAAACTTGCCTTGCCAGTTTATGAGTGGTACAAAACAAATGTTTTGGATGTTAAACCTAAATAAGACTGTCGATATGTAGATACTGTTCAATATATATAGGACCAACACAAGTGTAATAACTCTAGCTCGTGTCTAAATGCCCTTTTGCAGGCTGAATGAGAATATGAATGTATGTGTGGCTGACTTTGGCCTCTCCAAGAAGATCTACAATGGAGACTACTACAGACAGGGCAGGATCTCCAAGATGCCTGTAAAATGGATCGCCATTGAAAGCTTAGCTGACCGCGTCTACACCACAAAGAGTGATGTGGTAAGTTCATCTTCTGTGTGTTTGTTACTGTGTGCCCTACAATACAGAGCAAAGGCTTTCAGTATTAGAGAGGCTTGGGAACAAAAATACCCCTTCTCAAAAAGTTAACAATGTGTTTTGGGAATTAAAGCTGTATAGTCAAATTTTTTTAGAAGACCTGAAGTACTCAGAAACAAGTACTTTATACATTGCTTAAGCATACCAGCTGGTCATGAAGACAAAATTATTTACCAAAATATCTGTAAATGTCAGTATAAATATGCATAAATATGTCCTGACCAACATCTGTGAGTGATATCAACTTTAGCAGCTGGTAAGCTAATGACATATACAGTATTTTTAAGGGCCTAAGTGTCCATGCACATGTGCAGTTGTGTTTATACAGTGCAGCACTTAAAATGATCTGCATTCTTTAGTGCTTGTTCATAAAGCAGGATGTCCAAAAATCCAAGACAAACATGACTGTGATATTTTTCCATAGCCAGTGTTTGACCAGTGTAGACTCATGTTTCACTAATGTGTGACAAGGTGTGTAAAGTCTACAGGAATTCATGCTAAACCCTTCCTCGCCCTCTCTCTCTTTATTTCCCTGTACGCCTCTCCATCTTTCTCTTGCTCCCTCTTAGTGGTCATTTGGAGTCACCATGTGGGAAATCGCCACTCGGGGTCAGACGCCATACCCTGGGGTCGAAAATAGTGAGATTTATGATTATTTGAGACAAGGAAACCGTCTCAAGCAGCCTCCAGACTGTCTGGACAGCATGTGAGTATCCTTGATAAAAAACACTTTGCTGATAATGAAATCTTTTCCCTTTTCATTTCACTAGCTGGGCCCACGTCCTCATTTTAGGTTTGAGAGCGTTTTAGTAGGTAAAAGTGAATGTTTTGACATGAATTGAGCTGTGGTTTGGGGAAGGCCTCGAAGGGGCCTGGCAGATCCCCATGCACTACATAGAAATGAAGAAGTTAAAGAATTGAGAACAAGGAGGGAGGGAGGGTGGGGCACGTGAACGAGAATGAACAGCTTACAGAACTGGGGGAACTTATATAGATGACAACCGGAAGGAGCGTGTTTGGAGGCGTGGTCCCGCTCCAGAAATTCCGATACATAATCTCCAATAGAAGTACCCTGTTTCCATAACTCAACCAAGGCTACACGCTTAAAGACTTCTCCAGTCTTTCTGCTTTTACAGCAGTCACACTGACATTATACATAATTGCACAGAAAACTGAAGTGAGGAAAAAAGAGGATTTTAAACACGGAATGTATTAAAATATAAACCAAAATTTAACATGAGCCAAACGGACCTTTTAAGATCAAGTGGGAAATATAGAGCTTATTATTAGAAATTATCCGATATTTAAAAGTATTGTCCAGGAAAATAAATTACATAGAAATGCAGAACTGCTTATTTCTATAAAAACATTTGGTCACCATGGGATATTAAATGTCACTGTTCACTGTTATCATGCTAACAGTACATTCTCCACTAACATTCTTTTGTCTCCTCCAGCTATTCCCTGATGTTCTCCTGCTGGCTGCTGAGCCCAAAAGATCGTCCATCATTCGAGTCACTGCGCTGTGAGCTCGAAAAAGCCCTTGAGGATCTGCCAGACCCACAAGATCCAGATGAGATTCTATACGTGAACATGGACGAGTCCTCCATGGAGCTTGGAGCCGTTGGTGGTCGTGACCCCACTGGACGCTCATCCCCTCTCTGCTTAAAAGGCCTGGAGTCTGTGACCACAGTGGAGGTCCACCACCCCAACCGTTATGTCCTCTGTCCACAGCACGAAACCAACCGAACCCTTTCTGACTCCATGGAGAGCCTGGACATGCCAGTATCATCCTCCACAGCCACATTGCCTCTACAGTCATCATGCCACTCCACTCCCAATCGCACTCCAACTGTTGAGCTGCTCGAGGACAGGAATGGATCCAAGAAAATGCCCTGGCAGTGACAGACTCACTGCCTAAAAATGACAAGACTGGTCACTGCCAAAGTGTGCTATCCCAGTTCAAGTACAAAGAACATAATCCAGCCCGTCGCTGATTCCTTCTAACAGCAAGAAGAAACCTTATGTGGCTCTCTATATATAGTTTGCACAGACGTACTCATAAACAAGCAGCCAAATTCATTCCAAGGACGTGAAGGACTGATATTTTATTTTCAACCCCTTTCTTATAAGATGACGGGTTGAAAAAACGCCTTATAAGCCAACCTTGTCTTATGAAGTTTTATTACACTATCCAGAGCCAAGTGAGTGTAAAATTACATTTGCTGTAGCAGCTGGGTACACCCTTACCAATAAGAGGGTGAAGAGGTGTACATTACATGTTACAATGCCACACACACTGCAGCAGAATCAGTGAAATGAATTCCCTTTTGCTTTAGCCGTAACACACCATTTCTGTTTAACTACCTGAATGCAAAAGAGTAATTAAGCTAAAAAAAACAAAATAAATAAACCTCTTGGTAAAACCAGCTCAGACACTGCCAGACTAAACCCAAAAGCTTGAACTTTACAGTGAGTCAGCACTTGTATGGAGGACCTGTCACACCCAAGGAAACATTTTTTGAAGCAGAAAGTCCACTCATTCTTGGAACAAAGAACCAGCAGAGCCTGTTTTACACAAGGTGAATTATCTGATCAGAAAACTTGTTGTTTTTAAGGTTATGTTAATACCTACAGTAAGAAAGTTTATGAAGAGGTTCAGAATGCCTTGCTTGATTGCCTTAACTGGACCCTATTTTTCATTATCTTACAAATTGTCAAAAGTGTCAAAATATGAACTTCATGGAGGAGGTTGTGCATGATGCTCAACCTCCACCATGGAGTGCAACCAACAGTTGCACAGTGTTGGCTGCACTCCATCTAAGGATTTATTCCCAATATACATCTTTAAAAAAAATAAAAAATAAATTGCAAATAAAAGTAAAGGTACTTCATTAAAAAACATAGTAATAATACAGGAGCATCGGAGCCCGGTGTGCCGCTGTAACAAAGTCTTGTATCTTCCCCAGGGTTTTTACTGTTGGTTGTGCATCAAGTACACTGAGCGATTCATAGTGTGAACAAAGCAAGTCTTTCCTCACTGACAGTTGTTACATGTGCATGTCCTGATTCACGTATGTATATATCTTTGCTATAACTCAGGAATCTGAGGATTTTCTAGAGGGACAGACGTACTAGTCAAATCAGGAGGACAGAGATGATTCAAGGTACAGGTGGATGGATGTAGGAAACGAATCCATTATCCATGACAATTGATGGGATAAACTCTTTACCTTTACTTTTTTATGTCAAGCACAGTGTTATTACACTTTTTTTAAAATGCTGATTTTTGTATCTCTACAACTTGCACTAATGTTTTTGTATCTGTGTGTGTTTATAATGTGTGTATCCTTTTTGTTTGGGGTTTTTTGTTGTATTTCAGTTATTTCCTATTCTTAGTAGCAGAAAACAAACCTGAGAGAACATGACACATTTGCAGTATTTTCTGTTGATGGGAAGAGTCTGGGAGACTGGAAAACATCACTAACCTCGTCATGTGACATCATCCTGCCACTTGTTTGGCGCTGTACATAGCAGAATCCAAGAGAAAGACACAGCAGTATGCACTTATTTTTTATGTATTTGCATTAGTTTATAATTTTGTCATTGGAATGGCCTTGACAATAATCTGGCACACATTTCAGGATGAGAAAAAATGTCAGTGAGGCGCTGTGTTTCTTAGTTGTATACATCAAAGGTACTTGTATATAAAATAGTATGTTATACTAGTAGCATTATGGAAATTTCTTGTTAAAAGTGTACATTTCTTGTAATAGCTTTGGTACTGTAGACTCAGTGGGAGTACCACATTGTTTCTGAACCACAAACAGTGGTGCTGAGGCTGAGGTACTGGTTTAAATTTCCATGTTCAGATGCTATACCACTTTGAATGCACATATGTCTCCTGTTTTATATCTGTGTCTTTGGAGTATTTTGGTCCAAAAATGAGCTTCCAACTGTATTCCAGCAAAAACTGAAACTCCATCTTACATTCAAAGCCTTAAATTTCATGATTTTACCAAGTGCCTTCACAGAGCCAGTATTTTGCATTACAGTGCATGTGTGTGTCGACTGCGATTTTTCCTGTTGTGTTTTTTTGAATTGGGAGAAAATTGTACTATAACTGCCTTATATTGACACTGTAATGAATTGTAAACAAATTTTTATACAGTATATACACTATTTTGCATAAGAAATAAATCAGTTAATTCATAAATGATTCATGATTTATTAATTCAGTTAACTGGTATAAACGATACAGCAGATACTGAGGTGACATTTGATCTTATTGAGATATCTGATCTCAAAGCAGGTAAGAAACTGAGATAAGCAACTCTGTGGATGAGATATTTTTTTGAAATATGTTATTTAAAAAAATAACATTTTTTGAAAGATGCACAAAATTATTTATTTCTTTAATGGGTGGTATCAGAAGTGGATGTAGGAGATCTGCACATCGCCTTCTATGTCCAGCATGTCAATCTCATTGAAGGACTGCCAGCGATGGAAAAAGTCAAACAGGTGCTGCCCGTTCACAAACACCTTAAACCTCTGGTTCCCACAACGAATTGACATCTGAGGGACAGAGAGAAAACTTTTGAATGCTGACACACAAAGTTATCTAGAATTTGCCAAAATCACATTAAAATTTGCTTCTAAAATTCATCATAAGGACTTGATATTACGACTGCGTGACTGATGTTACTTACATCAAAGTACTGGCCCTCCATAAATGGATTCATGCTCATTTCTCTCTCCTCCTGGCCCCAGTTTCCTCCAATCATACTGTTTCTTACAACAATTCCTTCCCTGAATCTCGAATGGATGTGGAAAGCGACATCTCGAGATCTGCTCACCAAAAACTTGATCCTTAATCTGAAACACACATCCATGAGCGTTAAACATTCATGTTAGCACTTTAGTACTGCACTAGAGATTTCGGCAAGTAGTCTTAAAATCACACACTTGTGTGCTCCATAGGGAACCATGCCTCTGATGACGATGGTCCTCTTAGGGAACATCCTCAGTAAATGGACACACTGTGGCTGTAACTGTTAGTCACCCATCTGACAAATGTTTTTGTGTCATAACATTTTATTTTTTAAATACATTAATGTTGCATTTGGTCATTTCAAAACCCGAATTTGGAAAATAAGAATTTTTTTTTTTTAGTTATTTGTATCTGTTTTGTGTCAGTGTATCACCGAACCTCTGCTTACCTTTGATTGGTGAAATGATGGCCTTGCCCCTCCATGATGTTCCTGACATCATGCGGTGACTGCTGAAATTAAGTTTCAATGTTTCTTCTTCAGACCTAGCGTTCTACACTGCATATGGATATTTATGTAGAGAGCAGCAGTTTCCCCTTCTTATTCAGGGTTTTTCTTATAATGAACATATGAGCAAAGATTGTACCACGTTTTGTAGGTTTCATAGCGATGGTCTTTGTAGGACATCTACTATTCAGGAGAGCAGTCGTCCTGAATTTCTTCCATCTGTAAAAAGGTTGTTGTTGGGCATTATTCATACCCATCAATATTTCTTGAGCACAACTTTTTTGTAAGCTGACTTTGTATGCCTTTATTTATATGGATGAGCACGCATTCAACACATGCTCATCTTCTTAAACGATGTAATTACTGCAGAGTAATTACTGCATGTATATATTGCACTATTATTTTAAATAAGTAAAACAGAAGTTTTGCCAACTCTAAAGATTTCACAAACTTTTTCTTTGTGCCACTCTGACTACTGAGGCAACAGTATATGTGTGTGACTGTAGTAGCAGCTATCTAGTGTCTAGTGTGAGAATACCACAAGTCGCCCTTTTTAACGCAATTTAGTATCGGTATACAGAACTGTTTTCCTAACAGAGCCACTGTTATAATTAAGTGAAGGTGCTCCCAACTATTTTGAACCTTTGGCTTCTAAAATATGTGGTTCAATTGCGTGCTGCGTGCAGCTAGACCGATATTAAAACAACAACAAAACAACAATTTCAACCATCAACTCAAATATTTGGTTCTAATTGAACAGAAATTTCTATGAACTTGCAAGAACTGTGTAGGACATGAATCAGTGTGTGTCAGATCCTGAATTTGAAATTTCCACTGAAATCACGGGTAAGAGGCAAGTGGAACCAAGCTGACTTCTGCTAAATGGGTCAAACTGGGCAGAAAGTACACAAACACATAACATCCTTATAGAATATGATGTAACACTATAGATCAACTTACCTCAGAATATATAAAGCATATAAACAATTACAGCAATATGATGCAACAAACACAGCAGTGCTACTAATCCAAAATACTCAAAGCTTCATAGAACTGAAACAAACATTTATTTTTAGGCCTTCGTCGTGTCGCTGTGACGTAATCGGCCTTAAAATGGCCTTTAAGGCTGCAGGCCCTGAATTGGGATACAGCCTCTGAATCGCTGCATCTTGTAGCTGTGTCGTCTTAAATTGGTCATGTGATTTTGACGCCCAGAGGTTTAACTTAATATTTAAGTGTCTCTTGGTTTTAGACTAGTTGTTTAGTCTAATTTGATGTTTTAAACCAGAAAAGGAAGAAGAGGGCTTAGAATTACAGGTAAGAACTGCTCAGTGGTATGTGATAAACTGTAAATGTAAAGCTTACAGGTCAGTCCTCATGTTTTTAAATCAGATTTTGAGTCTGTACATGGCACATTATGCTTTTGCATGTTGTGAAATGTGCTGCAAAACAAACTGAGGTAAACTAACTGGTTTACTGTGATGGATTTAAAGTGCGTGTGATTGGTGCGCAGTGGCTGTGGTGCTCACGGTCAGAGTTCAGTCACAAAGAAGGTAACAGAGATGAATTTAAAGTTAAGGTGATGGTGCTTAGATTCATTCACAGACTGAAACCTTCACACCAACTTTATCCTGTGTCTCTTAGTTTTAGACTAGTTGTTTAGTCTATTTTGATGTTTTTAAACCATATAGTCAAGGAAAACAACTAAAGGGCACTTTGTGGATCAGTGAAGACAGACATACGGTACAGGGACGCAAAACGAACCTCTGTGCTCTGCTCTGTTTACTTTATTTCTGGGTTATGAATATTATGTAAAGGTAAATGTTGGTTACTCCAAAGCATATACAGTTAACACTGTGTATAAATGTTTTAACACCTAATTTTAGTGCAGTGTATTTCATGTAAGTTTGAACTTGACATTTTGTTTTCTGTTGTGGGTTGTTATAGCCTTCTACTCCAGTCGCTTCTGAAAGGGCCTGTTGGCTCAGTCAGCTGAACTGAAGCCTGCTCGTGCTTCAATGTGGAGATCTGGTCTGTTAATAGTGTTGGTGAACTGAACCCTGGCGATTAAACTAGCCCTGGGGATAGGAATCAAAGCTGGTGATAACAACTGTGTATAGATGGTCTTTTGTAAGTTTTAGCCGCATTCTTCCCGTTAGCTCGAAGCTAACGGGAGGTCGAGACCTACTACAGCCGGGTGGAACACCGCTTTCCCGGCACATCGTGCCTCGACCTCCCGGTTGGCTTCGAGCCGGCGTCCGAAGAATGAGGCTAAAAGTTTTGCGAGATCCCGAGTTTGTTTTGCGAGATCTCGCAAAAGTCCGTCTTAATTTTTTTTTCTCCCATGTTCCCTGCGGGGCTCCGTAGATTAGTGTACCATAAGAGCAATTTAGTATGTTTTCAGAGGGGGGGTGTTTACCTGCAATGGGTGCTCTTTTTCGCTTCCGTTGCATACGCCTTGCATGCCGGTCCGAGTCTGACACAGGTTTGTCGTCGTGCCCCATGTGCAGTGTTGGTGCCCAGTCTGGATTTGTTACATCCATTTCATATGCTGGGTTGCCTGCAATAATGCCAAATCAAAAGCTACTCAGTCGACATGACGTGGTTCTGCAGCATCACACATTAGCTTGTTTTATCTCGTTATCTATGAAAAAACCCACTAAAAGCCTTTTAGTTTGGTCCCTTTACAGCATCCTGCCATGCGATTCCATTTGTTCCTGACCACCGAGAACACTCACGTTAACTTTTATCGAGTGGAAAAAAAGTTAGCGTGTTTATATTATGCTAACATAGTTGTGTCGCTAGCGGTCACGTAGCACATCATTATATACCAGCTAGCCCAACTTCAGTAACCCTACAAACATCACTGCTGTTTAGTTTTCTGTCTTCATTTATGTTGGAAGTGATAAGAAAGCTGTACGTTTTAATTTGTTTCCAAAACCCCGCAGTCAGGACATGCTATATTGTATTTAGATAGAAGCTAGCGAGCTAACTTGCTGCTAACTTCTAACTCCGTTAAATGTCATAAATTCCATTTTCATGGATGCCTGGATGTTAAACTCAGTTGTTACACCTGGTAGAGCAGAACGCTGATAATTTTATTAAAGATGAAAGACTTAAGACAGTGTTTTAACTCTCAGTAATGCCACAGTGATCATTTGATATATGGACCTGCAGCAGAGTTTAGGCCCAGACACGGCTAGTGACATCAGACTGAACAATCGGATAGCTGAAGCTGTATCCTTTGTCTGGCCTACTGTGATGGCGGCGGGGGCCGTGGCCCGCCTCCTGTAACATCACGCTCCAAAGCCCTGTGATGTTTCTGTGTTCTGTGATGTTGTCCCAAAGAAAGACCTTTAAATGCGATATATAGCCTAAACGTTTTCGTTTATGACTAGTTTACTGTGTTATGACTGAGAACAGGGGGGAAGTCGCGCAAGAGAAATGTCGACCAAAACAAACGCAAGTAAGCCCAAAGACAGCGCTGAAGTTATAAAAAACATCCACAAGCAGGCGCTTGAGTATATATTCAAGGCACTGAAGATCGACGAGGACGACACAGGTGAGAAGAAGGAGGCTGTGCAGTGGTACAAGAAAGGGATTTCTGAGCTTGAAAGGGGTATTGCAATAGAGCTCACTGGGCAAGCTGGAGAGCAGTATGACCGAGCAGAGAGACTTCAGGATAAAATGGTCACCAAACTCACCATGGCAAAAGACAAGCTTACCCTTTTAGAGACGACACTAGCCTCTAAAAGGAGAAATGACCCCCAAGGGACATCACATCATGCTCCTTCACAGCCAAAGTCAGTTCCTAAAAGTCAACCCGCAGGTGTTTCCACCACCATCAGACCCTCCACTTCTGTAAGACCTCCATTAGGAATAACTGATGCAAAGAAAACCGCTCGGGTGGGAAAAACTCAGAATGGAAGACCGGCAGCTGTGAAACAGCCCCCGAAGAGGGATATGAAAAAGAATGTGGACAGTAAACTGGCCAGCTTAATTATGAATGAAATTGTATACAGTGGAGCGACTGTGTCATTTGATGACATCGCAGGGCAGGATCTGGCAAAGCAAGCACTTCAAGAAATTGTCATCCTTCCTGCCTTAAGACCTGATCTCTTTACTGGTCTGAGAGCTCCTGCACGTGGCTTGCTTTTATTTGGCCCACCAGGAAATGGGAAGACCATGCTCGCCAAAGCAGTTGCTGCAGAGTCTAATGCAACATTCTTCAACATCAGTGCTGCTAGTTTGACCTCCAAATATGTGGGAGAAGGCGAGAAGCTCGTACGAGCACTCTTTGCAGTTGCGAGAGAGTTACAGCCCTCAGTAATCTTCATCGATGAAGTGGACGGCTTGCTCTGTGAAAGGAGGGAGGGGGAGCACGACGCCTCTCGCCGTTTAAAAACTGAGTTCCTCATTGAGTTTGACGGGTTGCAGTCAGGAAGGGATGACAGGGTACTTGTAATGGGAGCAACTAACAGGCCCCAGGAGCTCGATGAAGCAATATTAAGGCTAGAGGGCGCTAGTGAGTATGTTGTTCTGGTTGTGGTTTTGAAGAAGAAAAAAGAAAAATAAAGAAAGGAGTCATCTCCGGTAATCCTCTGTTCCTACCTGCATGTGTGTGTAATGCCTGCGAACTAACACCACACAACAAGTGGCGACGAGAGTAGTGGTGATTAAGTTATGGCTCTGCTCTCTTTGCAACCCCCGGCTGTGTTCCTGGATTGCCCGGGCGAACCGAAAATTCCATTTGCTGCGTGGAAAAAGTTGTTCGATAACTACTTGCTGGCGATCGGGGGTAATGACTTTGCTACAGAGAGGAAGAGGGCCCTGCTCATTCACTGCTTGGGAATGGAGGGACAACGAATCTACAGCGCCTTATCACTCGCTACGGATGATTACGAGGGATCCGTAAAGGCTTTGGAAACGTACTTTCATCCTAAAGTCAATGTTGTCGCCGAGAGATACCATTTCAGGCAACGAGCCCAAGCTGTCGGTGAGTCTACAGATCACTACGTTGCAGCACTGCGTGAGCTCGTGAAACAATGTAAGTTCGGGGCTATGGAGAATGAAATGTTGCGGGATCAACTTGTAGAGAAGACAAATAATGCTCGTATACGTGAAAGACTGCTAACGGAGGAGGATTTGACGCTCGATCGAGCTTTGGAAATTGCTAGGTGTACAGAGGCTGCAATAGCTGATGCAAAGGCCATTGCTGTTGGTGAAACGAAGCCTGTTGCCGCTGTTCAAGTACAAAAGAAGATGCGCAAGCCAAAATACAAAGCAGCTAAAAAGACGGATACAGCTCCGACGTGCTACCGTTGTGGTTCAGCTGATCACAAAACCAATGATAAATCCTGCCCCGCAAAAGACTGCAAATGTAATACGTGTGGGAAAATCGGACATTTTTCGAGAGTGTGTAAATCTTCTCATAAGCTTGTTAATGAAGTGACTGTTCCTGAAATGTGTGTTTTAACTGTTGACAATTGTGTCAGTGGTGATCCGGCTAAATTGATGTGCACTGTTGCTGTCACTGTACCAAATACTGCGCAGGCATGTACTGTTAAGCTACTAGTAGACACAGGGTCTGGTGTTTCCATACTGCCTGAACATGTTTACAGCACAAATTTTGGCTCAGTTAAGTAATCCAGCTGTTCAGCTTATTACATATTCAAAAGAGAAACTGGATGTATTAGGGTGTCTTAGAGCTGACATTACTTACAATGGCAAGTGTGCCTCCACTGATCTCTACATTGTGAGAACAGGAACACCCATACTGGGAATGGACTTGGTGACTGCCCTCCAGCTACACATAAAAGGGGGACAATTAGTTCTTGACAGTCCCAAGGTCTGTGCTACACTTCAGCAAACCTCTGCTCTGCCCACTCAATGTAAACAGGAATGTGAGTCTCCAGTTGCATTCGGATGTGCAAAGGATTTTGTACATAAAGTGAAGGTGCAACCTGAAGTGAAGCCAATACAGCAGAAACTTCGACGCTTACCCCTGTCAGTCCGTGATGCTGTTTCCGCTAGGGCTGCTCGATTATGGCAAAAATGATAATCACGATTATTTTCACTGAAATTGAGATCACGATTATTTGACGATATTTATTTAACCCTTTAAGACCTACTATAGAACCAAGTCCACCAGAGCTTATATTATTTTTTTACATGCTGTAGTGCCATTTGTGGGAGCATTTCAAGTTGCTATACATCAATACAACTGTTATAGCCCATATTTTAATAATATGTATGCATTAAGTCCATAGTAATTACATAAATTGCAAAAAAGTGCAATAAACTACAAAAAAAATTGAAAATCACTTTTGTTTTGTTTACATATATTTCTACTTGGAGAAATTTAAGAGGTTTATCCCTCAAAACTTTAAATACAATAAAGTTGCAAAAAATAGTTTACAACAACAGGAAATTTATTTTGAGTGTCTTCATAGTTTTATTTTGGAGATACAGCAATTTTTATATACTGCAGGAAAAACAAAAAACAATCCTATGATGCAAATTTGCAAAGAAAACAGCATGTGCATCATTTCACTGTGGGAAGTGTTACGAACAGCTGATAGGAACGGCAAAACGTGTTTCTGGAATATTATGTTGTTCCTGCAAGCGCTTTTTATGCAATTTTTGCAAAGCTATATGTGGAACGAAACCGTGACCGAGGACAAGCTGATGGCATCAGATGTAAGTACAACTCCTCCGGTTTCATATGCAAAACAAATTATTGCGCTAGCTTACACGGTTCAGGTTCTACAGGGATTTAACAATAGTTACGCAAAACGGAGCATGCAGCTCTGACCGGCTTTAAAGGGTTAACAATGACTTTAAAAAAATAATATAAAATAGTGTGCAACACCACTGAAGTTTTTTTTTTTTAAACTCTCTTTTCAACCAACAGCAGTCACTCTCCTCTCCAAATAACTTCTGCTTAGCTTTCCGAGCTTCCCTCGGGTCCTCTTAATCAGCGGTCTCCAACCTTTTTTGCGCACGGACTGGTTTATGCCCGACAATATTTTCACGGACCGGCCTTTAAGGTGTCGCGGATAAATGAGGGAGGGGCTAATAATCGGCTCAGTCATTTTTAATGATCGTTGAAAGCCCAGATCGTAATCGTGATTAAAATTCGATTAATTGAGCAGCCCTAGTTTCCGCAGAACTCAAGAACCTTGAGGAACATGGCATCATAGAGAAAATCGATGCATCTGAATGGGTCTCCCCGATTGTAGTCACTAGAAGGAAGACTGGTGGCATACGCATGTGCGTTGATTTGAGAGAACCTAACAAAGCGGTGGTCGCTGACAGTCATCCCTTGCCACTGATAGAGGACATACTGTCTGAGCTGCGTGGGGCTGTCATGTTCTCCACCCTGGATCTTAAATCCGCCTACCATCAGCTGAAACTACATGAAGAGAGTAGAGGGCTCACTGCTTTCATTACACATGAAGGACTGTACCAGTACTGCAGAGTTCCCTATGGGTTGAGTTCAGCACCTGCAGCCTTCCAAAAGATGATGACACAAATCCTACGCGGCCAGAAAGGGGTGCAATGCTACCTTGATGATGTCATCATATACGGAATGTCAGAAGCTGAACATGAGGCCAACTTGCGTGCTGTGTTACACAGAATCAACAATGCAGGACTGAAACTCAATGTTGACAAATGTCAACTCCGTCAAACTACTCTGAGCTTTTTGGGTCAAAAGATTGGTCCAGAAGGTCTGCTGCCAGATGACTCTCATGTCACTGCCATCCTGCATGCTCCGCCCCCTACTGATCCTGCAACCCTGCGCTCAATTCTTGGCTTGAGTGCATGGTACAGCAAGTTTGTGCCAAATTACGCGACTGTTGTTGAACCTATGAGAGCTCTTCTGCGTAAGGACTGTTCATTCCACTGGAACGAAGCAGCTCAAGCAGTGTTTGATCAAGTCAAGTGGTTAATCGTGCACAGCCCTGCCCTGGTGATGTTCGACCCCAGTAAGCCAACCATAGTCTCAACAGATGCCTCAGACTACGGTGTAGGTGCTGTTTTGACTCAACTTGACAGTAATGATGCAGAACATACTGTTGCATTTGCATCTCGCAGCTTGTCTGATGCAGAGAGGAAATACTCAATCGTTGAGAAGGAAGCTCTAGCTTGCGTCTTGGCTGCTGAAAAATGGCGCACATGGCTCTGGGGCAGAAAATTCCTCCTACGAACAGATCACCAAGCACTTACAACACTGCTGACTACTAAGGGCAATAACAGAGCTGGTCTACGCATAGCCAGATGGTCAGCTCGCCTGTTGGAGTTTGACTATGAAGTGGAATATAGAACTGGGTCATTGAACCATGTTGCTGATTGTCTTTCTAGGCTCCCACTTTCCGAGACAGACATGGCATGTGCAGAGGATGTGGAGTCAGTTGCAGCCATCCTCACTGATCTGAGTGCTGTGTCTGAGGATGATTTCCAGTCAGAGTGCAAAGCCTGTCCAGTGTTCACAAAGCTCCGTGTGCAGATACAGAAAGGCTGGCCTGCAAGGAAGACGTCACTGGAACCTGACTTACAGCCGTACTTCCCAATCCGCCATGAACTCGCGGTCTTGAACGAGTGCATTGTCAGAGGTACACATCGCTTGCTAGTGCCTGAGTCGTTGCAGAAAAAACTCACTGATATAGCTCATGAAACTCACCAAGGCATTGTACGTACCAAACAACGCCTGAGGGAATTGTACTGGTGGCCCAAAATGGATTGTCACATAGAGACACTGATAAAGAACTGTGCAACGTGCAGACAGAATGACAAGTCCACTGTCACCCATGATGCTCCACTCCAACCCATTCCTTTACCAGCTGCTGCTTGGGAAAAGGTGTCTGTGGACATCATAGGCCCTTTTGAAATAGCCCCTTCTGACTGTAGATTTGCCATCACATTGGTAGACTACTTTAGTAAGTGGCCTGAAGTAGCTTTTGCTCCCCGAGCTGATGCGGCTACTATCATTCAATTCCTTTCGGTAGTTTTCTCTCGTGAAGGGAATCCAAAGACACTGATAAGTGACAATGGCTCTCAATTTCTCTCTGCTGAGTTCGCTGACTTCCTGAAAAGCAGGGGAATCCAACACCTGAGATCCTCAGTGTATTACCCAAGAGCTAATGGGGAAGTTGAGAGATTCAATAGATGCGTTAAAGACTGCCTACAGACTGCCTCGATTCAAGGACAACCCTGGAAATCATTCCTGAGAACTTACCTGATGGACTACAGAGCAACCCCTCATTCAACAACTGGAGTTTCCCCTTCAGAACTGCTCCATGGACGACGAATGAGAACAAAGTTACAGGTAATGGATATGCCTGTTCCTCAGACAGAGAGGCATACCATGTGCGAAAGAGTTAAGAATAAGCAAATGAAAATGAAAGAATACACTGATGCTCGCAGACACGCCAAACCATCCAACTTTCAGCCTGGTGACAAGGTACGGGTTAGGAAGCCGTGGAAGGTAAAGAAAGGTGAGTTAAAGTTTTCCAAACCAAGGACTGTCATGACAAGGAAAGGACCAAACACTTATTTGCTGGATGATGGACGGACCTGGAACGCCTCACACTTATCGGCTCTGTCAGAGCTGAACGCAGGTACTGATTCTGACACAACAATGGACTGTCATAAACCAGGAACTGATCTA